>NW_026535284.1:15844260-16278874 GCF_026225885.1 Hylaeus anthracinus | reverse complement strand
TAGCTACTCCAATATATTATTTTAATATAGTATTTAAACATTTATCTACTTTCGTTTTTCGGCAGTAATAATTATCGCTACTTTCGTCAGTAGCGCCATCTAACAGAACCGGCTAGAACTATTTTCACTACAAACTTGGACGTTTCGCCACCGATGGCGCTGTAAATACTACTATTTTTATTATTAATAAATAATCATTGAAAATCATTGATAACTGTCTAATAGCAACCGAAATCATACTAAAAATGATTCTTAAATGTAGCTATTAATCTACAAGCATAGTATCTAAAAAAATCCAAATCGAAAAAATAATTAATCTATTCTTTCTCGTGAGGCGGAAGCATAGCAGCAACGATTTTAAGAAAAATCGAGCAACTCGTCACCATTGTAAGCCGTTAAACCCGTAATTTTCTGGTCGTGTGGTTAATCGAGGTTATTAAGTTCTCGATTACGTCCGAACCAATTTATCTTGGAATTTCAGGTGATCTCCGTCTCCGAGGCGAAAGATTCACGACTGAAAAAGATTCTACGGTCGCGAGCGTACGTGCTCACTCGTCGATAGCGACGGGTTTACGAGAATCCACGCGTCACTCGCGCGGTGGCGAGCGTGCAAATGAACACTGTCCGGTAAGCGTGGGTCTTTCACCGGCGAAACAAACTGTCACGCTTTATGTACTCGCGACGAATCCTACGCGATCACGGCAGCTGCAGCTGCGACACGCTCGTTGCCCGGTCTCCTGGTCTTCGGAACGTCCCACACGATGGAGGACGTCTGGCGCGCATACAATATCCTTTGCACTTTGTAGATCGATATTTTTCAGCCGTCCACGGTATCCGCCGAGGAGAAGGTAAGTGATACCGAGTCCCGTTGGGCGGAGAGAGTCGATGTCGGATCGTTCGGACGAGATGTTGGCGATCCGCAGAGGCAATAAATTTGAGATTCGTCGAGTTAGTGTCGTCAATTCTGGTATATCCGACAGGGCGATTGTGGTAAAAATTGTCAAAGTCCAAGAGAAAAGAAAAATGCCGACAACAGCTCCCTCGGATTAGAATTCAACATTGACGAGTCTGCAGACTCGAAGTTCATCGATATCAAGTGTCCAAGATCCACAGTCGTTATCGGTAGGTAGGTTGCCATACTCGAGTGCTAGAACATAGCGTCGGATCTCTCGTCTACGAAGCCATCGATATCGAATGTCCCGAGTCAGACATTGCCGGTGGTGGTATCGAGTTTCTCCACTCGGGGGTCATCGATATTGGCTCTTCAGAGTCCGAGGCTCCAGATTATTGGTCTCAAATCCTGCGGTATCGCTGTTTTAAATGATAGATATACCTATGGAGATTCGGTTCCAATTGAATCCAATTCCAGCTGAACCTCGAAACGATAAGTCATCGAAAATCAGGATGGAAACTCTTGGTGGATGAGACGCTCAGCCGCACCGTACCGCGGCGCGTCGGGGTATCCTAATTGAGCTATAAGAGTGATCGGCCGTCTGACCAGTAAGAAACCCGTTGCAATAACCGCAATTTCGTGCGCGAAATTTCGCGACGCACTTCACCCTGGTGTAATTTCCATCGTTCACGCTTAAATCGTGCCACATTTCGTGGCTCGGCTTCAGCTGGGACGCGCACCGCTCGTAACCGTAACCCATAACCGAGTATCCATTCCCGAGGAACCGCAAACGCCACGTGAAATCCGATGCGATACGTGCACGCTGCTCCTCGACAATGTATGTATATTCCGCGCGGTTCGAGGAAAGAGGAGGAATCCGTCGTTGGCAACGCACGCTCGCTTTCTTCGGCTGGCAACGTCCAGGCTAACGCGATCATTAATTTTCAGTTAAGATCAAGCTCGGTGTACCATGGAACTCGAAGCTTTGCGGACTTTCTCCTACACGGTGCAGCCCCCGGAGCATTTACTGTCGTTTGAGCGGTACTTGCAAGCGAACTCGAATCGATCATCGCTTTAACGCCGTGTCATCAGCGAACAATTTCTGGGGATTATCGGCACTTAACGGGTTACAATCCTATCGAAGGCTCCGGTTTCGTCGTACAGCTGAGTCCAAAGTATACGGTAGTGGCCGTTACTTTCTTAAAAGTAACTAACACCATGATATCCACAGAGCGAGGCGATCGCGATCGCGGTGGGCCGAGGAGAAAACCGAACCTGGTCGAGACTCTTTCTCTGCCCCCGCCTCCGTTTGTCTGCTCGCGCTGACATCGTTTTCGCGGCCTTCCGATCTCTTTCCGTTGCACCTTCGTCTCGGTCCGCTCGACGCGGGCCCCCTGTCTTTTCCATTTTCATCATCTTGAGCTCTCTTGCTCGCGGTCTGTCCGAGCGAGAATTCGATCGACCGATTTTGATCGTAGGTAGCGGTCAGATCAAGCTTGATACGTCGAAGGAGCGTACATCTCTATACGATCGCGTAAGTTTGCGTCTCGTATCGTATCGTTGCGTTAATGAATTGTGCCAAAAACCGCGTTCGTTGTTTAATTAGCGACAACATTATCGAATGCAGTTTCGAGAATGAAGAATCAATCACATTCTTGTACCTACGAAGTACACAGAAGAAGACGTTTTTGAAAGTTACGTGCACGCTACTCTCGCGGCACGATGCAGCCTTCGTCTCTCGTATCCTCCCTTCTTCCATCCTCCACAGGTTCTCTCGCCGATACCCGAGGCCTCGAAAGAAGCGATCGAGCCGGATTATCGTTAGCACATTTTTATCCTCGACATCGTTTCGGCTTTACGAACGTGCCGATTTAACGAGCGCCCGGCGAAGACGGCCCGTGTTCCTTGGAGCGGCGAGCATCATCGAACTCGGTCGCTAGTCACATGGAAACTCGGTAATCGGATATGCGAGATGCTCGGGAGCTGGGCAATTAGCCGGTGGCCGGCGTGCTTTTGTCCGAAGAGGTTGGGAATTCAAGCGTTTTACAGTAATTCGGGGTTACAATATTGCGAACGCGCGGGGTACCACGCTATAAACACCGTTGCTTATTCGTTGGGCCGGATTATCGCGATTAATGCCACCGTCGCGCGCGAAAAGACGCCGAATCCGCAGTGGGAATGATAAAATAAGTTGACGCGGGAATAAACTTGCTTGGTCGAACGCCGCCGTACTTAACATTATCGCCTAAAATACTTGCTCTCGCCTCTGGTGTCGCGCACGAAAAACACCGTAATGGACATCGAAGACGGGTTAAATATTATTTCAAACAATGTCGCGATAAGTTTTTAACGTGGCGATTAAAAAAGACATTTTATTTTGAAGATCGATTTCAGGTATTTCTAGACGATGCGTGTTTATCGCATCGATATTCGGGTGTATATCGACGATATCCAAATACACGTTTCAAAATTCTATGATAAAGCAAAGTGGAATGTCTTGTATAGCCGTGGGGAAGAGGGCGAGCATGGTCTCGCGAAGGTAGTTCTTTTCTGGCTGCGTATCGGGAAACGTGAGAGGCGCTATAATATAATCCGCGACCGTAAAAATTCCAAGGTCTGGTCGATAGCTGTCCTCGATCGTGATAATGATCCGAGGACGCTGGCTTTTAAGGGGACGAACGAGATTCGCCGACCTTCTTTATCGTCGCGTTTGGGGACATCGAACGTAGACGGTTGTCGCGGTTAACGTTCGTGGTACCCCGGCTGACCTATAACCGCCGCGATACGTTACGATTTCACTTAATTCTCGAGCTCGAATATCGATGACAGAGTCGAGTCGCCTGTCGAGATCGCGACCGTTGAAGGCGTTATCATCCGTTAGGCATAATTGGCACGATATCCAATCCAGCACCTACATTTACGATCCCCGCGATTGCGTGTTAATTTCGTTCGAGGCTAAACGAGTCGATCGAAATCGATGACCCCGGTGACTACAATTTCGCGCGACCAATTGCCCTTCTTTTTTCCTCTTCCCTGGTCCCTCGACCTTCGCTTGCCAAGCTCGTCGAACGCATTACCAAACGAACTGGTAGCACGAGTTATCCCGCAGCCAACAGCCCGTTACCAGCAGCAGCGCTCGATGTTACGCGTCCAAGTTGCATTAAGACACTTGGCCGCGAGCGTGAACGGGGCATTATCCTCGCGATCTCAAAAGGACGTAAACAAACCGTCGCAGCGGCAGCAGGAGCAGCCAGCGAGGAACGAGTGCGCGCATCGGACCGCGTTACTCTGGTCAAACAGCAATTAGCGCGAACGTTTAAGAGAACACGGGGCTAGGCTATTAAACTTATAACGCTACGGCTGGAAAACACCTCTGCGCTGGGATCGATTATTCCAGACTTAACGTCGACGATCCTGCTAAACGATCGTCTCGCATGGCGAACAGTTAAAGGATAAATAATTAACGAGCAACGCGATACCACTTCGATCCGACCTGTACTCTACGTGTTCCACCATACTGCGGATAGTAGACAGATCTAACGGCCGAATCGATGGGATTAGCTAAAATTTCGCGAAATATTAACGCGAACACCTGCGAAATAAACTATATCGTTTTATCGATAGCAGCTTAGACCACCGCTTACGTTACTAGCTAATGAAATAATCTTCGTTTCGAAAGAAAAAATAGAGGATCAAAGTTGTCGAGCCATGATTAAACGTGTCTCCTGAACACGAACGTCGCGTTCTTTGATCGGTGTGCTGGGAATCGAGCTCAACCGGACGGATAAGCGCGTCCGTATCGCGATTCGATCGACAGATCCGTTTTGGTGGACGGATCGAGGTGCGTGTCGCCCGCAAATGACCGAATTTCTTTTGCTCGCTCGGCGTACTCGACGCTGTGGATAGATTTATGAGCGCGTCCCCGACGCGAACGTGTTTCGAAATGGAGACGATATTTTCCAACGGTCTCTGGCGGAATTTAATGGCAGATAGTCTCGTTCATTTTGCTTCTCTATAATCGAGGGGAGAGAATTATATCAGCCGAACGCGTAAATATAACTCGTTGAACTAATCGAAGCCGTTCTTCTTCGTTTAGAGGCGTTTCTATTCGCGCAGCGTATCGATGCGTAAGGCCCTTTTTGCGCGTATCATTTTCCGCGAATAATTATTATGATTTTTGTTTTCTCTTAAGCGATCGATCGATCGATCCGTTTCGTTCCGTCATTTCGCGCCTTTGTCGTCGTGCATCCTCGATATCGATAGAGTAGAACCGGAACCCGAGTCCAGAGGCATCGGTGTTTCCTCTGGGACACGCGTTACACTACCGAGATTGCATCCCCGGATGTTCCAGTTAATTGGGAAGAGGTCTGGACATTTTTAACGCGGAACGCTTCTGCCGCGCGGCCGCGGGTCGGTTAACGAGTAGTGCCGGCGTCAGAGACGTAATTACAGGGCGTGGCGGATGTGGCGCCAATGCTTGGCAAATACAAGTACTTTGCCTCTGGGAATGAAATTAATCTGCATTAAAGGGAGCGCTAGAAACGCCGCGCCGGCGCGCGGCCATCCCGTCTAATAACCGATAATGAGGATAACGCCAACTCCGAGGGATGCAGATTGGTTCGCTGACGCGGGGTAGAAAAATAGAGATGCTGGTATACCGGGTGAGTTCGAAGAAGCAACCGAGGGAAATGAAATTTAGCAGTGGTACCGCGTTAGGCTAGCAGGAAAAGTTTCGGTTATAGTCGAATGCGTCGCGGTCGGCGAGAACGCGTGATCGGAGCGCGCATCGATCGATCGTTAATCGATCCGTCGTAAATTTCCCAGGTTCTCCAGCCTCGCCCCGCCATAGCTGCGACTCCGTGTCCCTGCTCTTTCTTTTTCCGCTGAACCTCGTCTCTCCAGGCTGACGCGAACGCGCAGCGCCGTCGGGGGCTGTTTTTTCTCCCCTTCGCGCCCCCTCTTGACTCCTCGATTCCTTCCCTCACGGGGTTCCGCATGCTGTTTCTCGCGACCGAGGGACGAGTACCGCGCGCGTGACGCGCCTCTCGATAGGACTCGACACACGCACGCACGACACGCATGTTCCTAGTCCGAACGGCTGGAAACCGTGGAAAGAAGACGAAAAAGAGCCAACAGCCTCCGTTCGAGCCCGAGACAGGCAAGAACCGCGAAGAAGAGGATGCCAGACGAACAAGGATAGAGTAGTTCCAGTCGGACAAGGATAGAGCCAAAGGTGACGAGGGACAGAGTAGAAGCTGACGAGGGATACAGCTTAAGCCGAAAAGGCATAGAGTCGAAACGTGAACCGGGGACAGAGTCGAACCCAAACATCGACGGATGAGTAGATGATGCATAGACCAACATAATGTTAACATCGTAAAACCATATATAGGGATGATCCTAGTCGAATGACGGGAAACAGGCGAGAAAGAGCAGCCAGCAGCCTCCGTTTGAACTGGAAGCAGCCAAGAATTGCAAAGAAAAGGGAGACACGGCCGAAGCTGAAGAGGGATAGAGGCCACGCAGAAGAGAAACAACGTTTCAGGTGAAAAGAGATCGGGTCGAAGCCGAAGAGGGACGGTAGAGTGGATGGAGGGAAATGTCGCGAGTGTAGAGGATCGAAGAGCAGAGAAGGAGAAGCATAGGTGGAAGAGTGTGGGATCAGGTGAAAAGGAGACAGAGGTAAGCGATAGAAGGGAGAGGGAGTCGAGAGAAATTTCTCGATCAAATAAACGCGTTTCGCAGCGCGGGAGATTGCGACCACGCCCTGTCTTCTTCCCTGTCGACGGCCTTCCTGCAACTTTTCGAGTCAAAGAGGCGCGGAGAAAGGAGCAGCACACGTATAGCTGATATTCTTCTCGGTTTTCGCGCGTGATATTCGCGAGGGCGAACATTGTTTTTCCTTGGCGAGGGAATTCTTTGACTAGTCCTGAAACAAAACGCGAGCGGTTGATCAGTAAAATTGAAGGAAAGCGAATTCGGTCAAATTATTGGAGCTTCTACGCCAATGGGGCGCCTCTCTTCGTCCTGCGGCCGCCGGCGCCGCCTCGAAGGAATCCTTGAGACTCTCGTTTGGTCTCTTTTTCGCGAACACTTAATGAAAGTTTCAAGTCTCCTCGAGTATCGCTCCCGATCTGTATCTGCCGCGGACAACAATGTCTTTGTCATGTTTCTGTATCGCACAGAAGCTTCCACAGGCTTCGCGCAAGTAATAAAGTAGGTAAGCTATTCTTGGCACGAGGATTCGTTGACCTACGAGAAAGCACTCGGGAATTGCTATCGACAAACTACACATGCTACAAAAATTATTTAAGTTCTAGTTTTATTCCTCGTCTTTTTTCGTTCCTCGGCGCCGGCGATCGACGGCCAAGTTTGTCGAAAGTTCGCAGCGTTTCTCGAAATATTCCATTCGTTTGCAAATTACTCCCCGGAGGTATAAAGTCACCAGCAGCGTCGACATTTCGCTATAAAACGAAACACGAATCGTTCGCTCGGTCCTTATTTTCAGTAGGTTCGGGTCAAGTGGACATTAGCACTTCTCGCACTATGTAATGGAATCCCACCAGATTTACGACAAATTAAATCCGTTTATGATTAAGAATCGTTTATTACGAGCTGTATGACCCTCGATTTTTGAATTCGAAAGACTACTCTAATGGACTCCGCTAAACTCGCACATCTGCAGCAAAGAAGCGTCACTGGGCAAATATTTCTCGATCTTGGCGCGTTTATCATCAAATCCAGCTAACGAAGGAGCGATATCGTTTCGTCAATTGGTTAACCGCAATTGACCCGACGCGACGCGACGCGACGTTTCCATTCCAGTCCTCGGCAAAACATGGCCATTTTCTATATTTTATTACAGATTTCATTCTCCTAGACGTAACTCCTCGTCAGTCGCCTATCGTTTAACGTCGTCGCAGTTATCAGCTATCGCGACGTTTATTGCGATTAAGAGCCATTTTCTCGTATCGCTAGGGAGCTCCATTCATTCGCGAGATTTTTACAATCCGATCCACGGCGAGCGACACGCTTGAAATACGTCGAAGGAAAAGGTCAGACGCGCACCAACCAGCTGACCGATTCAATGGTAATGCTTGCTGCTCCGGGACGACCTTCGTTCTTCGCGCGACTATTATATCCGCGGCGAACCGTAACGCATAGTTGACTTGGATCGCGATTTTACGACTGGCGACTCGAGATCGTGTCACCCGGTATTCGACGACAAATTCGAGGCCGATTGGAATTTTTACGAGTTCGACCCGTGGCGACCTTATTCCACGCGGTGCGAGCAAGTATCTCGTGCGAGCAACTTGTGTTAGCAAACGTTCCATTCTACGGAAACGTTTAAAAAACGAAAACATTTGCAGCCCCCGCAAATCGTTGAACTCGGCAGCAGACTGTGACCCAAAAATGCTTTTCGAATCACCGCTCACCTTTCGTCGTCCACCGAAATAACTTGATGTTCTCTTCAGAGAAATGTGAAGGCATTCGAAATAGGGAACACCTAAGTTCGCCAGAAGCTTGACCAGCGAGGCTGGACGGAAGCGGAATCGGCAGCCGCGATTAGCTCGCGGAATCGTCCGCGCGCCAAGCAGAGAATTTCATTGAACAGTTCTTTGCCCGAGGCCGATCCGGCCGGGCCGTAATAGGCAGGAAAATGTCCGCAGGACGCAACCGGCAGGATATGGCAAGTAGAGCTACTCAATTCCCTGAACTGGTCTGGCGTGTGCTACCGCGGAATCGGTCGCAGCTGACGTTGAATGCCTAAGTCGACGTTTTTCCGTCAAGCGTGTAAGTATAAGCGAGGAGCCGAGTCAACAACCCTCGTGTCCCTGGTGCCCTAAGCCCCGTGGCGACTCGACTCGGCCCGTATGCGCGCACCAAGATCACGAACGACTCGTTGCACGACCGTACAAGTCTCTATGGGACGACCAAAAAGTATCCATATCTTAGGAATAAATAGACTCGAGTAGCGTTTCGACAACGCAATAAAGAGACGATGTTTCAGCGCGGAAGACGCTTCGAGTCGTCTCCGAAGAGTTTAACGTCACGAGGAATCGCGTATCCAGACCGAGTATCTTTGTAGAAATTTTTAGAACAAGCTACGGAAAAAATATTCCGCAGAATACGTTGCTTCTCGTTCCATTCAACCCAACATACCAGACGGAACAAATTTCCAGTTTTAAATGGCCGCCGGACTCGCATCGGTTTGGAGGTCGGGACGATTCCTCGGACGATAGCGGTCAATGAAATTCCGTAGCTCGAAAGCAGGCGTCGCGAATCGACGAGAAGGAAATCGGCACGACATTCCTCAAGTTGCGTGGAACGCGTTGGCGAAAGGTACTCGTGTTTGACTCGCGAAATGGAAAGGGACACACCCATGCATAGCATACCGTGTTACGGGAAATCTGTTTACAGCGGGGAATCCGTGGCATCCCGAAATTATCTCAACGCGCGGTCATCGGCGATTCGACCGTAAAATGCGTTCAACGACGGCCACATTAAAATGATTACCGTTTGGAAAAGAGCATTCTTTCACCTCGTCTTTACGTATTCCGACCAGAAATTATTATTAGATCGGTCTATTGCCACGATAGATATACCGGGTTACGTGTTCCATGTAACTGGCTGCGTTACATCCGTCGACTGACGTTCCTATCGAGATACATAGGTATTCGGAGACTAATACGCCATCGGATCAAGAAGCAGCGTCGTCGCGTTGGTTATAAATTAACGTGGCTTCCGTGCACGAGGTCCGAAGAGGTTAAATCACGGAGACCCTACGGGGTTATCAGCGCTATAGGCACGAGACTGCGTGAGCGCGCAATTGCCTCGTGTCCGCAGCTGGTTGGACGCTCCGGGACATAGTCTCTTCTTCTGGTTGCGGTGGTGGCGGTGTCGCGGTTGCAGTCGCGTTCAGTGTGGGTTACCGCACACTACGAGCAAGGTGAAAGAATGTCAAATGATGATTGGTCATTGCGGTGGCCAATGGGTCCCCGACTTCTCGTCCGGTAGGTAGGCGCTTGCCGTTTCACGTACCGGCGCCGCCTCCTGGTGCATCGAGCTAACAAACTGCACAGAGTCGCTTTACAACGCGCTCGTAAACGACGCTTGGGATATCGCGAGACGCGTCGCGGCCCGGCCGTTGGCTCGTTCTTTCGACTCGAGGACAATTGGCAGCGACAGGAATCGCGTTGGCGTAATATGCGTTTCAATTAGGGAACGCGTGTTGGATTATGTCTTGGACGGATCGAACCGACATCGACAGGACGATTCGAAGATTGGCTGACGTGGGAGGAATTTCTATTTCAGCTATACTTTGACTGCCGACTACGAATCCAACTTTACTTAACGAGGACTATACCATTTAAAATCAAGTACGCGAGAACCTGACACACGGTCACGGAGTAACGATCGAGAATGAGCGAAGGTCAACGAATAGGTGCTTTTCAACTTAACCTCGTTTAAACTAGCACTCGTAAAATCAAGGATTGAGTCAATTATGAGCTCGATGCGTATCTCGTTAGTCAGCGTGGAGTGGAGTGTGACTAAATATATATTAAATCCAGATTAAGCTTGGTATTAGATAAAGATCGTAGATAGAACATGGTCTAGATCCGTTAGATTTCTAATCCGCGTAGACTAAGCTTGAACTAGACCGAGGTAGACTTTACTCAACTTTGGCTTAGACGTTTCATCGCGACTCCGTTTACACTCTATCCGAGCTTTCTCTCGCAAGCTGTCGACGAGAGAATTTCTACCAATTCACGTGGCAGTGATTTACCGTCCGATTACCAACGAGGCATTCATTCGGTCAAACGACCCGTCTCATTTGCAAGCACCCCGTTGCTTCTATGCCAGTGGCACGAGACCTAGAAAAAAGAAGCCTATCCACCGCTTAGAAGCTCAAGATCTATTAAGTAGCGTTCACCGTGTGTCATTGGTCATCGCTAACGGACTGACTTGTTCCTCGCGGACGTGACTGCGTTCTGTCTTGTCGTGAATATCGCTACAAGAGTAGTTACTTTTAGCATGGTAACGATACAGATACAGCGGTACGGTTAACGCGATATCAACCTGCCGCACCTTGGGTTGTCGACGACCCACGGATCTCGAGGGAATCGCTGAAACAATGCGACTGCGTCGCGTGTACGCTGAAACGGGCGATAAATTGACGATACAAGATTTGCGATACTCTCGACGTCCTTCTGGATATGCCGATCTCGGAAGAAAACACAAACCTCTGCTTCGTATGCGTCAAATGAAAGTTTAGATTGAAGCTACGAGCAAACCCTCGCGAATCTGCCACCCTCCATGGAAAATCCAGCTCTCGTTTTCTCCAATAATTCTCAAGCTACTCCGAGCACTCGTCTGTCCGCTCACGATCGGAAGCTTATAATTCGACGTAGCGAGCGTATCGTTGCCTGTAATATAACGAATACCGATGCACCGTCTGCATCGGGATCCTGTCCCGAGATGCGTGTACGTGACCATCGTTCAGGATCGACCGATAAATAATTATCGATAGTCCCATGGTCGTACGCGAGACGAACGCGTCGCGTCGCGTCGCGTCGCGTCGCGTCGCGTCGCGTCGCGTCGTCGTCTCGGAGAAACAGAGAAAGGCTGCGTCGTTTGTGGCTCTATTATACCAGAGGCCACTATGGTATTATACGGGGGACCATTTTATCGGTTTCCACGACGTATTTTCACCGTCCGACCGTATAAATTCCGATCGATAGGATCTCGACAAATGAAATTACAGGGCGGGCCCCCGTTAGCTCAAGCTACATTGTACGTTCCGGTATCACCGGACGTCATCGGCTGATGGTGACTCCGGTGAACCCAAGTCCTCCTCTGCACTGGCTCCAGGTAATAGAGGACATCACCTTCGAGAGATTTCTCGAGGTTGGCGCTTCTCTTGCAACGCGAAAGGCTGGTACCGAGTCCATTACACCCGCTCGACGAGGTGTCCATCGGAGTGCGGGTTATCGCGGCTTAAGATTGCCAAGATGCGACTAGAATCGCGAGATGTACTTGTATATTCTCTAAATGTTTTGGAATTTCCGAACGCTGAAACGATGCTCTGTTCAATCGGTGCGTGCGAATTTCACCAAAGTTAGGATCTAAATTATTCTTGGTATCGAGAAAGTTATAATACAGTACTTGTAATCGCATCACCTAAATTGCAAGCGTCTCGATCGAGCCTCGCCCGACGTCCCCCATGTTCCCCTTAATGCTCAGAAAAGCTCGAGATCGCTAGCCGCAAACTCGAAACCGGTGAAGAATGAGGGAACTTAACGCAAAGACGCCCCAAGGGAACAGATAGAGTCCATTGGATGCAGATAGACGGTCCGTGGAACAGTTTCGTTCCAACGACCGTCGTTCCGGCTGTCCTGATAAATAATTACCGATGCTTAGCTGCGTCCTAAAACAGCGTCCCTCGCGTAGAACGCAGGCCATTACGCCGTTGGCCGCGATAGCGGCGCTGTACGAGGCTATATTCACCGACATCGGCCGTATAAATACGGACACGGACGCGCAATCGTTTCGTTGAAAGCTACGTGTCGTTATTCCGCATAGTGTTGCTCCGCGTTGACGATTGTGATCCCAACACGGGATCGGTTAATTCGGGTTTCGATGCTATGGTACGGAACGAGGAGGAAGAAGAGAATAACGTCTAAGGGTAGACGCGTTCAGCGCGTTCGTGCTTTTCAAAACCAACAAGAATTCTTTGTCTTGGCAAGCGAGGATTAAATTTTCGCCGTGGTCAGCGTAAAATTTATGCGCTTGGGTACCGGCCGGATACGCTGATCTACGCAAGCCCCTCGTATAGTGTTGGCTATCGCGACCAACGGCGTAGTGGCGTTCATTCGGTCCGCTTCCCGAGACCTGGCGAGCGTCGGTGATTATTTATCGAACGACCGTCGGCTATACGACCGACCGGTGACCGCTCTATCAGCCTGTACGCGGAGCGCTTCGTTCCTCGCGTCGCTTTTACAGACACCTCGCACGTTTTCTTCTCCGTTGTGGAGGCAATTTTCGATCCGAGGTGTGTGGGTCGTTGGCGAACAGCCATTTGGGAGGACATTGCCGATCGTCGCCTCGCTGGAGTGGCTCCTCTTTATTTATACGGACAGCGACGGATTAATCTTGAGGCGTTACATGCTGTAAAACTGTGTTTTTCGAGCACAACGTTACCGTCTCGACCGAAGACGAAGGTGTAAGTTTAAGATCGTCGCGTCGTGGAAAGCGAGGTTTCGTAGACGTACAGGTATACCTTTACATCTATTCTTAAACGAGAGGTTTACTAAATCACCGTTCGAAGAAAGAGATGGTTGATATTCAAGATTGTTGACCATGGTACATATAATTTATTTAACACCGAACGTACTATGTAACCTATCGCTTCGCGAGTATCCCGCTCGTTTCTCGTCGGTTCTGTCGACCGGTTCGCAGGTCAACGGGGAAGAAGGATCCTTACGGGGCTGGGCCGCGCCATTATCCACCGGTCGAGCTAATTTATGAATGGATTATGAATGGAGGCGCGCGAGCACGCTTCGTTCTTGTTGCTGTCGGGCCAGCCGACGGCGAAACGCGAACGAAATGGAAAATCGGCTTAAACGGTGCTCGGAGATGAATGGTACTCTCGCATCGCTCGTAACGAGGCTTCCTTGTCGCGGTTCGATTTTTCTTCGTCCGGTTAGCTCGACCTGGGACACGCGATGCACCAATCCTGGTTAAATGTTCGGTGCAGAGAAAACAACTTCTGAAAAATACTACGATTGCGCGTGCAACAAACGCGGAGAAAGGATACGGTTCTTATAGCGTCAAACTATCGATAGTTTGACAAGCCTGCGGAATTCATAATTATCCATCGACGCGTGGAGAATTGCTCGCGTTGCCGAGCCGTGCAATCGCGTCGATCTAGCAATGCCTCGCCAATCGTTTTATCGAAACAATATACAATGACTGGCATCTAAACTGACCAGAACTCGCTCTAAAAATAAGCGCTCGATAGCCTAGCATTATAAGAACGAGTATTAAACGTTTGTAAGGATCGATATTCGAGATCGAATAAATTCAAGCAACGTATTCGAGTAACCGATAGTCGTACACGTATTTCCTCTATCCTGTCGCACCTACCATTAGTCATGTTATTTTCAACATTTTAATTGAGATGTTTACGTCGATGAATTTTTGTGATCTACGAGTGGACAAGAATGTTCGTTATCGTAACCGAGCTTGAAGAACGTATCGTTTATTGGCGGATTCGGCTCCAACGATTCGATATTCCGTATATTATTAGCTCACCATTAATTTTCACGGGAACAAAAGAAGAAACGAGACTACGACCCAGAGTGGTACCGCGGAGAACGAGCATCCTGCGAATTCGCGATGGCGAGGACGATAATAGAGACACGCACCGGTTGCTAAACCGACAAAATAAAAGTGTTTCGTGTAATAAGGGCTTCGCTTTGACGCGAATCGTTGGAGGAATCGAGCAAAAAAATGACACAGGAAGAAAAGAAATAGAAGCACGCCTCGAGAAAGGCTGCCATTGCACGTCATGCAACAAGTAAATTAAGCGATCACCTGTACTTGTACGTCTCGTTTTCCGGTGCTTCATTTTCCAACTATCCGACCAGCAAAAACTCTAAGCTCCACTTGAGAGTGATAAATAATCGGTTGATGACTATGAATGTTAGTCGTTTATAGTAAATCGCAAAAGTTTACGGGCATCCTACGCGCGATTTGACGAAATATTAATATCAGGGTACAATTTCTGCATCGTCGACGCGAAAAGAAACTTAAACGGTCAATTTAGGTTCAAGTAGAAATTCTTTACGGATTACCGTCTAATAATTAATCGGAATTCGTTAAAGCTAATAGCTGAGAATGACCAGAGTCAACGGAACCCCGTTTCGAAGTGAGAAATTCTATTTTAATCGGTGCTAATGTCCTTTTAACTGCTTCTTGGATTACCGAAAGGATCCTGAAACGCGTTCAGGATACCACCCGTACAGGGCTCGCTTGTCGCTGCTCGTGATTGATCGATCCGCCAGCGTTCGCGTTCACCGAGCGCGATCCGTTTTGATTTCTCTCGGCCGATCTCGCCTGTCATAGACTGAAGGCTTCATTATATTATAGGGCTTGCCTTATTACTCGGTGTTATTATCTAGTCGAGAATGCACCCGAACAGCTTATGCGGAAACGGAGATTTAGTCGTAGACGATAAACGAATCGATTCGACGCTCGATAACCGCTTGTTTCGTTGCGTACAAACTACCGTTTCGACGTCAACTCGGTTCGATATCGTAACGATTTATCCGTTAAAATTTCTCTCCTTTTTGCTGCTACTATAATTCTGTAGATGGCACTTTCCGTTTTCATTCACCAACCGCGATAACCGACTCGGCCAAAGAAACGCGAGTTCTTCGAGGAGATCGCGTCCAACCCTCGCGGTCAATCTCCACCAGCGCCAGCGGTCGTTAAGAGCACGCCGGTTGAGTTCGCGGCGTAACCGTCGGTGAATCGCGCGAAATCTCGAGGCCAACTGCCAGGTGATATTTCTTTTCCATTCTTCGATTGCTCGCGCGCACGCACACCGAACCACCGCGGCTTATCGAGTACTTCCGTCCACCGTCCAGCCGCGTGTCCGGTTCGTCCGGTTTTCCCATGGCCCGTTGAATATACGTCGCGATCTCGCCAAACGACGGTCGTTACCAGTGTAATCCTCGCGCGTGTATCTTGCCAGCAAATTCGAACGGTTTCCATTGTCGGTCTCCTTCCTCCTATCCTTTACGGCGAAGACTCCCGCGATCAGGTTTTCGTTCCCACAGAACCGGGCGACAGAATTAGACGCAGCAGAGGCTGAAGAAGAAAAAAAAAAACCAAGTCGCGAGCAACCCCTGGACTTATCGTTGGTCATCCCCAAAGGACAACGCTGGACAGAGGTGTGGTCACTGTCCCTTCTTCGCCGTCACCCCGAGCAAGACCCTTTCTCTCACACCTCTTCGACAGGTTGTCCGTGGATCTTCTGCCTCCTTTGCGGAACCGGCTGACCCGTCAGCGTCGTCCCCTTCGGTAGCGTTATTGTCCAGAAACCGGATTCTGGCGAACACGGTCGGACGTGGATGGACGGAGGTCAGTTTGGGGTAGGGGCAACGCGGAGCTGAGAAATTTGGCCGGAGGATGGGTTGGAGATAGTCGTCGAGGGTTGCCGATATGGTTACGTACGCTGATTGCGTAGCGCGAAGATGTCGACTATTTTTAACCTCGACGTGGACCATGGGACGTATCCTTTGAAACATCGAACAATTGGCGTATTAGAAATATCCGTGTGATAAACGACGGCGATTCTTTCGTGCAGCAGGTCCCCCTTTCTCATCCCCTGCGAGGTGGAAAGTTTGACCCTCGGTCATAGCAGCGAAGAACCATACGAGGGCTGTGCGCTGCGCATCACGTATTGTCGAAAACCGGATTTCTTGGCCAGGATGGACAGCGTTAATGTATGCGGATGGGTATTGCGCGCGTACTGTGGAAAAGGGGTTGCGAGCGGACCTTTCGTTCCCTCTCTCACGGGCCGAGGAGGCAACGACGCAACATAAACGGGGGCTGACCGCGGTACCGCTGCGCAACGGGGTCCCGCCCGATGACCCGCGGAATCCGGAAACCCGCTAAACCGGATCTATTGGTCAGTTTCACGTGTCTTACGGGGTCCCTCTACTCCCCCCCCCCTGCTCCACGGAGTCGGTTGGCATTGAACGGGGCCCTCTTCCTCCTCTGTTCACCTGTGCACGCGCTCGCAGACATCTGCGTGGCGTCCGTTCGGCCGGTGTCCGGTACTGGGACCAATGCGGAGACCCGGTGAGAACTGGACAGTGGTCCGAGTCTCAAGAACGAGATTCGCATTGTCGGTTGTCTCGTGCTTCGACTATCGTATCGTGCTTGCATTTTCTTTTTTATGCTCTGTGAACGGGGCTGGACGAGATACCGAGCAACGGTCGAAATACCGACGGTTCTCGAACAAGTGTCGGACGTTTCGCTTCGAGCGTTTATGGGACGTCCCGAAGAATGCTCCTGAAATTCAGATTTTGTGGTCGATAGCGATGTCACCGATCCAACGACATACCGTAAAACAAGATTACGTTCCCCGTTACGGGGTATCTTTACACCAATCTCGGTATGGATAGGTTACGACGAATCGCGATATTTACTTACGTTAAATAAAATTAAAATAAACGAGGGTTTTCCGTGAAGCTCCTCGCATCAGTTGTAGGAGCCTGTTCGCAAAAGTGGAAGTATAAGTGAATGGGGTTCACCGTTGCGATCCGTTTCGAGACGTACATACATGGAACGCGTTTAAATCCCTTCCGTCTTGGGATTCGATTATTTTCGCATTTCGCGTCCTGCCATTCGATGCAAATTGTCCACTATTGTTGGGAGAAATCGTTAATTTTACGAGCCGTCTACACCGATAGAAAAATGTACCAAGTTGTTTTTGATATTAAGTCGAATACGACAACGGACGATCGACGGAAAACGTTGCTCTCTAGCCGATAGCGTTGCAATTTGCAATCGTTCGAAGCGGTATGGGCAGTAGAAAAGGTTCATTTGCTCTCGACTTGTCAGACAGGTTGACCGTCAGCTCCGATCAAGTGTGAACGCAGCCGTGCTGCTGACAACTATATCATAAGCCTCCGACGTTGTGGTTCGCGCTGTATCGGCAAACTGTTTTTTTCGCAGTATATTTCGACAAAGTAACGACCGCTTGGCACGTAAGACCTCGATAACGAGAAATCTGAAACGAGGCTCGCGTGATCGCCATTCGTGCTTGCGCGTCACCCATTAGACTCGCAATCCGACTATGCGCTCAAAGATAGAATGCTTTTCTTTCTTCGACTTTGCCTATGTCTCGATACTTTATTCCCTCGACAGCGTTCTCTGTCATTTGATAAATGGAGATGCTGCTCGAACGATCTTTTATTCGATTTTAAGATTTCACGGCTGAATGCGAATTTTATTCTTTAAACGAACATTCAAAATACGAGTTTGTAATACGAGTTGATAAACGTTAACGATTGAATATCAATTAAATGGTATGTTTCGATAGACGCAAATTTTGTTTGTCGAGTTTAGCATCATTCGCACAGAGATTGAGATATACGATGAGAGTGCTGTCGAGAAGGTGAATGTTTTTCTCTATTTCGACTCGAATGGACCTTGTTAATCAACGTTCCCGAAGGAGAGATGGCCTTCATCTTCTTATCTGCTTCGGCATTTTTCTTCCGCGCGAAACACGTTCTTCGATCGAACCTGGTCCCCCTTCAGGCGGGATGGAGGAGAATTTCATCGAAGGTTTGACAAATATTCAGGCCAGATTTTCTCATAAATTACACACCGTCCAACCGTTTAGCGGTGAATTTTGATAAACGTCCGCAGGAATAAAAACGCTCGCCGTAAATCAACGCAGACGAGCGATTCGTTTCGATGTCGTTGCTCGGATCTACGAATCGGACGGGTTTAACGCGTTTAGAAGAAACTCTTTTCGCGAGTGTTTTCGAACGAGCGATCGCAAATATATTTCGAGTCCCCGAGTGCTGGATTCTCGAACGTTTCGTAGCTCGATATGCGTCGTCGACGAAAATAGCCGAGAAACGTGTAATAAAAATTATAATTTTATCAACCGAGCGTCCTTTCACGAAGATCGTGAGAAACGCTCGGATGGTGGTAATTTATGAACCCATTCGACATTAAAATCGTTTGCGTTTCTGCCATGGAAATTTTGACATTTAATTAAGCGTCTGATTCGCGCTTCCTATTCCTATAAATTCCTATTCCAGACAATTCCATATTCTTCCGGACAAGATGTACGCTCCACCGCGTCGAAAATTTCGGGAATTCGTGGCGTCTGTTTCGAAACAACCATGGACGACTCGACCAAGCGTTGTTTTTCATCTCGTTGCAGGACGACGCGTTAAGTCAGGTCATGTTATGGGCTTATCTCCCACGAGGCCTGCCACGAAGACGCGGAGAAACTCAAGGAGGCCCCGAAAACGATTCCACTGGGCGCTGTTTCATTCCGGCGGGCCACTTGGTTCTTTTGCGGATTTAATTTATGGAGCGATTTTAATGCCTAAAAATACCGTGGCCCCGTCCCCGCCTCGAGATTCCAAGCGGTTTCTGGCCTTTCCAGATCCTCGATCGTTCCCTCTCCCTCCCTGTCGTTCGCGTCGTCTTTCTTTCTCATTTTTAGAGTCGCTTTTTTCCACAGTGCGTTCTCCGACGTTTTGTTTTTTCGCGATGAAACGAAACGATGAAAGCAAAAGAGTCGAAGAGACGGAGAATCGAGACGATCCTCGAAGAAGCGATAGTAATTTTTCGACAAAGATCGCGAAACTCGGCGTAGAAAGAAGAGAGAGAGGGAGAGAGAGGGATGTCGGATAAAACTGTAGAATCGATCGTGGTCATGCATATGTACGCGTTCTGTACTTGTGCATCCGCTCAAAGTCTCACGCGGGCGGCCTTCGATCGAGTGCCACTGAATTGCAGATATCATAAATCGATGATACCCCGGTGGATCGTACATGCTGCGGCCTTTTCAGCGTCTTTCGCCGGGTTACGTTGCTCTGGCAACAAGTTATAGGTTTCGCTGAAGTTAAGTATGATTTATCGTAACCAGTTGCGTGCGCAGCTAGTCGGGTACTCCCGAGACCAACGGTGGCTTTTTCTCCATTCGTCCGATTCGCTTGCTTTTATTAGATATCGATTCCTTGGCCGAGTCCGTCGCGGAATCCCGGATTAGCATAAAACGTGGGAGCCGTGATAAATGTCGCGAACAGCGCCTCGTACGCGATGAAAACGCGACGCCGCGGATTTCAGCCGGTGAGATTGGAATTCGGTCCAATCAGCTTTGCTCGAGGGTTGGCGGGTATCCTCGCAGGAAAGGTTCCGAAGCAACGCGCCTTACTTGGACGATAAACCTATGGAATGATGGAAATTACACGGTCCTATGATGTCAGTCCGCGGATAGACGGCAGGAGTGACTGCGACTCTGTTAATCACCACCGTCGTCAAAAAGACTCGGTATAACTATAAACGACCTAAAATGTCTTCCATTTCGCGGAAGTGTAGCACTTGGGAGTTGGTATCTCACTCCTTTATTCCGCGGATCAACGCAATTAATTCGATAAGGGGATGCTCGGGATCGCAAGTGCACGATCCATTCGGAGATAGCGCTCGGGATTATTAATTTAAATATTCCTGAAAATCTCGCGACAAACGAACGCGTTAATACAGGCTAAATTACGCCACGGAACGTTATCCAGAGCTAATAAATGCCTTCTATATCGGTCGCGATAATTCCCTCGCTGGACCAGCGATAAATCATCCTCGTGGCTTGATATAACGCTGCTCCACACGCAGACGATTTTTCTTCCCATCGAGTCACGGTCGCGAGTTTTCCCGCGCGGCATGCTTTATGTTCGTCGCACAGTCCCGATATCCAGCGGCACCCAGCCGATCTTCGGCCAGCGATATTTCACAATTAAACTGGTTCCCAGGACGGAACGTTTAATTATCGCGACGTCATAATCCGGGTCGCGTGATTCAGTGGCGATTCGCGGACGGAAGACGATGAATTCCATTTTAAAACGAGTCAAGCGTAGGAAACTGGAAACGTTCGTAGCCGACTATCGGAGATGAATTTGCGTAGACAGGGAGGAAAGTAACCATACGAGAATTTGTGTGTTCTGGATCCCTGACGTAGGTGTTGGCGGTTTACGACAGCCTCGCGTCAGGCACGAAACTGTCGTCGCGTTCCAATTCATCGGTGTTCGCGTTATTGCGCCTATCGTCCACCCGTACGGACCACCCTGAGCCTGTCGTAGCCGTCGTTTCGCTCTCATCCGGTCCTCTTCGCGTTCCTTTTCTTTGTAGTTTGCGCGCTACCCGCGAAGCTCGCCAGAACGGCGCCGTTCGGGAAACTGCGATAATGGTAACAGACCGTCGCGTCGCGGTGTGCACGCGTGCACCCGCCGCTATCGGAAGGTGGAGCCTGCCTTGGGAATGGTTATGTATTATGATTTACGTTCGTGCGCATTGGTGCCGCGGTTGCAGCTCACAGACTCGTTCGCGCGCGTGTTGCTTGCGTGTTCTACGTCCGAGGCGTCGTTCCGCTGAATTGTCGCTAAACTCGGCTACCAGGGATCCCCGTGGCGAGTGACCTTTATACTTCGAATCGACGAATCCGCGTTAATTAATTAGCTTTGGTCGCTTGATCGGACGGCTGTAGAGTGATTCCGAGATTCCCGATGACGGCGGACGATTCAACGCGACATAGGGACAAGGCGTAGAGACCGAAGAGGATCCAGGCTACCGTCAAAGCTCCTCTGTTTCGAGGTGTATGAAAATTTTCTCGTTTCGCGTCCACCTAGACGAGATCGTTCCCTGTACATCAATCAACGTCCACGTACCAGTTCTGTCGTCGTCGGGATCGGGAAAAATGTTCCGTCGATCCAAAAATCTACACCTAGCCGACACGTTTAGTCAGGAAAGCCGGATTTTTCGATTCGAGCATTCGCTCCAGGTCTCCGTGTTATCGGTTAACCGAGGCCGACAAGCAGCCGTCCGATTCGAGAACAGCGTAAACGTGGTTACTCGTGCATATTCTATACATCTTTCTCTCTTTATCACGGACTCGTGTTCCTCTCCGTTCCTTTCCGCGCGCCTGCCGTGTCGCTCCGTTAAATCCTTCCCGCTATCTCGACCGGCCCTGATAGCTGTCCCTCGCGCACGATAACGCTAGCGAAAGATACGCGACGAGATACGGTGCCGTTCGTTCGAATTTTGCAATGCAGATCCCACTTGAACGATACGCTGAATTGATGGAACGGGGAAAAGCGGCTCCACCTATAAATTGCTGGACGTCGCTGTCGCGACTTTGTCACGTAGAGACGCCTAATGAAGCGTAATGCATGCTAATTACGTTATGGGTGCGACGGAATCGATCATTTTTCCACGGCTTCTTTATCTTTGGTAGTTTCACTAAGAGAGAAAAGAGAACAAGAGAACGCAGCAAAAGTTTTGGTCCGTCTCAGCCTCGGATATTTTGCCAGCAAGATTTACAAGAAACGCTCGCAACTCGACTCTCGATGATTTTAATCGACTCGCGATTCGGTTATATTCCATCTCTGCTAAATTTTTATCTCGAATTTTATCCGAGAATTCCTTATACAATGTTGGGCAGTAGGTATTACATTTTCAGACCGCCAAGGCTCGTCGGTACTCCATAAATAAGCAACCTCTTCTCATTTAATTCTTCTTTATATAATAATTCAACGACGCGCGTCACATTTCTCAAAGTTATTAGCGACACTTGAGCATTAACGCGTTTTTGCTAGCGACAGAATTACACCGTCAAGTTCTCGCTCGACCCGTCTTTTCTCTTATCCAATCCAATTACAGCCGGCCGCGGCCGGGCAGCGACCGGCATCGAGGACGGTCGACAAACAATTTCATTTTTCCGGCTCGCGTGTAACTTGCCGATCTGGCCGACGCGCGACGTAAGTTACTTCTTGTTGGAATTTATATTCAAATTGTAATTAAGCCGCGACGATCTCTGTTTTATCTGAAATTAACCGACTGAAATTCTGCGTTCGCCTCGTATGCATATAGACGTAACCAATGTCGCGTCGCAGTGTTTCTCAAATCGTAGACCCGTGTGACGTGACAATTAAAATGCGACCACAAGTAACTGCAACTCGAAATCAAGAATTTCTACAAAGACATCGTCGCGATTATACGAGCGAATAATTCTTGAATGTTGTTATCGACAAAGCTGCTATCGGTAGACGTCAATTTTTAATCGTCCATCGCGTCTCGATCATGAGAAACACTGGCTGCGTATCTAGTCGGCGTTCCGGAAGCAACAGATCCGCGGAATTGATATTTAGATTAGTTACCATAGCCCCGTACCGAGCAGCATCGCGTTATTACCATCGATTATTTCTCCTATTTGCACTCGGCCTGTACCGCTGGATCGTAACACCTCGGTGTTACACGCGCGCGAAAGAAGTAAGCTCGCCCGATGGGGTCCGATAGGCTACCGTCCTACCGGACCCAGCGATCTTTGCAATGCAAAACGCAGGATCCACGATATAGGGGCCGATGTTCCGGAACGAGACGCGATGATAAACGCGATCGCGCGACGATTCCCAAAGCGATGCTCTCCTCATTGATATTCAGATCGGGCTCGGTCTAGCCTGCTCGGTTTGCTCGGTTTGCTCGGTTTGCTCGGTGATTCAGTGGTCCGCGAGGCCCCCTCCGGAAAACCGGAATCGAAATTAGCGAAATAAATTAGATCGTTTCGATGTTTAACTATTCAGAGGAAATACTGCATCGGAGAATTACGAAGAATGGGTTTAGCAGGGCCGTTATTTATCGGAAAGCCGACTAAATGCATATACCTCGAGAGTTTGCGAACACGTCTATATCATCGTCGTCATCGGCATGGAACGTAAATTTCGGTGTAAACAAAATTCCAAAGGCCTTAATTTCTCGCTGTCCGCAGTAACCGATTAATCTGCGTATTAGCGATTCATCGTTTAAAGATGAATTAAGTCGAATGGTAGCGAATTCGAAAAACGGCCGCAATTGCAGATGATTTCGCGGTAGGAGGGCTGATGTTCCAGAACGAGGTGCGATGATAAACGCGTCTGAATATCATTGATATTCAGATTGGATCCGGTGTATCCGGTCGTAGCCGCGTTATTCAGAGGTCTGCGAGATCATCGGGAAACCGGAATCGAAATTAACGAATTTTTCACGTTAGAAAAGTATTTTTTTTAGCAAAGGACAGGTTGCTCGCGGACGTTTGCCGAAGAACGACCAAGGATTCCGAGGTTTCGAGCGCGTAAATAACGCGAAGAACGCATGAATCCGTCGGTTATAAATCAACGACGCCGATGATAATCTCTTGCTGCTCGCTGAATAGCGCACTGGTTACGAAAATGGTAACTGTAGGTGTCCCTATTAGACTAACGAATAAATAAATAAATCATCGATAGAGGGAACCAAGATGGTTTCGTAATGGGTTCTAGAATTCTGGCTACGTTCTCCAAACCGTGCGTGGAAAAGCCACGAATCGCATCTGTGCCTGCGGTAGTCGCACGAGTCAAGTACTATATACCACGCTGAATTTTTGTTAAATTATGCGGAGAAGTTACCGTCCCCGTTCCACTACTTTATGCGTCCGTTCGCCAATCGCAGTAACAATTATTCCATTACAATAATGGCTGGAAATGCGTACGAGACACGCGACCGTAAACCAACGATTCCAACAAACGGACTAATGGCGTTCATATTTCGCGAGAGCTCACTTCCGCCTCGCCCGTAGCAACAATCGTTACGACTTCATCGCGGTGATCCTTATCGACGCCGTTGAATAAATCTCGATCCTGATTATCGTTCACGGCAACGGTCTTTCGAGGAATCGCAGATGCGTTATGGGCGACACGACGATGAGAAAGGAGAACGGGATGGCTTGCGAACCGTTTAATATGGTGCGATGTAAGCATGACCAACACTTGAGATCGGTTCGTAGAATTTGCACATAGTAATTTGGAGCACACGATCACCTACGATGATAATTAATAATTTGTTCCAGCTCGAATAATCGGTAGACAGAAGCTGCTCCCAAACGTTGAGTATACTTTGGTCCCCGGAATGCTGGCGTCTCCTGGGGATCGCGACGTCTCGTGCCGCGTCGACTTTTTCCAATTCCCCGTCACGATCGGAGTCGCGGTCTTGTTTACACCCGGCGCGATCGCCGATCCATAAATCGTGCATCGACGCCCGTACATACACGGGCGTGGATCGTGCCAGCAGTGATCGCGAGAGCACGAGACGCAACGGTTGATTATTATTGGCGGAATAATTATGATCGGTAAGGCCGTTCTCGCAGAAAACCGGCGTATACGAATCGTCTCGCATGCCTGGTCGTAATTAATAACGTAAAAGGCGTCCACAAAGCTGTCAGATGGCCGCAGGCCTACACGAATGAAGGGGGGATTGCAATTTGCTGATAGGGAATAGGAAACGCCTATGAGCGCCGGCTCCATTCCAGTTTCTCCTTTTCCTGTCCCCCCTAACGTCGACGTCGTCGTTTTTCCGTCGTTTTCCTTTCGCAAGAGCGACGCGCGTCGTCGTTGTCGTCGTCGATGGGGCATTTTGCCTCCCCTTTCTCGATCATCCCTACCCTCGATTCTCGTCGTCTCTGGCCTTCGGCATTACGCGCTCCCGTGTTCGTCGTGACTTTATCTTCGAACAATATTTGATCCGCGACGCGTACCCTTTCTCCTTTTTAATGCTTTTACGTTTTAGAGCACATTATTTCTGCGTCGATTCAAAAGACAATTAGGGTTTCGACGTCTCTCGTCGATTATTTCTTAGCGTCGCATGTCTGGATCATTCATTAAATAATTGTATTTACATTCCTGACCAACGTTCGTAAATTCAGTGTCAAATTAGCGAACGACGTCGACCACGTTCCTTGCCAAATTTCTCCTTAAAAATACGATCCGCATCGTTGAAATCCGAATACGTTGAAAATTGCATCACTGTAACCGCAATTAGTCGAAAAACGAGTCGACGGCTTCATTTGCCTTTAAATTTTATTGCTCCGCGTACAGCAGCCTCCTAATTAACATATTATCGAACGTCTTTCCTCTTTCCATCGTTGAATTTTACCGCCTTTAATCCAACGCACTGATTGGCCACATCGATTGAAGTAAAAAGTCCATCGATTTACTCCTCGGTCGATATTAAGCGCTAAATTTTTATCGTTCTCGAAAGTTTCTCCGCGTGACGTAACGACGCGACGAGTCGCTTTCAAGGTGGTTTCAATGAAAACTCGAGCTCGGTTAAATCAGGCTTTCTCAAACCGGACTACTTGAACATTAACCGACTCACCGATTACGATTTCGTGCAGATGTTTCACCGTTGCGAATTCTTCATTAAGGAAAGAGGTAAAGAAAATAAAAAAAAAAAGAAAAAAAAAACAGACGAGGGTAAGGTGAGTCGAAAGCGCCATCATAGGTACCCTCGTACCCTTTGGTCCCTCCGCGATCTTTTGGTCGCTTCGACGCCATCGACAGCCTCCGATCACGGTTGACCGACGCTGGTAGCTACGAAAATACGTGAAAGAAGCCCGTTCTCACGACTGGAATGCGCATACCCTGTGCCAGCTCGCGCGCGCCCGCGCTCACACACACTCCTGACGCCACGAAAAAATTACGGGTGCTGGTTTGTACGAAGGAAACCCACCCCCTCCCTTTCCGTGAGGTGGTAAAGATTTTTTGGCTTTTTACGCACCGCCAGGTAGAGGCCTGACGGGGGTGTTCCTCGAGCTGACAGGTGCATCTCTTCGCCGACGTTTTCTATGGAGCATCCTCGCCCCGAAACTCATCCACACTCGAACCACTCTGCTTGCGCTCGCGCGACCGTCCTCTTCGACTGTATGCGCATACGAAGGCGTCGAGATAAATATACCCTCGCCTCAGGTAGACGAAGAGGACGAGACAGGCAGGTAGGAGAGTCCCGTATACCTACGAGGCCCTTACCCGAGGTCATCCGAGTGACCAAGGGAGAGAAGATTATCTGACGGGACGCCTGCGCTGGTGCCCTATCCCTGAGAGGAAGACACGTGGAAAATCCTCGGTGAATCACGGACTGCGTGTCGAAATCGACGCGTACCCATTTCTCTTGCCAGCTTTCGGGGAAAGAGGGAGTTTGTGGAAAGTGTGACTTCTTTTGGAATCGCTTAATTTCGGTATACGCGATCCGCTCCTACAGATCCGAAAGAGTATTCGAGCCTCTTTATGGCTCCCCGTTACAGCGAACGTTACTGCCCGTCGAATTATTGCGCAACCGATACATAATTAATATCCGTCGACGAAATTGCGACGAGTTGAAACGTTCATCGATCCGATCAGAGGAGGAAGAGACGTAATCAACGCTAATTGCGCAACCGTCTAGTGATAAATTATCTCTTCTCCTACTGGTCCACGCACGACGAAGCGACATACGACCGACAGCGCGGCACTCGCATGCAAAGAGAGGTGTATCCTCGTTGCATAGCATGGAAAAATTGCACCAACGAGACGACAGTTGCAAAATAACTACACAATGGCACATCGTTAATATTCGTTTAACGATCGACAGTGCTCGAAACTGTTGCCGCGTCGAACATTTTAACTGATAACTTCTCAACGACTGCTACCAAAAAATTACGCTATCGATTAATTCTTCAAGAGTCGAATTTAAAATTCGACACAATAAAGAGTGTAATGGGGTAATTGAGTTTATAAACACCCCCGAATAAGCAACCTCGTGGACGATCTATACTCCAACAATGGAAGAAACAAGCATTCGTGGTCTACGAACGCGTGTCTCGTGTTCCTTATTGCCCTGGTGCGCATAAATTCCGAGTCGAGCAATTTGCATGCAAAACGGGCCGCGTAACGCAATCGCGCGCAATAGCTCGCCCTTTTCCACAGCCTGCGTCGCGCGTCGCAAACAACCAACGATTTGACCGGCTTCTCGACTAGGGCTTGGACTCGAATAGTTGTACAAAACGAGGAGCGCAACAGAGCACCGGTGATCGACTCGAGAATAAAAAAAAGTAAACATGGAAAGAATTTTAGAAAAAATTCTGACTCGAGTTCAAGAGCAGAGAGATAAACTTTCACGACATCGTTGCTCTAAATTTTCGCGATTCCAACAAGCAGATTTTGAATTCCATCTTTCCACGAGTCTCGATCCAACATACCGATATAAAATTGTCATAGCATTTTCATCGAGACGATTCCAATTCCTCGACTCCTCGATCTCCGAGCGCGGGCATCTCGCGTGCCTAACCTGGCATTCAAATCACCGGCGATATCAAGCGAGCCCGGCGTCCACAGCCGATAAAAAGCCGCTTCGTTTCAGGCCTATCCTTGATGGCGGTCCCCAATGGTTGTTCACCAATCCACGATGGCTGAACGTGTCCGTGTCGTGTCGGCGACATACAGAGTCCACTGTACCGTGTACGAGCCCGAGCAACAGTCTTTCGCACACTTTTACGCGTTGGTGTGCGTTCCCTCTTTCTGCGCCGGCCGTTGATTGGGCATATCTGGGTTCCGTTTCGGAGCTCCGCCGACTCGTTCGATGTTCTACCGAAGGTGAATGCAAATCTGCTCGTTTATCGACGTTGGTTTTACCGGACGACGCCGACGATACTTTGGCTTTTGTCTTTTGGTTCTCCCAAGAATCATTTTCATAATTAAACCGTAGATTTTTACGCTTAATGCTTCGTTAACCGATAACTCGCAACTCGGAGTGTGACCTAAACGATCGCCTTCCTATTGGCAATTCGAGTATACAACAGCCAAGTCTCAACATCATCGGGTTAAAATAATCTGATCCAGAGAATTCCAATTTCCGTTTGTTAACGAAACGTAATAATTTTCTCGTCGAGTTGGCAGCTACATCGCGACCGATCTCGCGACGGTCATTAAGATCCTTCGTGCTCGAGTCAATGAAACCGCTCTCCTTATCCCTCGGCCGCGCGCATGTCTGAGCGGGGTAACTGTTTTCCGTTCTTGCGAAAAGTTAACGGCACGAAGCAGCCGCGATTTCGCTTGCTTCACCGGGGCAACGGATACACGTATCGCCGTAACAACGGCGCAACAACGGCCCTCGGGCATCCGCGCGATTTTCGCGTACCGTTACGCAACAGCGGACATTAATTTGTCGACGATCAATTTATCGAACCATCGCCACCGCCTCGAATCGCTCGACTTTTTTCGCGACGCTTGTTAACCTCCTATTCGTTGTGGTTGGAGGAGCTAATCGTTCGCTAAGAATTCATTATTCGCAGATCAAAACCGAACGATGCATTTTTTATTATTCGTTTCGTTCTATTTACTTCGTACGGGGTTGCTTTAAACAAAGCCTGTCGCGATAAAGTTGCGTTAAACAGACGTAATTTATACGGTTCCAGTACGATTCGACATGTCACGTATATTGTAAAAAAACATTTTCAAAGGACGGAAGAACGATTACGTTATCTTTAACCATTACCGTAGTGGAAACGTGTAATCGTGCAGTCGACGATAGGCGTCTCTTTCGCTATAATTTCTCGAACCGGAGCGTCACGAATGTTTTCGCACTTGATAGTTATGAATATTTTCATTCTTTGGATGTGAAATTCGAAAAGCAACCAATTGTAACAAATTATCGATGTATACATTATTCATTCCCGCGGTGAAATATACAGATTTAACAATTACAATTTTACTTTACAGAAATTTTACGTTGTAACATGCGCTGCACGATAACGTTGTCGCCGGTTACGCATATCTCTTTACACGGACTTGCATATATTTAGCTGTGCGTCATTTTACACTGATAATCCGAAGGCGATACATGGTAAAACAAACCTTCGTTTATCGAATACTAACGATTCTCGTACAATTTTTTTTTTCATCGATTAGTAGTCCGCTTTTTGCTCTATGAATAAGCTCGAATGCGCGATGCGCTAGCCGTATTGTGCAAAAATTACGGAAGCAATGAAAAGAATTCGTAAATGGCGTATAAATTTAAAAGATATTTACGCTCACGGTCAAAAGAATCGATACAGTTCGCTTTCCTCTGTTTGTTCGCGAAAGTCGAGAAGTGAAAACAACGCCGCGTACGGGCGGCTACAGCGCAACGGGAGGCCGTTCGCTTTCCGGCACTGACCGATTCTCAGGAATGGGAAAGTCCCCGATAACAATCACCGTTTAACAATATCGCGCGAGAAATAAGCGCGATACATTGCCTCCTAGCTATCGACTGTCGTACGATCGAATTGTGGCCACGTTATCGGAGAATTGCGAAGAATTCTTGCGACGTCTCGCGAAAATAAATTTTCCATAGCCCGTCGATTGGCGTGGCTCCGCGATGTAAATTAGAGGTCGCTGCTCACCGTAGCCTAACCACCGATAACCTCGCGAGCCAGCCCCTGCGGTCGTATTCGTAACACTTTCGATACCGTTATCACGACGACGTTCGCGCTTCCTGCCGGCAATCGCATGGCGAGCGGCTCCTTCGCGAGCGATAAGTTCCTTAGCGATTGGAAACGCACGCAACGAGTCCTCCAGGGGCCGGTAATTACCGTGGACACGGGTCGACTCGGTTTTTTCGCGCATCGGTAATTAATGGTAAACGATGATAATATTTTTTCGCGAGATAAATCGCTCCTATGCTCTCCCCTTTTCCTCCCTTCGAAAACTATTTCGCGTCGATGAAATACACCGTTCGTTAACGCTTCTTAAATTACGTTCGAGTTTATTTTTAACGAACAGAGGACTTTCTTTTCTGTTTCTTCGAATATTAACTGAAACTCTTTTACCGAGACTTGCTGTTACACCAAAAAATCCGCACGGCATTGTTTGCGGTGCACAAACAACACGTAAAAGCGAGAAAATTCTCTAGCGATTGACCGAACGACGATTTATGCAAATCATGCTTCCATGGCATCGTACATTCGAGCCGAGCGAAAAAAGAACTCCCTGCGTTCCGAGAAAAGCTGAATCGCTAATCCCACTTCGCAAGTCCCCGAGCGTTAACAATGGCTCTTTCTTTCGTTGCGGAGGCGCGGAGGCTCCGCAGTAAAATCTTTTTTAGCACTTCCCTTCATCGAACGACGGATTGTTTTACTCGCCGGCGCGGACATCCGTCTCTGTCCCGACAGTGTTGGGTCTTTCTCGATCGGTAAGTGGGTTCTGTTTACTTTCAAAACGCGGGCAAGACCGACCGGTGACCGGTCTTTCATCGAACAGGTAGCCTATGATGTATTGTGCCTGTACGCGTGAATAGATGCAACATTGACGTATCTCTGAATGAAACGCTCGAACCGGTCGGGCAAGCATTATACTTGCGGGAACGCGAACATGTTTAACCCTTCCATAACCCCACGTGTTTCCGAAGTCACACTCCCATTACCTATATATATATATTTTCCATCGTATACTTTGTTTGAAAGCTAAACGTAGTTTGAGACGTGGAAGGTTAACCACGTCCGCGGTGACTTGGATGACTGGGCAGGAACCGAATCTCTCCCGCTCGCATAATTACCGAACGCGTTACACGCTCTCGTTTTCGCCGAGCGAATCGTAACGACGATACAATAGGATTTTTAATCGAAACGAAGGAGGGCCACCGCTACCAAAACTCGGATAAAAATAATCTCGATACAATTAGTTAATTATTCCTCCTACCGAGGCTCGAAGAAACTCGACGGTATGCAATTTAACGATAAAGCGAATAACGAAGCGAGATAGGGATTTTCGCACTCGGTGACCGATGAGAAATGGCCGTCCAGTCGAGAAGGACGCGTATTTCACCGATAATAACTTGTCGCCGAACGTTCAGAAGGATGCGCACAATTACGCGCGACACGACCTACGACAGAGTCGCCTGTAGACGTTTCTACTGAAACAGTCCAGTGATGTATATCCCCGACGGGATCGTTTGCTGTCCAAACAAAATAAACACCAGGGTAAATCACGGGTTACCACGGACAAACGATTTTGTAGACGTTCGTTCGACTAATTCGCTCTCTTCGTGGTCGTTGGATGCAGGCAATAATTCTTCCCGTGTTTCCGCGAACTTTACCGTTCGACGTGATGAATCGTAGAAACGGGATTGTTCGTAGAATGAAAATTTATCGCGACATCGACCTCGAGATTAACGCGAAACATCTTTAACATCACCCCCTGGACCGGACGTTTCGAGCCTCGAATTGACCGCGCTAGAGTTAGCTGGGCGTAAAGGAGTCAAGGTCGACGCAAAAGAAGCGTCCGTAAACGCGGCTAGAGCTCCCCTCTACGTTTACGTCGACGTTTCTCCACCTCCTTCTCGGTGATCCGCCCACGCAATTGCGTGCAGCCACCCACGCGGCACCGTTGCACGCGTAACGACCGCGACGATTCTCACGGGAAGGCGTGCGTATTCAAATTATCCGAGTCTCGTCGCATGTCACGACTCCGATCCCCTAATTACTCCCTGCTAAACAGCATCCAAAGGTACCGGGTATTCGACGTCTCGGTATTAATTTTCTCTGCGCTCGCAGACCATGTTGCGTACATACTCCAGACGGAGATATGCAATATTTGAGGAGTAACATAATATGCCGTACGATTGTTATTGTTACTCTCGAGAAGGTCTCGATATGGATCCGAACGCTGACCGAGTTAAAGTTACATACGAGAAAGAAAGATTTATAGTTTAAATTGAATTGCTCCGAATGCCGAAAAAGAAGAGAAAACACACGCATGAAAGTCGTTAAATTTTTCCTCGTTACTCAAAATGTTTATCTAGATAAGAATTTCGCCCGTCTCTGACTCGGAGGGAACGGATGAACGGATCCTTCCCTGTGCAGGGTCGCATCGCGCGACGTAGCCCGAGGCTGTCTTCTCTCGCTGGGTGCCCATTTTTCACGAGTCTCCCTCTCGCTTTGCCTCGCTGTACGCTTCTCGGCCTCCCTCTCTGGACGCTTCCTCCTCGTCGTTTTTTCCTCTTTTAATTCCAGCTCCTCCCTTTTCTCTTTTTAATCTCTCCCTTCGTGAGCGGCTAAGAGGACCAAACAGGGAGGCAGCAGCGAGACAAGGACAACAGGGATTCTCGAGAAAAAGAGAGAGACGAAGGAGTTCGTCCCGGTCGCTCATTTTCTCCTCTCGTTCCTTCTATCAGGGCTCACGCACTCTCTGGATCCCTCTTCGCCCCTCCTCCTACTTTCGATCCAGAGTCCGTCTCCGTAGCCGCCACAGCAGCCAGCAGAAGCAGCAACGGCAGCTTCGTTCTTCCTCACCGTCTGCGTCTATATGCTCTCAAGTGCCGCGTGCAACGAGGAATCAATACCACGAACGCGTGTACATCTATATCGGTACCAGGAGCTTTATCGTCTTTTCTTAGGGACCTACCGAAAGTAATTACCCTACCGCACGTAGGAGTACTCCAGGTACATAAAATTCCCTAGCACTTGTAGCACGGAAAACTACCATTTAGAAAATATTCTCTTGTACTCTTCGCACGAGTTGCACTTCACCTCGCACATTCACGAAGCATTCCTGTACTTGAGGATGTTTCGCGAGATCCGGATATTCTTCTCAAGATGGAAACACGTAAAGATATATTCTGGCAGTACCTATATCGTACCTATATCGTCTTCCTTTTCTTCTTCGGTGCCCTCCAGCCCCTTCGTCATCTTCTTCTTGTTCCAAGAGGTATCGTTTTTTACAAGTCCAACGAGCTTCGTAGGCTCCTCTTCATAGAACAACCATCCTCCCACTCGATCGCTTGTGCCCTCGATACGAACTTTGAGGAGGAGAACTACGTTCGTCGAGAAGACGAAGTGAAAGTCGAAGCGAATCCCGCTGTTTTTCGGGAATCGATACACGTGGGCAGAAACACGTTCATCCGTCACACGTGGCGTCGTTTCGTGACTCGCCTCGAGTAACGTTCGAAAATCGAATCGCGGCTAGAGAATTCGTTGTCGGAAGTACCTTGTTCGAGAGGAAAAACGAATATGGCGGGCATGACGGCCGATCGCGAATCGGAGCAAGAAACATCCTCGATATCCGAAGCTTCGCCGTACCCTCGGGACATTTCGCGATATCTGGATATCCTTCTCAAGGTGGGAACAGACGAAGAACGCTCCGAGGGGATAAAACGAGAGCCAGCGTAGGGCATAGGGTTGGAGGGACGGGAGAATTACGATAATCCACGTACATACGCGGCTGTGTCCTCCTTCTTCGCGGCAGTCAGCGGCCCATGGTATCCTTCTCAAGGTAGCGAGGAATGGAAAAGGAGAAAGCTTGGACCGATCGATCGGGACGGAGAAGGACGCTCGCCGCGAGACCGATAATGGACTCGTGTGCGTGTTCCCTGGCGTCTTCGTTCCTCCCGCGAGCCAGGTATCCCTAGGTTTAAGGTAGCGTGGAGCGACGGAAAAGACCAAGGTAGACAGAGATGCTCGCGGAGACACGATAATGCCGGGTGGCCGAGAGCCCTGGCAGCCTGGCCGCCTCGTCGATGACTCGATGCTCTGTTTGTATCCGTGCGAGTCGCCGTAAGACGTCGGATCTCTCTCCTGCAAACGTACCTGTACGTTCTCCAGGTCCTTGTTCACCGTTGGCTACCTGCGCTCCGACTAGCCTCCCTCCTCTTCCCTTTCGCCAGGTCGCGTCCTTCTTTCGGGACTCCTCGTCTCACCTGTACGCAACGAAGAGGAAGATCGAAGAACGATCGAGCGAAAGAGAGACCGCGTGTCCCTCTCCACACCTCTCCGCCAAGGTACACCGCTGGATCACCAGGCGAAGTGGGAGTACCGCGGGACAGCGCTACAGGTAGACACCGCGATGGAAGAGGACGCGAAACAGAAGGTTAAACGAAGAAGCAGAGACGCGGAGAAGGAAGGTGCATCGAACGAGAAAGAGCTTAAAATGGGGAGGCGTCATAGGGTGGCCAGGTAAGCGAAGAAAGATAGGTGGAGAGGGAGAGGAGAGACTTTGGAGCGCGGGAGGCAGAGGAAGATGGAAGGAACGCGCCGAATGGAGCGGACAGAGACCAGATCGGTGTGCGTGAAAGAGAGAAGAGAGGGGGGTCCGAGACACGGAGCCGAGAGCGGGATGCTGGGAGGCGGCGGCGACGGCGGCCATGTTGCCGTATCCCGAGAGAAGAGAGAACGATCCGAGAGAGCACCGTGAGGCTGCTTCGTTTGTTGCTTGCAGCGGCTGCCCAAACTTTGGGCGGTTTAATTCTACCTGTTGGGCCGCACAGTTCGGGGTAGTGCATCGCGTTCCACCCTCGTCGTCACGTTTCCGCGATACGAGGCCATCGTCGTGTGCGTCGCGGTGTCGCACGTCGATTCGCGTTCGATCCTGCGACGACGATGTCGTCGCTGTCGCCGTTCCCGTCGTCGCTGTCGTTGCGGTCGTCGTTCTCCGTCCGCGTGCGCGTGTTGTGCCTGAAAGCCGGTGTGCAAGTGTGAATATATATCGCGGACAGACGATCCGGTTTGAGGAAAACCGTTCCTGGGGAGAGCAACAGCTCCTCGCGACTCGTCGTAGAGGGGTGTAGCGACCAAGGAACGATAGGTCACGAGTGGTCAGAGTGGACGGACCGAAAAACGAGGATAATGAGGTGCGCGTAGTGAAATTCGTGTGTTCCCGGTGTCGTCCATCCTAGTCGACCCGTGTTCGAGTCACGGGAGACAGGGTGCCTTGGCTGAAAGCCACCGTACCGATACCGACACCGATACCGACACCGAAACCGCGGTAGACGCGGTGCTGGACGCCTCGGTCCACGCTCGAAGGTGGTGACAGTATCATCCGTTGAGATGTGATCCGGAACACAGGAGGGACGCTTAGTAGTTTGTAGGAGCCCTCCCCCACCCCCACCCCCACCCCCCAACCCCAACCCCACCCCAACCCCTCCCGCCCCACAACCCCACCCCCGCCCTCGAAGCTCCCTCGAAGCAACACCCCACCAACACCCTTCGACCTACCACCTAACCACCTAACCACCTACCACTCTTGACGGGCGTATACACACACGCGTGCGCGCGTACACCTTGCCGGCGCGGCAACCACCGAGTTCTCCAAGACTACGCGCGGGTGCGCCCAACATTTCTTCCCCGCCAGTGATATCTCCTACGTTTTCTGTAACGCGAACCCCAACAAGTGAGTATGTCTTACCTGACGATTCTCGCGTTAAGCTACTTTATCGCGAAGGCTAGCTGGCACGGTGACGCACAGGTGACGCTCGGCTCACCTGCCTCGGTAAACAAGACGTGGGATCGCGTAGGCCTACGAGGATTATTAGTCTCCTCTTGAAAGCCCGCAGGAGATTTGGAATGTCGGAGCAATCGGTTTTATCCGAATCGAATGAAACGCGATTGTTAAAAAAGAGGTGTTGAGTAAGGGGATATTAAATTCGTAACGTAGAATGAATTATTTGAGAGGAAAAGCTCGAGGTGATTGGCATACGCGTCGCGGTCGTAGTGAATGGAAGCCTCGCGAGTATAATTGGCCTCGGTTTATGGTACCCGCTAATGGAACACAGCGGCCTGAACGCGTTCCATGGTTTATGTAACGCGGCGGCGCGTCGAGGAACGGCGACGGTCATTTGGGGAACGTTCTCGAACGGTCCGCGTCGTCGATACTTTATCTGTCCCACTCTATCGTCTCTCTTTCAGAGACACGTGCTAATAACTTTGCCCGCGTAGTCTCTGGCGTGATTGGATCGAGGATCTTTCCCACAACTGAAACTCGCCACTGATTCTCACTCCCGAAACACTGAACCCAGAAAACCGTCGCCTGTGAAAAGCTCGGAACCCTCGCGTAGGAGAGGACCCCAACGCTGGGTGGTTCAAAACGGAATCGTGAGTCGCGAGGCACCCGACTCTCACACCCGGTGTTTAGATATTCACTGTCGAACCACTCGAACGATCACGGCGACCCGTCGACGATCGGATCCACTCTAGCCACCTGCCCGATGCGGTTTCCGAGCATACCGCGAGTATTCGAAGATCATTCAAAGTTTCTGTTGGTCGGGCTGCCCGAGGAGAGTCCTCCGTCTCCGGAGGCATCGTCCACTGACGCGAGGCGAGGGAGTACAGGTACTTGAAATACAAACGGACCCACGGAGGTGGGTCCAATCTGATGCAGGGTTCCCTTTGAGAATCAGGTTAGACCGGCCGAACCTGCTCCTCTGGCTTCTCGTCTCCGGTCCGCGGTTGTATACCGGCCTCGTGTACCTACTCCTTCTCTCCATTCGCCCCAATCTCCTTCTTCCGCGTAGTAGGTAGGCACCTACCTACTTCCCGCCACCCTGTTTGGCTTCTCTCTTCTCCCCGTGTCGCGGGCCGGTTCGTCTTGTTCTTTCTCGCGATCCACGCGGCCTCTGGCCTCCCTCTGGCCCACGCCATGGTCAACCGAGAGGGAAACAACGCACTCTTGCCCTCTCGCGATCGACCGTTCGATCCGGACGGCTTCCTCGTCGCGTCTATTATTACGCGTGTCTATCCGTCAGCTCGTCTCTTGAATTCCAGTTTTACGTGTCTCGCCCTCCCTCGACCTCCGGAGTCCACGTAGTAGGAGGAGATGGACGAGTCGAGAGAAGAGGGAACCCAACTGGTTTCGCCAACTATCCACCTGGACGACGTCCCGAAGACGTAGAATTCGTGGTGTCTGACTGGTTTCGGGTACAGATTTCTGGGTAACCCACGTGATAACTGTATCAACCGTCGAACCTGCTATTCTGGGTCACCGGTGGTATCCCCGTGATTCGCGAGCCAGCCGCCCCTAGCCGCGATGGCCTTCCTGATTCCGTTGCCGATCTCGTTCTTCCGGGACGTCAACCTGAATCGCAAAAATGCGGCTCCCTGCTTCCTGTTTCGGCCGACTTCTTCTCGATCGCTTGGCCGGTTCAACGGCTTCCTCCCTTGCGGCGTTTAGGCGAACGTGTCTCCTGTTTCGTCAGCTTTTCCTTCTCGCTCCGCCTGTCCGTTCGTCTTTGATGCCGGTTTATTGCACCTGTCTATCAATGCCGCGACCGCGAAACCGTTTCCAGTTTGACGTGCTTGTCTGGTTGAAATGAATGGAACGACCAGCTGATCCCGCTGATCTGCGCGTTGCGTCATATCGAACTGCGCGGAGCCTCCGAGATTCCTCTTTACGTCTCGTTGTCAAGCCTGTCTCTCTCTCTCCCTCTCCGCAAAGTATTCCACTCTTTCTTACAGTCAAATATTTCCAATTACTATTTGTAGTTTGTCGCCTTACTTTAACGATTCTATTTCCGCTTATCGTTTACTTTGCAGGTTCTTCGATGCTCCCCGCCAACCGTTAACAACGTGCCATACAACGCTCAGCAGCCTGTGATACGCTACTCCATTGCCTAGAATTTGTTCGCGTAGACGTAGTTAGTCCAGCCTGTAGGGACCCTGAACGAGATCGTCGCCGGAAGGTAGACAAACGAGGGGTGTGATATTGAGACAACGCGAATCTTACAGGACGCCACGATACGCCGAGGAAAGAGAACCGGAAGACAGCGCGGGAGAATGTCGACTTGCACCGACGAGGCCGACAACGGACCCCTGCACATGCAGGAGGCTCTGTCACCGGTTAGTCATATTTTTTTATTTACGCTCGATTGCATGGTACTCGATAGCAGAGAAAAAAAATTCCAAATTTTCTAAGGCGTTCGTCGAGATCAAAGTTGTTCGCCAACTCCGTCAAATATTTGTACAGCCGATTGCCTCCGAAGACGCGACACCTTCCCGAGAATACCTCGAATCAGCTGTGGCGGTATCACTCACCACGTGACACACACTTTCGTGCAAATTAGCGACTCGTCGAGTACCGTGACCGAGCTCGACGAGTTTTCGAACAAAAGTCGTGACGCATGCGAATTCCAAACTGAATATCGTCGATCGCCGAACGAGCCGGCGCGGCGGAACGGAGAATAAACGTGGCCAATCGGCGCAAATTAACAGCGAGGCAGCGTTGAAGAAAAGATTTAAAAAAGAAGAGAAAAGAGCTTGTCTTTGTTCTTCGACTGCTTTTCGCTCGCGGTCCAAAAGATTGACAGGCGATTCTCGATCTTTCGGTACAAGCAGACTCGTCCATCACTCGGACCTTGGCGTCTCAGGGTCGTTCCTGAAGTTTCAACGCTGGAAACAGTGGCGAATATCGCTGAAGAGAAAACGTATAATTGTCCAGGGCCCTCCGTGCTCTCATTGTCAGACGAACGGAGCAAACTTGCTTTAAACGATGGCGACGAAAGATCTTCCGCCTATTCGAACCATCGATTTTTAACGATCTCACCGCAAACGTTATCGTTAATGAAAGATATTATCGAGCAGGGTCCTGTTGAAGGTTTACGCGCTACTGGTTGGAACAAACGTAACTGCCAGTAATCTTACGAGTCCGGCATTCTCGTTATTTCGCGCAACGGGTGGTACCTTGCAACGAGGAGGGGGCGGGGGAGAATGAAAGAGACACAGTGGAAGGTCAACCGATGACCCACGGCCGTGAGGTATGATTGCATTCCATGAATTGTCGAAATCGAAGGGGGCGTGGACGAGTATACCTTGACGTCGTTAATCACGACTCCCCCGTTCCCTCGCTCTGGATGAATCTCACTAGGAAAAGTACCCTCGAACCAACGACTTTACTCGCATGGCACCCCCCTGTAAGACTAATGTTTCCATCGTATCTACAACATAACAAATTTATTCGCGTTTCACGTTTGCGACTATTAACCGTGCACTACACCTTGTTATTACGAAGCAAGCGACTCGAGAGTAATAAAATTTTCCAAGATCCTTTTGTAAATTCATGCACGGTTTGACTGTTGACGCCTCCGCGGCGGCAACTCTAAGAGGATTCCGATAGTTCATCGCCCCGGGGTGATGTATACTACATGTATAGTATATACACGTATATGTCCTTCCCCAATGGCCACTCTTCGACTTTGAGAAGCCTGAAAAGATTTTTACTGTCACCTGGCCGCAGGTTTTTAACCTCACAATGGTATACCTGTCGCTGAAAAGTGAAACTCCGCCGGACTAAAGCCCGTTATTTGCCTGACGCTGCTCCACAATGAGAGGTCCCCGGCGCGTAAGCGGTTCCCCTAAGAATCTTTCAGGGACCCAGACGTTACGGCCAAAATCCCCGTGGAATTATTACAGTCGACTCGACTGCCAGCCACTGCACCAACCATTCCAAACGATGATATAATTTATGATAATGCGACGGCTTTTACATCGTTACGATCACGAGTCCACGCATCCCTCCTTTTTGTCTTTATTACTATCGCTCTGGCCGATGGCCTATAATTCAAGTTTCGGAATTTCTTATCGCGATAAGAACACCGAATAACGTCCGTAGGATGAACAACTTTACTTGTTTTCTTATACGAATCAAATTGTGCCCATATCTGGTGAGAATTTCTGTTTATCGCGTTTGTTTATATACGCGTATTTGATGTCTCTTTTGCGACTTTCATAAACACTTGCGCATCCGTAAGAGTGACATTCGTTAAGTTGACCCTTCTCGTTCGAATCGTATTATATTTTATATCGTTCAATTATATTACCAACGATTCCTATAATTTTAGTAAATAATATTAACGCTCACCTTTCCCAACCTAAGGCAAAGACCAAGTTGTTGCGCACGTATGGAGCTTTCTAGCAATACGATATTACCTCCACGGCGAGGATCGCGGCAACGTCGAATCGTTCACGGCTGAATTCTCTATCCAGAGAATCACCATCGAACGCTGGCATTCTTTCGTCGACGCGAAACGAACGGTACGTTCAGCCGTCCATTCGTTCCAGCCTAGCCACTCGCACGCGGACCGAAGAAGAAGAGGAAGACGATTTTGCCGCGTACGATGACTCGCTGGATTTCGCGTACCCGATACTCTGGCACGGCCGTCGCGTCGCGTCGCGTCGCGTCGGCGATCGTGCTATTATTCATTATCCGAGTAACCAACAAAGATTGCTTAATAGAATCCAAACGATTCCCAATTTCGTTTCTTCGTTAATCGAACACTGTTTCACTTTGATCAAATTTGCGCCGATGCACGTTTCATCGATGATTTTACGGTCGAATGGATTGGTCGAATATTAATTGAAATGCACGCTCGAGGAAACCAACGAAAGCGAAGACCGTTTGAAAGGATTAGAAGAAGCTGGTCGTTACTTTTTCCTTGGGAAAAAGCATTCGCTTAACTACTCCGAGTAGTGTATAATGGAAACGGAATAATGGTAGCAAGAAACGCGACATGAACCGTTTGGAGATATCAATCAAAGATAATGGCGGCGCGGCCGAGAAATTTTTGTCGTTACGTTCACTGCAGTCGCGGCTGCAAATGCAACGTGAAGATATTGTAAAAAAATGATTTATTGCTCTGTACACATCGATCGGATTCTCGACACACGCGATAATTATGTGAATAATATCGCAACGCACGAATGACAACAATATTGCTCGTTCTTGCTTCTTGAATTGTGATTGATGACGGTTAAGTAATAATAAACGTTCAACGAACGGTCACGGATGATTATTGCATTCCCCGAAGATTTCGAGACGATAGTTCTTGCAGGAGTTTTTAGAAATTTCCTAGAGAACGTCGCGTCGCACATTTGGCCAAACAATTTTGGAGTTTTCGACTCCGAAGAATTTTTAAAATCGGAAAATTGTAAACGTCGGCGCCGCGGCGTCGGGCGCACCTAGCAACGCTGGTAGCACAAACGGTAAACAAACAATATGAATAAACCGCGCGTGGAATGCAAAGTGCGTCCAGAGGAAAAAAGAAATGAATCGATGGAGGTATAATGATACGATCGTCGACAACCGTAAACGTTGCGAGCAATTAAAGGTATACATGTGACGTCCGTTGAAAAAAGAAAAGTAACGCGAACAATCACATGGGTATTTTCATGATTACCGGCAACTCGAAATAGTGAGAGGAAGTCGCCAAGCATAAACGCATGGATATAGCTAATAACAGTAATTTAATCCGGATCATGGGTGTCCCACTTTCATTATTCAAATGGACATTTTAATAATACCAGCGAAATTTCGCGGAGCTCCCTATAAATAAATTCGTCGTTTTATGAAATCGTGAAAAGGTTAACACTCGCTAACCAGTTTTCTCTAACGGAAGAGAATTTCAAAACCGCAGAATTCTAGAATTACAGGATTTTAGAATGTTTACACTTCACTCGGAAGCAGCGGAGAACAAAATTACACAGCGCAAAAGCAGAAACGCCGACAGGTGTTCCCCTATCGCAAAGAGATGACCGTCTTCTCGGGTGTGCGGCCGATATAACAAGGATTCAACGGAGGATAGCAAAAAGCCACGACGATCGTGTACACGCTGCGAGCCAGAGGAAGCCTGTGCCACGGAGGGAGGATGTCCGCAACAATGAACGCTGACCGACGCGGCGTTCGCTAGGATGCGTACACCGAGGAACACTGGTTGCGTCGAGAAGCTAAAGAAAGGCCCTTAACGATTCCGCGTATCTTGGAACGCGCGCAGCTGCGTATTCCAACGACGTGATCGGCAATAACCGACCGCGGAGACGGACTGGCGCGCTGAAGAAACGACGCGACGCGGACGAGCAACGGTCGCGTATCCGCTCGCGGAGTCGGCCTCGTTCGACCAACAGACACGTCTGGTGGCTGCCGTCCGACCTGGAATAGTCTCTCACGGGGCGCAGGCCAGCAGGCCAATTAACTGTTATTATCAGTCAGTTCTTGCGCGTAAACAGTACTCGGACCTAGCCTACGCGGAAAATCCACTGCATTCGCTTCCGATCCCTCGAAACCACCGAGCCTTTCGAAAACCACCGAAAGACTGAGATTCGCTGATATCCACCGATATATAACATACAGGTAAAACTAAAGCATAAAAGCAGCGATGCGAGTAGCGTTAGGATTCGTGTTTCTGCCATCAGAGAACAATAGACTTCCACCAAGTTAGTCTACAAGTATAAAGCCTGTGAAAGCTTTCTTCGTCGTTGAAACCGCATGGTCCACACGCACGGGGAAGCCACACGACGAAAACAAAGTTGCGCAAGACACGGTTTAATCTTGTCATCTTAGTCGTCGCGTATAAGCGATTCGAAATCAATTAAAGACTAAAAAGAAAAGAGGAGGAAGAGTCCGGACAAGGTCGAGCAACATCGAAAGGCACCGGTCACGAACGAAGTCCGATATTAAAAACGCTATCGCCCGGGTTACATAATCGTTCACCTTGACAGCGATACTAGATTGAATCTACGGTACAACGTCGTCGTTGAACGAGCCGTGTACACGTTATTTCATAAATCCCGAGATAACATCCTCCCAGGAGCACTACGAAATCGTGAAATATGTATTCGTGAGGGGAGTACATAACGAATCGCGATGCTCTCTCACTCTCTCCTTTTCTCCGTCCGTTCGATACTCTAGTCGTTGTCAACCGCGTGTGTAAAACGCCGTAAAAACGTAATAGATTCAGTCCCAGACCCCGTGAGTCAACGCGTTGCCGCGGTACCGCAGCATCGACGATCACGATAAATATCCCCCAGCTAGCGGCCTACGATTAGATTTCGAATCGAGTCGGTACACGACCGGCAAACTTCGACCGGACGAGTACTTAACGTCGTGTCGCGACCGCGGGAGGCTTCGTAATCGGTCTGATTAATGCCCGTTTAAGGGAGACTTCTAGCATCGAACTCTGCGAGATGACCGACGATCGTTTGGGCATGCGCCCGGTAGCTACCGGCTTCCTATGCTTCAGCTGTTATGCGTGTCTTCTTATTCTATCCGTAGACAAATTCTTTTTACTGGACACGCGCGCCGTCGATCAACTTAATTGAAAATATCGCCAGTCGCCTTGCCAATATTCGACTCTCGCTAGCGATTCGAGTTGCTTAAATATCGATTAGGTAACGCGAGATATTAATTTTTTTCGAGATCGAGAACTGGTCGATATTTCTTCCGATCGACGGCCGTAAATCCTGCACGTCGATTAATAGCGCGCTTTTCCATGCCCTTTCGAGCGTGTTACTCGCCACGAACACGAGTCTTGAGTCAGCAAATCGCATCGTTGTAGCAGTCGGAAGATTCGAAACTTCGAAGCTTATTTACGGGATCGATCGAACAAATTGTTTTACAAATCGAGTACCGATCCGATGGAGTTTCTTTCGCGACTTTGACTTGTCGTAACTACGTTACTCGTTGGCCAAGAAACGAATCAATTTAATTTTAAGCACAAATTATTTTCTTTGTTCGTACGATCAGCGAATAGAGAATCGTTTCTCCGAGACTTTCAAATCCCTCGTAGCGATTAAATAAGCCCTCGAAGACGGATCGTCAGCAACTCGGAAATGAAAGTGCGGCGCGCGAGTCCTTCCTGAATTTCGTGACGAAAAAGGATCACTTACGAAGGCGCGAGCCGCGTAATCATCGATAGAAAGTCAAATAGAAGGTGTATACTCGTTCGGCGAACTTTTGATCTTTGCTCGAATCAGAGGTATACTTTAATTTATCGGTTCGATAAACGTTTCGACTTGCAACCTTCTGTCCTCAACTGTGGAATTATTCCTACCGCTGCGATATTTCGGTCCGAAGAGGGGTTAAAGAGCGCACGGTGGACGAGTTCAAGGACATCGTCGAGAACAAGAGGCTGGATGGCTGAATACGAGCATCGAGGGTGGTTATTCATGGGCCGAGTCGCAATTCTTTGGAGGCCGGTTGACGAGGGTAGATCTCGCAGAGAACTGCAGGTTGATTGAAGCCATAGGCGGATTTAATAATAGGCCAACGTTTTCTGAATAACTCTTTGTCGAGAGGCGACAGTAGGAAGACGTCTAGCGTCCCGTGAAAGTTTTAGACTCGAGCGTATCGGGAAGAGTGACTTTGAGCCACGGACTTGTGCAATTTACGCGTTACGCAATAATCCACGTACGTCGAAGAATTCCATCGCCTTTATCGGATGCAACTTTGTTCGTTTGTTATAGGTGCAGGAGGGTCCAGTATCCCCGGCGTCCTCCTCCTTGAGCAACCAGAATCAAAACGATAGCGAGCAGCAAGTGCTGCTCGCAACGATGCAGCCAGTGAACGTGCTGGACCTGCACGAGCCAGCGACGGTGCACTCGCTCCATCCCAAGTACCATCATCACCATCACCGTCACCATCACCACCATCATCATCATCATCATCAGCCACAGCACATTCAGGATCCAGACGACGTGCAGCAACGGTCCGCCGAAGACACCGACGGGAGGGTGACGCCAGGCGGCGAAACCACTTCCGGCAACTCGACGCTCGGCGTCGGAGAGCACAAGATGATCGATCTAATTTACAACGACGGTCAGAAAACCATCATGTACACCCACGACAAGGAGATCATCTACGAGAACGAAGCGGATCGCGTTCAGGTGGTCGAGTACCCGCCACCGCCACCCTCGCCGCCGTCACCGTCGCCTCCGTCGGCCGTTACGAGGGCTGGCCTGTTGCCACCAAATTGCGTCACCCCCAGATCGGGATCCACCACGGCGCTGCACTTGCATCATTATCCACAGCTGCAGCTTCAGCACGAAGACGATCTTCCGCCTAGCGTGCGTCACGCTGTCAGCGCTACAGTCCCGAATTGCGGAGCTGCAACAACAACCACTACCGTTTTGGTGCTTTCGGAACTAGTCGCGGCAGATCCAGCGGCTGGAGCCGCCGCTGCGCAGCAACTCACCCTCACCGCGGCTGCTGCTGCTGCCTCGTTGCGCGCTGGGTAAGTGTCGTGGCATTTTTCTCTCCCGTTTTTATTGTTACGAGAGGATCTCGGTATTACACTCCACCGCTGCTTACGATTCTAATGGAATTCACGTTTTTACGTGTATCGAGGGTATACGTTGAACGCGCTCGCAGCGAGTTCGTCACCGCGACCATCGTCTAGTCATCGTTCGTAATCCACGGCACGAAAGAAAAGCCACGCGCGAAATTCCTACGTCGAGGAACCTGTTCGTGCCGAAACGTTTCCACTCGCGGTTTAACGATTGACAGTTCTTTTAGCAAAACTACGCATGCAATAACGCGCAGTTTAAGCTATAGAAAATAATAAAAATTCATTGCGAGGATATATGAGAAATGTACAGTTAAAAGGAGATAAAGATTGGAGAAGAGAGATGAACTTAAAGCAATGACATTCGTATAAAATTTCCATAGGTAGTCTCGGTCCTAATCCCAACGACTCGTAAAACACAGCTGACACTATTCGTACATCGTACGAACACTCGTATACGCATGTTCGAATCTCCTTATTGCGATATATCGGGACTGGTACATTATCGGTCAAACGAGAAAGCTTTCGCACAGTTTCAGCAGAACATTCGGAAATGTCGTATTCGAGTATCGGATTAGTATTCGAATTACGTTTGTTGAATATTTGAATAGCGTTCGAATGTTCGAGCACGGAATCGCGAGGCGGATAGCCCGAGCCCTAATTTCTCAAACCCGCAGAAGAGAACAATCGACAGCGGCGCGTTCAACGAGACGGAAAAATGGAATTCCGTGGCACAACGAACCATGGCAGCGCCAACAATTACCGATTCAATATTAGAGCGACGCGGATCGTGCCGCTGGAAGAGAACTTATCCCGCACGGTCTCGCACCTTAATAAGCCGTAAAGTATCGCGAAAAGTGTCTGTACACGCGGACAGTAGCCTGCTCGCTGGCACGGAAAAATCGGAATCGCCCTCCGCGCGTGTTCACGTTGAAACGCCGCGCACTATCAGGCCCGTGTATCAACGCCGACAATTAACAATTATTGCGCACACCTACCCGCGAGCACGTTGGATAAGTCACGTTGCCGCGTTGAATTTATTATTACGACGCGACGCGCGCGCGCGCGCGCGAAAGCATACAGCTTCACCCAAAAGCGGTGTCCTGGACGGATGCTGACGCACATGTCGCGAGGACACGGAATAATTTTCAAAATGTACATTTTCTTGTTCCTCTTAGCGTAGATCCCAAAATACCAAAGGAGATTGAAAATTACGAGAGTCGAGAACGTTAGAAAGCTTGTCAACGTTATCATCCGACGCGTATACTTAAGAAACAAGCTATTATTCTAATCAGTGTCTTATTTTGCATGCAAGTACATTCGAATAAACGCATCTCTGATGTATTACCGATCGTTTGATTCGAGTCATTGTAACTATGCGCAACGTGGCTAGAAAACCACTCCACGTGCCAAATTTGAAACGAAATCGAAACAGGCATCTAAAAACTCGCGATATTTCCATACCGTGCTCGTATCTCTTCGCGGAACCGTGAAACATCGATAAACAACGTCTCACCCGGTATATTTAGAAATGACGTCCCTCCGTGCCGTTTCAAATGCTGCGCGCTGAACTATGCGCGCGCGTCCAACCGTAACACAGCGAATAATCGAGAAAAGCTGCCGTTTCCTTCGTTTTCCTACAGTTTAAAAGTAAGAACGGAATATAATTGAAAATTAAACGTTGTCGGATTCAAGTTGGCGGTATACATTGGAGGGAACCTGTAGAGATGTGCGCGCACCACGGAGTCTCGCGAACCAATAACCATTAAAACGCACACACGGCTGTCCGCGCCGCGCGCCTCTTACTCTTTTGTAATAAATAAAAATCAGCCGCAATTAATCGGTCGTAAGATATGCACGTCGAGACCTTGAGAGCCTCGAAAACAGCCGTGTCTCTTTCTCTCTGCTCCTTCTTTCATCTCCCAGCTCTCATGGCTTATTTTTCGCTCTCTCGATTATTATAAATCGGATGTTTGCCCGACCGAACTACGCAGAATTTCGACTCTTGGTTCGATTTTCTCTTTCTCGTAACGGTTGCTTACATTTTTCAATTTTTCGTTTCGTGGATAGATCGCGACCAGCTCGAGAAATCGAAACGGTCGACTTCGAGGGTCGACGAAGAGAGAATGCGAACCACATCGTTCGAAAATTCGAGCTTCCTTTCACTTGGACGACCCACGGTCGTTCCTACGGTTTAAATGCACTCCGCGAGAGATGAAAATACGATATCTTTGGTGTCGCATTACAGACACTGCGTTGGGCGGTTATACAAATTTGTTTAATTCCAGTAACATCCGTCACGATTATTTGAAAATTATTGTTAGAGAGAAAAATAATAATAGTCTTATGCATGCGTATACCGTCAGTTTTGTACACGGTACAAGCATAAAGTAACGTTGGAGAGAGTACAGCATAAATTTCTTAGACTTGCATCGTTTAGGTTACATAATCTGTCCTACTTAGATCACGAGTATAATCCAATATTAAATATGCTCACCGCAACGTTGGTAGATCGTGGAATAGTAGCAGAACTGACCTTTCTCCTTAACAGCATTAATGGACAGATCGTATCTTCACCTTTATGAAGTCTTATTAACTTTCACGTAGCACCTTTTACTCGCAAGCCCGAGCATGTGTCTACGTTTTAATTACTCGACCAGTTACTTGTGCAAAAAGAATGTAAATAATTGAAAAGCGCGTTCTTAAACGATAAAGCGACCGTTGATCAGATTAAAATATTTGGATCATCTTGCCGTCAGTCGACGGTGGAACCTGTCACGAATCGAGGTACGTCTCAGCAACCCTCTGTAAGCTACTTATTCCGGAGCTTAAACACACGCGTCAACGAAATCCGGTCGGATTCTCGATTCTTGGCGATTCAATCGAGCCTTCGTAATCTGCTACTCGCGTTGGAAGAAAGAAACGATCCGAAAGGAGAAGAAGAATTAATTCACGCGTCGACCTTCGAACGCATCGTAATACCCCATCGACAACGCGCAGATTTTTTGCCGATTCGCTCTTCCTCAGGAAAAGGACTCGGAAGGTCAGTTTATCGCGACTAAACTGTGGACTTTATACGCTTATGCGCAATATCGGGTAACGATACCCAAATAAATTCCTACACCCAAAAGGAAAAAATGTCAACGTGGTCACGAACAGCTCGTGTTTTCCGGGTTCGGGGTGCTTTTGCAACATAGGCGATCTGCGACGTGTTCTCACGTATCCAAACGACGATTATAACTTCCTTCGTGTTTCGTATGTACTTACCGAGCGCGCACAGAGTCTCCACGGGAGCGGCTGGTTGCGAAATGAGAAGCTAAATTGTGATACGCGGTATAAAATTTAAATTACGAGACGAAGAATACGGCCAGGCCGTGAGCGCGATCGAATTTGCATATATTTCGCGCAACTCCTGACTGCGCTCGTTGCCCTCGTCGAGCACGAAATTGCTCGGTTAACGTCCGACCATTTCTCACGCACGAACAAATTTTCGCAGAAAACGTCTTTGCCCGAAGAATCGAGCAGTATTCCTCGATCGAATTCAAGTTTCGAGTAACGAGTCGTGAACAGCGGAGTATGCTTATGCTGGAATAATCTTATTGTTCGAAGCAACAATTACGATAGTTATGTATTCTATAAATGAAATGTTCGCGAAGAAAATCCAAGCAGAAGGTAATCAACGGAACTTGCGTTGCATAACACCGCATCAGCCTCCATTTTAACGGCAAAAAACCCTCGGACGCGTTGCAAATCTCTGGGACGAAGCGTTGCGGAGCTAACTATAAACGCAGACACGGCCCGCGGGGAGGACTGTCAAATAAATAATCCGCCGAAAGCGTGTGCTGGCCGCTCGGCTCGCGCGTGTATTGTTCCCTCGTGACGTCACATCCTCGAAAACACTATTATTATAGGCATCGTTCACCCACCTCCGACGCATTAACATACATTACAAGCGCGCGCCCCTCGAGCGGTTCTCGCTCTTCTGCGGACGATCGCGATTCCATCTTGGCGGATTTATTAAACCTACTCCGCCGTGCTTCCTACACTTCGTTTCACGATTCGGTCGAATACACGCGGAGAAAGAAATCCTTTAGCTCTTTTTAACGATAAACGACTACCAAGAGAGTCGATGGATTACAGATTATACTCAAAGTATGGAAATCGTGCTACCGTTATCGATAACGCAACTTGAGCGACTCAAAAAACGTGGATTCGATTCGAAGTAGCACAGGAAGCGTCTATGGTTATTTTCAGAGGGCAAATTTCCTGTTAGTCGAGCCCCCCGCTTTGCGCAGCTCAAACGAGCTCTCGGCTGGCTCCCCCTCTGGCGATTTTTATCGATCGATGTACCAGTACGACATAATAATTTCTTCTTTACATTGTTCCCCCTTCGAGGTCTCGCGGCCCCGGAAGCCGCAAAAAGTCGAGAAGCGCGCATATATGTATACAACGACGGTGGCGGGAGGCTGAAAACGCAACGGATCAAAGGCGCCTCCGAGCTGCGCAAGAAGCGGGTACGGCGACGAGCAACGAACTGTCGGACACGAATGGACAGGGGGAAAGAGGGGAAGCAGAGCGCTTTCCGCGAACGAAGAGCTTTTTGCGTCGGCGCGCCGTCATTACAGCAATTTGGAGCGCATACGAAACGCTTGGCCCCCGGTAGTACGAAAATTCGCGAAACGATCTTCCGCAATTACGGTTCATACGACTGCTTTGCGATTCATGAGCTCCAGGATGGGTTCCATCGGGTTCGGAGAGTCGTCGGCGACAACGTTCTTACAATTAGTCGTCCAAAATGTTGGAATACTCGGACGAATTTCGACTATTCGAGTTTTTCTTCGATCGCGCGCGGTTCGGTACGATCACCGGAGCTTGACGGCTCCGCGATATCGGGGCTAATATCCGGCTCTAAAATTAGAAACGTCGTTGAGGATTTCCCAATATCGTGCCCCCCACCCCTATACTTGTTGTTTTTACTTTCTTCGTTCGTTTCTTCTCGGTTCGGTCGGCACCGTGGAACTCGCGGGTATTACGATCATTCACGAATGGAAATCGACTGACGTAAAGACAAATTCTGTTCGCGCCGGTGAGTGATTACGATACGGCTCGGCACAACCGAGATAGCGGCGTATGTCGAACGTGTCGACATTATTTCCACGAGATACATACGCATACAGAGATACGTGTACCCCCTCTATATAGCAATTTTTTCAACGTTTTCCGTATCTAGATCTCAGCCGGATTTACGCGTGAACGCGCGCTTGGTTTGACGAACGCCATTGCAATTTTTGATTGATACACGATAATATTTAGGTTCTGAACTTTATATTTCATTGCTTAGATTGTTTTCGCGTTGAGATGATGTTTCGTTCGATGTCCGTTAATCCAACGGAACGATCTTTTCGTCGAAGCAAGTAAAAGTATACCGAATGCACCGCAACGAGTAACCTAGAGTTAAACGTTTCTATCTTTCACATTTTCTTTCGATGTCGCGATTCCCGATACACTCTCGACGCTCCTGCTCCGTCCTGCGATTTCCCAAAGCATTTTAATTGTACCGCGGATGAATGCACGTACAGCCTCGCGGCCAAAGAACTCCAATTAGTCTTCGCTGTGGTGTCCTTATGCTGCCTTAGGCCGATAAAAACTAATGCCGAAATAAGGGAAGAGAACAGAGAGAAGTCTGGTGGCTCGCTGGCGCGCATGCGTGCGTACGTGCACGCCACGCGCGCAAGAAAATCCTCACCGATACATGCCTCGCGAGCAGAGATCACATACCTAAACGTATTACTCATACCGAGGTTCTCCAGGCATCCTCTCGCTAGCAGCCCTCGAGGCTCACGATCGATACGCGTACCTCTTGAACTTTGCTGGCTGCATTACGATGGATTTCTTGCAAGAATTTACTTTTTATTCCGTCCTATCGTATACTCGATCGACGAAAATTTTTGGCCAACTCGCAACGAACAGGAGAACATCTCGTAACGGTAATAGCAAATCTTACGTTGAAAAGAAAATACGCAAGTACGTATGTAGACTCGCCTCGCGATGAGTTTCAAAGTAAGAGTTTAAATATGAGCGAAACACAAAGGAACCTTGTCGACCTTGTCGCGTATTAATTTAAATACGAACGCTTGAAGTAAAGTCTTTTCATTAAAATTCCCATACGTTGAAGTGTGGCACTTTGAAGTTGATCTTTTTGCAATCCGAATTGAAACGCGGACACGAAAACGAGAGCGAAGAACGCGAACCATAGGTGAAGAGAAAAGGACGAGGACGCGAGGGCAAGATGGCCGCCGTACTCCAGTCCTGTACGGGGAAAAGCGTCGGACCTCCGCGTTGTCCGTCTCTCCTTTTAATTCCCACCGGTGTGTCCTTCGTTTCTGCTCCCTCCTTTCCCCTCTCGGTCCGTCCACGTCTCCTCTTTTCGAAACCTTCGACGTCGCTGGTTGCGTTCCGTGCTTGGTCCATCGGTGGTTCCACTGGCGCTCCTCCGCATGAAACACTCACCTCCCCTTGCTCCGTTTGGCGTTCGATCGCCATAATGTCCACGTGATCGAGTGTTTTGTGCGACCCGCTACCCAGAAAACAGCCGCAAAATCAACGATCTGTACGTTTATCGAATTACGATGCTCTCCTCCGCTCCCTTTGTCTTTTCCTTCCGATGGCGTCTCTTTGTCCTCTTTCGCGGCGGTCACGTTCCTCGGATTCGATCAGTCCAGCGTCGTCTCTTTCGGGCGACAGAGTCTCAGAGGTTGTCCGACCCGACGTACCGATCGGAATGATCGAAAAAGATCGATTACGAGGAGGACGATGGGGCGAGACCCTGTTTCCAACGAATTCCCCTCTCTTCTCGCAAGCGTCCTTTCTTGTTCGAGACGATTTCTCTCCTTCCTCTTCTTCTATTTCTACTATTATTTAGGAGATCTCGCGCCAGAGCACGCAATAAACATAATTTCTCTCTGTCTTTCTAGGCTCGTCTCGTTCGTTGTTTCGCTGGCCGGGCGGGGAGGGGGGGGGGGAGAATTACGCAGACCGATTGGAGGGTTCTTAACGAGGCTCTCATTACCACGAGTTCTTTTGTCCCGCGTCCGCGGCTTTATGATTCGCGAGAATCGACGGTGCGCGCACGCTGCCCTCGAGCAGCGATTAATTCGCATGATTATAATAATTCCGACGCTACCCGATGAAACGTCCGACGCCGCGGTCGAATCCGCGTGGCTGTCGCGTAAGGTCGTAAATGCACGGGGTGTGCCGCGGTTTATGCTTAACAATTTTATTATCATATCGTCGCTCGCCTGCTGGATTAAAGTACACATTGCACGGATTAATTGCGCGCCCAGCGTTCTTAACTGCTTCGGCGGACGTTATGCGGTGGCAAGGCAAAGAATTCAGCTACTATAACGGGTCAGTACGCGTTCGAGTAAGCGGCAATAATCATTGAGATGTCTGGAGGCGTTCAGATATAATCAAAGGCTATTCTTGCCTTATCCATTCGATGCGATCTTTTCGATGAAATTTTAATATCATCGAAGACTATGCTTGAGTTTTGTTTTAAGAATTGCCCAAGATCAACCTTTCTGTTTCGAGGTCTTCGGAAACCGATCGCAACGTTTCACGTTCTGTCGCAAATTTCGTCTTTTGCTACCAGCCCGAAGACATTTCGCATTATCGTACGTTTTCCATGAACCTCGTGCACGTGCACGGCCGCACGTTATGCGAGAAATAATTGATTATATCGCGCTCGTTACGCCGCGCCCAGGGGCGTCCGATCCGCGCGCACGAAAACCGAAGAAATCCATCGGCGCCGAACGCAACGACTGCAATTACTCGGTCCACGGGAATTGTACGAATTCGCTGGTCTAAACGAGCCGCGATACCGTCTCGCCGTGATTATGGTGTTTCGCGGATCTAATATTACGAGCGTGCTCCGTGGCCAGTCGCTCGCTCCTAGACGGACCCGTAATGATCATCGTGCGGTCTCTTATTACCGACATAGTATAAACACCGGTGCTATCTGTCCAGCTCCGTTTCGCTCGATCAACGAACTAGAAGCGATCTCATTGGCAAATTACGGTTACGTGGACGCCGAGCGAAATGGAAGGTGTCGAAGAAGCTTGCATTTTAATGACCTATCGCTAGCAGCGATAAAAGGTGAAAGTATAAATCGATCATAGAAGTAGTAAAACTAATCGCAGAGCGTAGTGATATTTTTTACCGTGTACTTTTATCGTCGAGTGCAAATGTATTCACGTATGTAACCAGAGTTGCATTTTAAATGCTATATCGCGTATGGTTCTTCGCGTTTATCATAACATCGTTAGACTGGTTTGTCATTTGCATATGAACAATGTACCTTTATTCGTTCTTATAAGTTAGTCGCTGAAACAAAAGCATGCCTGCGCTTGCGCGTTCTCTGTTCTTTAAAAGATCGTTTCCCGTAGATCGTTCTCGAACGGTGGGTAGCGTTCGAGTCTATGCCCAACTTTGACAACGAAAATAAAATATAAAAGTATAAAAACGCGAGGGAAACGATATCAAATTACAATGACGTTAATGCCCAAACGCTATCAGGCTTCCTAACAAATCGGACACCTGCCAACTAAAACATGCTGGGCGACTCATAGACGTGAAAACTTGTGTAAAACGGACCAACAGGAGCTAGGCGTGGAGATTTGAATTCCAAAAATAAAATCAAACATCGATGGCCGAGGTGCGACACGAAACAGGAAATTACCGCTTCGTTCCCGAGCCGTCTGTCGGTAGCAGAAAAATCCCGTTGAGATCATAGCAATTGGACGCAATACTCGTTATCGCGACGGCGCGGGCGCGGCGGGGACACGTTCAGGCTGGAACGACGCCTGTAATAACCGGTCGCGTCCTCTTAGTCGCGCCGCGCCGTGGTCTGCCCACGTGGAGAACAATCGTGCCGCTACCGTTTGAACCTTCGCTCTTTCATCTTTTCTTTTCGACTATGTATTCGATAAGAAAGACACGAGTGAAAAATCGTCGAAATAGTAGCTGCTCGCGCACATTGCGTTCATTCGTTGGCTCACAATTAGTAGTAACCAACAGAAGCGGAACGATTAATTAATTGCGACAAGCTGAAGATGTAGAAATTTACAGACAGTTACATTAACGTCCTCCGTTTTTTTTTTTTTTTTAAATATTCGATCTAATCGATCTTCTAGCACAACCGAAGAAACGTTTACACGCGTAATTAATTCACGTCTTATACCAGAGCTCGTCAAACTTTCACGTTGCGTCACCGTTCATCTCGAAACGCTTACGACTGGCGCCAGGTCTTCTCGCTGGCCAGCATCGTTCGTCGCACGCGCGTAAAGGGACCAACAAAGCAGGAGGACGCGCAAGATTTAAGCCCCTTAAGTGCATTGGACGTAAATCACGCGCTCCATTTTACCCTTGCTCGATTTATTGGCCACGCTTAACGCGATAATCAATTCAAATTGTTGCACGCTCGGCTCTACCGCTCGCGATCAGCTTCGCGTCGAACGCTTCTGCTCGTCTGTCCGAAAAAATCTAAGGGGAGGTTCTAATCCTTTCAAACGATTTAATCAGGATTCAAATCTTCATCGCGTATAATTTTTTTAAAGCAACCTAGTATTTATAGCTTTTTTGGTGGACGACAACCAGTAACTTCTAATCGAGAAGATGTAAAACGTGAAATACTTGAAACTAACTACTGAAACTACCCCAGACTGAAATATTTATTTGATTCGATCATTTTAATGCCGTTATCGAACCGACGCCACTTATGGCGTATCCGTGACTCGATAATCTTTATTTATGAACACCTCGAATGTTCGACGGTAATATATTAACGTTTACACGAAGAAAAGTAACATCGAATGTTTTTTTCTATCATAGCGATCGTAAGTAGAACGGTTGTACGCGTTGATGTTGCCACGCCAATCGATTACGGACGAGGATTTTGATAAGGCTGCGCATGGCACGAAAGAAACGTCCGTCGATCGAAAACCGTTCTTTTCGCAAGTTTTTCTGATTTACCTGTAGCAAGATAGAAGATATATCGAAAGAATTCAATATTTGCAGAATTAATTCTTCTTTTACCACTGACTCTCGCCATTTCTCTTCGAGTTATATCATCGAACGAAGCAAATAATTCCTGTTAATTCTGTTAATTAAACGAGCATGCCATCGTTTGCTACTGTTCAGCACGATGCCACGCATAAACGAAACCTTAAACGAGAAAAGTTTCGATTAAAGAGAAATAAAATCAGACTAGGAATTCGACTCGATTCTCCTACGATCACCCAGGAAAACTCCGTTTCCCAATTAGCCAGCATTCCCGACGAGCAGACGCGCGTTTCCCCGTAAAGAGGGCTAATTTAACGCTTCCGGCAATCTCGGCGATGGCGACAGACACGAATTCAATAGCGTGTCGTCTTCCTGCACCGTGGAAAATCGTTTTAACGGTAAAACGTCCTCGAACCGTTTCCTAGGAAATTATCGCGCGTAAATCGCCACGACCAAACGATTCCCCCGTCGCCGATCGATGGACATCGACGTCATGGAAATTGTTCAGATGCGACAAGGACGTAAACAGGAAAAGGCAAAGACTAGGGATGGGATCGATACGATCAGTTATCGACGATACTCGATACTCGAGTAAATCGGTAGCAAAGTAGCTTTTAATTTGTATGATTCTTTAACGTATAATTTCTTCGAGTGTCCAACTCGATTAGTAAATAAGGACTAATAACTACGGTGATTACGTTTCGTCTCCTTCCGCGTAGGTTATAATTTACGAGGCGCTACCTATAGTATTGATTCGGTATCGCTTCCATCGCTAGCTAAGGCAGGAAAATAGAGAGAGAGAGAGAGAGAGAGAGAAGAAAAAAGGGAATGAGAAAAATGTGGCGCGCATGCACGGTTTGTTAATGAATGCGAGCGTAATCGAGCGATTCGAGATCGGCTCGTTAACGAACCCCGAAGCGTTACCCTCTATTTACCACAGATTCGCGGTAACCACTTGCCACGATATTTCATCGATATCCCAACGATCGATATCCATCGTCCGTGATAATTATCAGTGGTTGCCGGTGTAACGTCGCGGCGATACTTTACGGCCGTGCGCGCGATTGCCGTGGCAATTATAGAACCCGGTTAATGAATGAAGCTGAAATCAACGCGGCACCGGGGTCGTTTCATAACGCGGACTCGTAATTAATATAATCGTGTCTGGATATCGATTCGACCACCTCGCGGTACCGTGTGCGCGAAAGCACATGTTTTCCTACGAGGAGAAAGGACAGGTGTGGATATCGCTTTTATATCGCGGTTATAGTACACGCGTACCGTTATCAAGCCCCAAAATGTCTCGTAGAAATGGACCACCGTCTACGAGAAATTGCAGCTTGAATTTTGTTAGTTTAGCTGTCCGTTAACCGTATCAAGAAATTGAAACATCGTTGATAAACTGTTTGGGATAACGATAAAGTTGGTAATCAATCATTTATTTTTTAATTATCGTTTAATTCTTTGTCGCATCGCATCGTAAGGAAACTGGATGCAAAAAGGAAAGAAAAAACGAGCTAAAATATGTAACAGACTGGTTATGCCACGGCGAATCGTGATGAAAAACGAAACGAGCCACTGGGAGTTATCGCCTGCTCGCGTAATTTGATTTATCTGCGATTGAACGAGCGAATTAAAGGTTTTTCGCTCGGTCAGTTTTCACGCTCGACAGATCGAACTACGTTTAACGCGAGTTAATCGCCATACCATGATTTTTCTCGCTCAGTTTTTGCTTCCGCGGCGCGAGTACGTCGCTCAGGAAATATCGAAAGTATAGAATCGAACGATGACAACTCAACCGTTTATATATAAGACCGAAAGTGTAATTGGTTACTATGAATACAAGTATTTACATAAACGATTGATCGATAGTTGGTCCATGTCCACGCACATAATTTATCACAAGAAATGATTGTACTTCTAAAGAATTTATCCCTTAAATAATCGTCATCGAAATTCGATGCATAACAAATGGATTTCCCAGTCGGATCTTGAACGAGCCTATCGAACGTCGCAGTTCCCTAAATTTATGCGTCTCATTCTCGGTAAAATTCCAAATCGAACGAGTCATGCCGAAAAACGTAAAACGTTTAACGTGCCTTAACTTGTCCCAGGTCGCAAATATAAACGCGAGACATCGAATCGCAACTACAACAATCACGTGGAGCAATATCCATGGCAAAATAACCGAAAAGTAATTAAAAAGAAAGAAATGGAAACGACCAAAGCACCAAGACCCGAGAATCGGAATTCCGTGAACGGCAATAAACGTTGATCGTCGACGATTCGACGAACACGGGAAAACAACGTCTCCTCGTGATTCATCGGCGTCCCTAAAATAGACGTGATGCGGCGTCCTTATTGGCTGAAATTTCCGTCTTAAATCTTGCCAACCGTGTGTTAATTGCCAATCGTGAAAAACCTTTCTTTTCTTTTTTCTCGATCCACGAGGATACGTAAAGGCTTTATTGGATCGTCCGCAATTGTTCACGTTTTATGGCATCCACGAAAACGCTATGCATATAAGCGAACGAACGTCGATTTCCGTCGAAAGGTTCGAAAAAAGAAAATCACCGGTGTCGAAAGCGTTCGGGGTGCAGCAATTACTGGTTTATGCGCTCTTTGCTGGGGTCCTTGGTTTCAGAAACGAACGAAGATGAGAGATCGCTAGATCTTCGAAAGTAATGGGTACCGGTTCGATTTTGATACTTTGCTATCTGTGGAGGAGGATGGCTCGCGAATCGCTCGATTTCTCCGTTACATCTGAGGTGAACGAGTCTCCGGGTTGCGGAACGGAATAATTCTGGAGCAAATGAGGAACGGGGGAGGCTCGCGTTCCGAGTATCGACGCGCGTAAACACGCGTTCACGCGTGTGCGTGCACGTGTCATTGACGTTCCCCTTTCGTCGTTCCATCGCGACTATACCGTCTCCGTCTCGCATCGGAGCTGGTTCTCCTTGCCGTCTTCGTTCCTCTTAGCTGAGCATGGCCGAAGTGGCGTTCGAGTCTGTCTCTCGCGACCCGCGGTAAGCAAAGCAAACGACCTTCCGTGGAATCTGGACAACCTGTCTGCCCGCCTGCAGCCGCCGAGACCAGGCCTGCACTTGTTCCAGCGCCTCGGTTCCGTTCCTTCTCTCTCCCACCGGCCTGGCTCTTTATCGTTCCTACCATCCGTCTCGTTTCAAAGCGCGCTGCTAACTGCACCGAGGGTGTTCCGGGGCGACCCTTTACTTGTCGTTAACCACTGGAACGCGCCGATGGGACGTATGAATGGGATTGCCGCGGACCGTTTCACCTACGAGCCGCGAGAATTCGAACCGGGAATTAAGCTTCAGCTTGGAAGGACGTGTGAGCGAACGCGAACGCGTGTTCGCCCTTTATAGACAAGATTCGTTGCAGAGAAAATTCAGTTCTGCACAGAACTCTACTCCTCTACTCGCACACGAGATTCCGTTTGTTTAGACAACGTATCCACTCCATCATTGGTGATCGTTCCATTATCTCTATCGTTAACTATCGTTCCATTTCGATTCTTTTTATCGACGTGATCGTGTCAGAAATGTCTCGCGCAGACTGAAAAACAAACGAGGGAACAGGTTCTAATCAGAAGCTGGCTGGAAATTTCACAACTGATTCGCGAATCAGTGACATATTTTGAGTTTGCTGAATGGGTTTTCATTAGAGATAGTTTACGAGCGGTTTCAAAGACACCGGATACCCACTTCACTGTGCTGTCTTCTGTAAAATCAGAGAAAGCTGGAGAACCGACGTGCGTGGCTCCGTTTACATACGCGTATCAAACGCGCATGGCCGCTTCTCTATGCGCGCGATGTGCCTGATGCTCGTATCTGCCTATTCATAGTCAGCGGACATGGGTGTGTTTCTGCCTCGCCTCCATCCTCCAAAGAATTCCTCGCGCAGGATTCTTCCGTCTCTTCCTGGATAGCGCGTAGACGAGCCAAACTTTCAAACCGTTTACTGCTGCGCAAGTTTGTCTATTTGTTTAAAAATGCGTTCGATCGGTTGCCAAACATTCGAAACGCGATGTAACCGTCTTCGGAGGACAACGGTTAAGAATTGCGGCTCCAACGGCTCATTCCTCCACGATTCATTGTTCCCCTAGGTAATTCAAGAACTCTCCCACTCGATTCAACGAATGTACCGTGCTTTCCCCGTGGTAGCGCGAGGTGTCCAACGCAAAAATCTCCGACACAATCCGCAATTCAACCTGAACGTGCAAATCTAACTTTACCGCGACATCGCGAAAACACAATGCAGCGAGCATCCCCGAAACAGGACGCGGAGACGGAGCTCACGGTTCTTCTGGCGATAAAAAATCCACCGCGGTATTTCATTCTCCGCCGAAGAGCACAATTGACTCCGTGGTGGACGGAATCAAGGAGACGTGGAAGAGGAGCGGCGAGGAGAAAGGTGAACGCCAGCTGTCCGAACGAATCCACGGTCAAGCTTCTTTTTTTCCACCACGGTTGTTGAACGACAGCTACGAAGAGAGCACAATCGGCCGGAATTAGCGGGCCTTGTGCTATCTCGCGCATTGTTCGTCGACGCGCTTTACACGCGTGGTGCTAACTTTCCATGCTCCGATCCCCAGGGATGCATCAAGCTACGGGTTTCGAGGATCCGAGGATTAAACGAAACGTTACTTCGTTCGAGAACACCGATTCGGAGTACAAGTACTCGAAACTATTTGTTCGAAGAAGGAACCAATTAATGTATCGTGCATATATTTATGCATACGGAATTAATGATAGATTTAAAAAATATAAATATTCAAAGGCAAACTATGTCAAGTCCAGTCGTCTTGGAAATATAGGTACCTATATAGCTTACCTAATGTTGTGTTCTTAGGTGGCTTTCAAGATGCAATACATACAGCACCAGGGATCTATAAAATCTTAATCCGGCACTGCTGGACGCATGGAGGAGCGCGCGCGCGAGTCTCATGCATATCATCCGACGCCTGCGTACCGCCGCGTCGCATCGCGTCGTCCAAGCAGCTGTTTTTCTTACGTCACTGTAAAGAGAGGAATGCTTTTGATTTATGACGGTTGAGTACGGTCGCGTCGTCTCTCTTTCGCGTTCGCGCTTCGTCTTCGCTTGTTGCAGTTTCAAGCGAGCCGCGACAATTGCGATCTTGCATGCACGGATGAAAAGGGGCGTGGAACGCTTTTTAGCGCCGTTTGCTCATTACGGGGAGACGAGGGTATCGTTTTTGGTCGCGATTTCGCTGGAATTCGACTGGAAGGTATCGTACAAGCGGGCATCGAGAGTAAATGGCCAGGTGAATTACCTGCCGTTTCAATTGCCTGGACGATTTAGGGGAGAAAAGTAAGCTGTGGTTTATTTAATAACGATTCTCGAATGTAGAGTACCGTAAATTTACTAAAATGTAGTTTAATAAAGTCACGAGTGAAAAATGATACTGTCGAATTTTGAGTGGTTTAAATGCGTGGTCAGAATAGCGCGGTCTGGAGATTTCAACGCATGGACAGACGAGCGCGCACCGGAGACTTTAACGCGTGGACAGAGCAGTGCGTGCGCGCTCTACACGTTAGATACAACACAGAGTATCACTCTTCGGAGATTTCAACGCGTGGTCATGGAAGTGCGCTCTGTATATTTCAATACGTAGTGGTAGTGTATCGCATTCTGGAGATTTCAATGCGTGAATGGAACAGTGCGTTCTAGATATTTCACTACGTAGAGTACCGCGCTTTAGAGATTTCAACGCGTGGTCAGAGTACGCCACGCTGGCAATTTCAATGCATGGAAATAGAGTCTTCGCCGAATACAAAGCTTTAACCGATGACTCGAACTGCGCGAAAATACATAAGATTTCGAGAGAGTAACAAAATCATTCTACTCGATATTTGCGAAAGAACATACCGTATATCGCGCAGCTATAAGGCCAGTATTTATGTAACGAAATGAAGGTAATAGTAATACGAGCGTTGCTCTAATGACTCCGATGTATAGCAACAGTGTTCCATCGTGGCGCTCAAGGTGTTAATTGGTAACCTGAATGTTGCAAAAAGCCGCGACTTAAAAACACCAACGTGCACTTTCTCCGACTATGCGATTAATAAACCTTATCACTTGCGCTGACAGTGGCAAGCCCCGATCAAGTTGATGCATTTTTAACGTTAAAATTTTCGCGCGAACCGGATGCTTCACTTTCGTTTAACGCTCGTTATTCCAGTTTTATAGTCACATCGAAACACTTGGCAAATTAATTAAATACCACACATTCGTTCGTTGCGTCTGATTAGTATTCGCTTATTTTGACACGAGCAAATTTACTTCGATAAATTAATAGCTCATTCTAAGCTAAATAGTCGTAAATCGAGAAAGAATATTTACAAGAGTGGACGAGCCCTGAAAGATATCGCATATCTTTCAACGGCAACGACACGCGATCAAGTTGACAAAGAGGTTTCCTCTGCAACTGGGTGATTGCCTCGAGAACTCGAAATACAAAAAGACACCGATGAGCGCGGAGGTTATCGTGACATAATCGCGAAGCCATTCGAGCGTCGATACGTCACAGCTCGTTCATACGTCGCGATTAGACGCGACGGTTTTGGTATACGTGATCATTGACCTCGATTTCGGCTCATTTTACTGGGAAAATCAACTCGTAAGACGAGCTGTCTTTTTCTTCGAACCATTCCAGTGGAAAAAATGTCATAGCCACGAAACGAAGCGACGAACTTACACCATTGATTTCAAGCTCCAATTTCAATACTAGTTTTCGTGTCGAAGCTAACTGTGATGCTGCAATTAGTCCTGTATTATTAGCCTATTTTCATTAAATAACGACTTATAATTAATGGTAAATGTCAAACCGCACGCTACTCTAGAGAGTTGAACCTTGGAATCCCCGATATTACTACCAGTTACTTCACCGCTCTTTCAATGGATCTTCCACTCAACCGAGTCCTCGACGCCTCGCATATTATTTGCAGAAAATTCCAATTCTAAAATTTGTTGCTCAATATTTTAGTTTACTATTTATCGAGAGGAAGTGTAATATTTGCGTTAGAAAAGGAATGTTTGGCAGCCATGATCATCGTACACCCAGGTTCTCGGAGATTTATAATATTTTAAACACACGTTTCCTGGATCCCGACGGTAAAACGACCAACAAGTCGTGCGTTATCGAGACATAATCAGAGAACCACTTAAAAGTCTGTGAACGACGCTAGTCCAACATGATCAAAACGAAACTAGATCCAGCGAGAGCGTCGTCGCATCGATCAGGACGTCGCATCGATTTGCATGCGCGTTAACTTTGCTAAACCATTTAAATAACGCGTTCGTTGAAAGAAAAAGAAAGTCACCGTAAAACAGTCGTTTCGTTCCCAGCAATTTGAGCCTTGAACAGCCGATTTTTCCGCGGTGGACTGAGATATTTTTATTAAATCGCACGTGGAATCTCTGATCATTCGTAATTCGTGACAGTTATCGAACCCGAAATTACGCGTCGAGAAACGAACATGTAATTTCCTGGCACCGAGTGAAATGGCTACGTGATTCTCGGTTCTAACGCAAACTGCCGCGATTATCCTCGCATTCGTTGCTGGAATTCGTGCATCGATACCGTTTGTCTTCGAAGAAACGATTGCGGCACTGGAAATCAGAGGAGTATCGCGATTTCCCTACTGGCAAATATCTCGTATATCGTGGCCAAATGAAATTCGTGGTTGAATGTTGGCGTGATTTTTCGTTCGATGGATAGAAATCATCCGACTAAAAGCAACAACGCTCCCATCACCAGCGATCGGAGTTGATCATCCATGGATTTCGCGACGTCCGTAGGAGATCGGCCTCCGGGTGGCTGGACGCACACGCATCTGGTCGCGTGTATGGGTGAACGATAGGAGAAAAGGGACCTAACCGGAGCTAAACCCATTTATCGCGCGAACCACGGTGCTTTCAATGAGAAGCACGCGTGTCGGAGGAGGACAGAGCAGGAAAACCGGGGAAAAAGAGAGAAACGCCGCGGACGGTGGGCCGAACGAAGTCGAGACGGCGGGAAGAAGTAGAATGAACAGAGATAGCGCGAATTGACTGGAAAGAGAGCAAAACAGAGACGGAGAGAGTATAAAACTCAGCGAAAGACAGAAGTCGCGCGAGACAGAGACGACCATAGTTGAGCTCGGTAAACCAGTGGTTCTTAACCGTTTCAAGCTCTCGTCAGAATTTAACCTTTTGTACTTTCAGAATCTTTTTCAATATCGATGCCCAACGACTTCGAAGCAACTTTCTGGGCATACTTTTGTTTTTTCCCAAAAATCTACAAATGCAAGACGGAAACGACCGTGTTTGGCTTGCCAGGATTTTCCACGCTTTACTAATCACAGATGAGAAACAGTTGAGTTATTTTTATTCGTTATCAAAAATTTGTATCCGATTAAGAGTTTATGCCCATCTCTGCAGCGATTAAGAGTCACTGGCATAAAGAAAGACGATGACGCTCGGTGCGAGTAAGCGAGAAGCGGGAAAAGAGAGCGCAAGTAGCTATACTCTGCGTGTTGGTACACGCGTGCACTCGCACGCCACGGTTGGAGAGAGAGAGCAGAGAAGAAAGAAAAAGAGAGTAGAGCGGAGACAGGGCGTGGTCCAGCCTTGCTCTTACTTATAATTATATTTATTCGCGCAACGTATGTACCTATAGCGATTGATATACGATCGCGTCGAGGTCTCGACTTACCGCGACGGTGTCTGGCGTCCATCGGACGCGACGCGACGGAGGGTTCTTCGTCGTTTGACGAAAACACAGGTACCTCTCGCAGTTCGTTGTCGGCATGCAAATTTAACTTCGAGCCGAAATTTTTATCGATCTTTTATTCTTTTTATTCTTCGAGGAGACATTCGCGGATACTCGTAAAAATCGTAAACCCTGTTACACGGCGAGATAACGAGAGCCTTGACCTTTTCCAGCAGATTTTTTGATTTATCAAGCCGGACGTCTGGATGCGAGGAGGTCGAAGGCTGTTGCCACTCTGTAGCGCTGGTTCTCCTCAAATCTCCTCTTTCGTTCGTACAAATTTTTACACCGTTTCCGCGATATTCAAATGCTACGAATAGAATTCGTACGACGATTGCTACGAAATGAACGTATCCACGATAACGGGTAGCACTTTCTCTGGAACGTAACGCGTCCTTTAAGACACGGGTGCGATATATAAATTTTTCCATAGAAACTTTCTGTCCTCGTTCGAGAAAATTAACGATCTTGCGTAACGACAAATCTCGAATCCTTGAAACCGTCGGTTTTTCCGACGAAACACGGCTACCGGTATCTAGCAATGAATGTAAATTCAATCATTCAAACATAAAAATGAATGGTGCTGGGAAGCGATAAGAGTGAAATTTTACCCATAACTCGCTGGCAGCGCGGTGCAAGTTTGTTATCACTGCTCGACAAGACTGTGGCAAGTCTACACGCTTTACTTTCACGGCTGTAAATTCGTCGTAGACCGAACGACGTCTTTCTGCGGGAGGTATCGACTCGATGTATCAACTGGTATAATTTACGCGAACCTTTAAAAGGCACGGACAGGCATTTAAAAATGATAGATTACGCGAACCCGCGTAAGACGACGCTAGCATGCATCCCATAAATGACTTCACGGGTACGGACGTTTCCCGATATCGCACGAGACGCGACAGAAATGTGTTTCCACCTTAATGGACACGTGCAAACGTCCTAGACGATTTCTACTCGGGACGGGACGCAGAATAAGAGAGAATTCCGACCGTCTCTGTCCGAACGATTCTTCAACGAGATCGCCGGCACGATCGTTCGTTTCAACGAACCCGTTTTTCCTCGCCGCGGCCGTCCCGTCGTCGATGAACACACACCGGAGCGGCGTGTCGCATACCTTCGGAAAAGGAAGTCAGAAGGGCTCGGACACGCAGGGAGAAAGTGGCTAGAGAAAGACGACACGGCGAGAAAAAGGGGAGTTGGCGAGAGGCGAGCCATCGATCCTCCGATGCCTGGCCGCAACCTTCCAGGTGGCACTCATACACAAATTATGATAATGACCGATCGATTCCCTCTTCGTCGCTCTTTGTTCACCGTCCCCTTCTTTCATCTGGTACCCCGCGAGCCCGAGTCCATCCGTGCCCTTGCCCATTCGCCGCGTCCAATTGGTCGTGAGCCTCTCACCTATTGCCGAGACGATACTCACCTTTGTTATTTTGATCCGTCGCGTAACGCGATACACGCATCCTGGACGCGTTTCTACAGACTTGTTACATATGTATCGGTTCGAAATGAAAAGCCAACTTGGATGCTATTCGAAAGCTTTGTAAAACACGCGTCTAATATCTTCCAATGGCCTATCCATCTGCCAACTCTCGTCAGAATCGGAGATCGTCGATTGGCTCGTGTTCCTTGCGAGTATGTAAATGCGTTTCCGTGATTCCTCTGTATGGAGCCGCGATTGTTACGCGATTTAGCGATCGAAAAGCCGAGACGATTCGCGTCGGTCGGCCGCGGGCAATCTTTGATATTTTAATCCGTTTCTCGGCTCTAATACGTGACACGGGTCTTAAACGCGATACGACATCTCGACGTGCGCGCTGTCCAGTGCGAGGATTCGATATCGGCTCCGATGCGTGCTCATGCGAACAAATGTCGGACGTCGACTCTTTGCGCGCGAAACGGTTCCGGAGTCGCGTCTGTTCGCCGAAAGAAAGTCGTCGAGAAAAATTCAGACACGAGAATTAACGTGTCCCGCGTTACTCGATCGCGAAATTTCTACAACAGCGCCGCTTTTCGTCCGTTTTAATCCATTTACGTTCGCAGCTAAAAAGCTATTCGCTTTCTTTGCTGGACGATATTAAAAGCAATCGGGCTTTCGCTTGCGAAACACGGAAAACAATCTTCCGTTACAGTCGCGAAACGTGAGTCAAAGTTTTCTCAAAGAGGATTCGTGCTCTCCTCGGGTTCGGAGTTTAATTAATCGAGAGGACGACGCGACGTCGAAGCGTTTCTGCGCGCGTATCGAGTGCAGCGGCTCGAGTCGTGCGCATTCGCGTTTTCCAAAGGCCTTTCGAGCGGTATATCAATAATTTTTATCGTCTGCGCGCCGCGTTACGCCGCAAAACCTTTCGAAACGTCCACCACGGCGTGTATAAGTTGGCCTTTTTTCCATTTCGCTCTATCTCGCTATTACTATTAACGCATTGGCGACCTTTCGATCGGTCCAGACGCACGTGCGATACGCAACTACGAGCACGATAAACCCACGAACCGATCGAAGCACGTGGCATTTTTTCAATAACGAAGTGAACGGACCGTCAAATGTACGCGCGAACGCACAGGTGCGCGTGCAACTAACGGGCTGTCAACGCTAATCTCCCGATGGTCTCGGACGACTAATACCGCGTCACTCTCGCAAATTGGAACGACGGGAAACAAAGTTTTAGAAAACCTGAGCCTAGCCATCGAGTGTTTACACCAAGTACAGAAAAAGAGATAATGGCTAAACGCAGGTTTCACCAAATTACAGGTGGTGTCACCGCAGTCAATCTATCCGAAAGCAAGTATCTATACGCTTCCATTCTCCGACCATCCAATCCGCCAAGTCTACACGTCGACTCTATCTGCGCATCTGATACACTGTATAAGATTACAATTACTTATAGAGTAAAACACGCGCGACTGGTTATCGCGTAATGCTTTCAAAAAACATGCACGTAGTTCCCGATGGAAACCCTTGAAATAGGAGAACGCCGGATCGCGTCTATCGGACCGATAATCATTCGAGGCGATTTCATCGCTCGCAGAAATTTATCAACGAGCCTATGCTCGAACCTCGTTGGCCCGTTGAACGTTAGAATCTCGCGAAACGACATAATCGCTCGTATGTTCTTTCGTTCGTGTTCGTTTTGCTCCGTTGGAGCGTCTGGCGTTGAACCACTCCGAAGCGTCACACGCGAAGGATAAGGACGACGGTTCTGTTTATCTGATAGCACGAACGAAAAAGTCCGTGATGTAATGCAATTGGTAAGCAGATTGTATTGAATATACGCATATATAGATTGATACGACGATAACGCGATCGCTGGTAGCGCGGAGAAGGCCATTAAAGAAACAAATAGCGAAGGGAGTGCTCGGAATGAAGGAAGAGGCGTGTAAAATGGGTTGGGACAGGTAAATTGACGGGGGATAATAGATAACGAATCGCGCGAGGTGTTCAAACATCGTTTCCAGTTTCTTCTTTTACTTAATTATAATACCTCGCGATATGCTTTCCAACTTATTAACGGGTAAGCTCGTATCCAATGAATAAGGATAAATATTTGGCTAGAAAACGAAAGTTGAGAAACTCTGATTTACTTTATTCGAAATCTAATAACCGTTCAACGACTCGTCAGAACCTAAAATAAAATGGTCCCGGATCGACGAAGAAAGTCGCGAATATAAAGTTTCGCGATGGCATCGTCGATTGTCACGGGGAACATTTAATTGGTCGGTGTAAACGGTCCAAGGCGTAACGTCGCGTACAATGATCGTTTCCCAGTGACACTCTGCGTTTATGTTCGGCACGATACAAGCCGTTCCGTAGATCGTGTCCGCGGCAATGATTGTCGCCATTCCGCGAAGAGATTCGTTTTAATGGTCGCGCGATTCGCTGGCATGCGATAATTAAGCCCGCCTTAGCGAGACGCCTGAAAAGAGCTTGCGCTTGTATTTCACACTTGGTAGCACCGGCTAGGCGATCGCCGTTCTTTCGAGCAGAAACGAATGCGTACAGCAGAAACGGGCTGTAGGATTGTGAAAAAAAATATTAATCTCGTTGGAAATTGCGGGCAAATGTGTAGGGTAAGCGTAGAAACGTTGGACGAGATATAAAATGGAAAATTTCTTCGCTGGCGTGCTCGAACAAGCCATCGAGAAGATCGAGACATCGTACGAATGTGAAACTACCGAGTCTGGGGTGCGAGTTTCCGAGCCGAACGCGAATTAAGAAGAACAGCTAAGTTCGTTTGAAGGAAATATTAACGTGGTAATAAATTTATCCGTTGATTTAGAAAATACACACGATGATTCATCGTAGAACGATGCGGGAGTGGGAGGACCTTATAAAGTCGATGCCTAGACGCGTCGAATTATTTTATGTGTTACGCGCAATGATAAATTCTAAATCGCGCATCCGTTGATAATTTTACGTGGAATTGCCTGTGAAACGATAAGGTTTGAATAATACCGAATATTCGACAATTCGACAAACGAGCAGATAAAACCACGATAGTTATCAGCAGCGAAGTTAATCTAGTTGCTCTACGTCCACAGACGCCATAATAAATAAGAGAATCGTTGTCCATTTAATATAACTACCGTCTAAAAGCTCACCGGCGTAATGATTTATCGTAACGTTTTGTAAATTAGCATTCCTGGCTCGGTTACCCCTTTCAATTGCGCGAATCTATTTTCGATATGGTCTATATAACCCACAGTGGCGACTAGTAAATAAGTAGATATCATCGTTGCTACGTGGGTGAAATTTATCTCGTGTTCGGTCGACTGCCACCGGTACCACTGGTTCGAAGGAAAGTTCTCCCTGGTCGGATAACGCGATAAGGGGCGCAACGTAAAAGTAATTACATAATATTTATATGTCATCGTTAGAGCGGTAGTACACGCTACGCAAGGAGTAAATATTCATATTTTGATCATTAATTTTAGTATGCGACCGTTATCCTGCTTGGCAGTGTCCGCCGATAAGCGTCCTAGGACCAGTTTCGCTGCGAGTGAAAATGCGTTAACTTGACGATAAACTCGCGGGCACCATCGACTTCTGAATCGAACGTTACGATAAATCTATGCTATTCGAAAATAGCGGTTATTAACTGGCGAGAATCGAGAGGGATAGAGTGTTTCGAATGTAATAACTTGTAACTCAATCGTACGAAAATAAATATCACGGCAACTATAATTTAGATAAGAATGACGCATTTAGCATTAGAGTTTCAAGCTGTGTTCATCGAACGCGAGAATTTCTAATTTTGTTATGAACTTTTTCGGAAAATTGACGATTCGCAACACAAAAGGTCAAGAACCACCGATCTACGGAGTTAAACTGGTTGTTCTCTCGTTCAAAGATCCCGTGTACGAAGAAACGATCGTCAATGAGTATCATCGTCGTTTCCAACAGATTTGTTTTAATGCTCGACGACCAAATAGTCGATGACTAGCCTCCATTAAAGCCTCCACGAGTGTCTCTCGGGTGTACAACAGCTTGGACGTCTCCCTTTCGTCTTTTCCACGCTGCATTCGCAGCATGTGTGTGGATTAAATGAGAAAACTAAAGTTACTAAAAGGAGAAGTCACGCCCCTTTCGCTCCGCGTACGTCGATTAAGCTAGAACACTAAATTCGCTGAGACTGGGTTTTACGCGCCAACCTCTTATCGCGGCGCCTGGGATCCGGAGGTATTGAAGTCTCTTTTAAATGCTGATAAATTAATAAAGATTGCGCTGATTATGAAAATCGAGGCTGCGTGGGCGGATTCCAGGAACCCGTGTCGAGTGGTGGGACATTAGCATCTGGTTTATATCGATATTCGACGATTTTTTATGTCGCCGAAACGTCGAATCGTGTGCGTAATTCTCGATGGAAATGTACAAACAAGAAACGATAACCTATCGAATAGGTCACTCCGAGTTAACGAAGCGCGCTTGATAGTTGGATGCGTGGGACACTAAAAGGATTTAGTTTGTTTTATTTGTAATTTAAATGCAAACAAGGTTCAAATAAATTTTAGCTTGGAATTTTTCGCAAAACGTGTTTCTAGAACGAATGCTTACTAGAAATAATTCGAAGAGTGAAACATTGAGTTTTCGAAGGCAGTTCACAGGTAAAGTAGAAGGAAAACATGAGGAGGAGGGCGATCAGCGGGGGTGGGGGGGGCGAAAGGGCACGGTACTCGTCACAGGTGCGTTAAGTGGCTCGACGAGCTGATCCAGCATTGGACGTATCAAGATTTCGCGTACGAAAGGAGCAAGATCGGCAATTGGCACTCTCACTACCGGCAGGTCGAATAACACGATCGTTTAGTTACCCGTGCGGCAACATTTCACGCGGAAAAGACGTCTAGCGACTCGATAAACGCGTGGTCGACGTGATTTATCTTTTTTTTGCGTCTCGTCTGACACCCACTAAGTCCTCGTGCGCGAAAACAGAGAACTATCCGCGATTTTAACGGTATCGTGGACGCACGAAATAGGAAAATAGATAAGAAATATGGGACAACGAAACTTGTGCCCGTCGCGTAACTCGCAACTTGACAAACTTAATTTCAACTAACGAAAAGAAAAAATTACAGCTTTAGGATTGTATGAAAATTAATTTCCGTTCTATTTCTACGATGGGTAAGAATGAACAAAGATTTTCTTGAAACTTTCTTCGTGCGATCTCTAGTCTGTGAATAGTCTCTAGTCTCCGGGGCGCTTTTCCCAACTGGTCGCTATCCAAGAAACCGTCTCGCCTCCTCTTCTTATCTCGGCCCGTTAACTCTCTCCGAGCGATCTCGTCTAAGTTTCATTCGATCTAAATCTCCAGGCGTTTGATGAAAATGACCAGGACGATCCCAGTCCGGAACATTTAAATTCGACTCACGTACCGAACGAGAACCCTCTCTGAAATCTCACTCGAGCGCCCATCGAAAATTGCGTCGAAGGAAGTGGAGGGAATGGTACGGTGAAAGAATTAATCAGCAAATACTAAAGATCATACTTTGGTCCATGGACCGCAGAAGTCTTCGGTCCATGAACTGGTAGGAGTACATTGACTGGCATTCGTCGAAGAAGAGCAGCGATTGCGATCGCGATCGCGATCGGTTCGATTCGACGCCGAGGTCCCGAGTAAAGATTTTTCGACGACGGCGACGGGGCCAAAAGAACTGAGCGCTGAGAATTTAGTGGAACAACGACGCTGGGGAACGAAACGGCGGGGAGGGAGGGTTTGAGGCGCACGGGGGAGGGGTCGAGTAATAAAAGAGCTCGGTCTGACATTACTGTCGCTGCAGACGCGCGGGGATACTCGTTTACCCCGGGAATATCTGCGGTAGATCTCTCTTTCTCGGCGGCACCGGTCAGATACGATTGCCGCGGGCCTCTTTTATTTACAACGACAATGACAAACGTAACGACGATTCACGGTTATACCGCGGACCAGGCCCGGGCACGAACATAACGTGCGACGTCGTTTTTATGAAGCGCGGCAAGAATTCGAAAAGAGACCCGATAAATCGTCCCGAAGCGCTTCAAGTCGGACGACGCGCGCCGTACGTGTACGAGGACCGATGTATGTAATCCTTGCTCGTCTCGTGTCCGTTCGACTTCGTAATCCTGAGTTTCATAGCTTTTTTTCCCTCTCCTTTTCGGGGAGGAGAAGGGATACCCTCGGTCTTTTCGATCTGGTATTTCTTGCGATCGAGCATCGTTATGGTAATGCTCGTCGTATGAAATAATGGGCCAGTCGATGGCGCGTTTTCGCCGAGGACTACGTTTCGAGAGAAATCGGTTCACGTTGGGACCTCTAATTGTTATCAACAACGTTAGACTATAAACGTTAAGTTTGCGATACGCGAGAGGTTTGTCGCGCATACTCGAGCTTACTCGACAATTAGTTCCAACACTTTCGTTACAATGTGTGTAAATGAAAAGTTTATAGTAGACCTGGCATCTGATACATTGCTTGACAAAAAATACGTTTTGCATAATTACAGTCTAAACAACTTATTTGATAAAACTTCTATCATTTCAGTACTCTTTAGCATGTTAATAGGTATACCCAATAATAATAAAATAAAAATAGTACTAACGAGGACTGAAACGATCAGTCGAAAACGTTCCACGTCTTGTCAAGATTCTGATTATGTCGAATATATGTTTAATGTCGAAGCAGACAAGCGTTAATTAACTTTGCGAAATTGTTCAATCGTGCCTGCCTAATGGTTCGCACCGAATGCAGCGAAGTAACGTGTCTGACTAGTAACGCGCGTCTACTACTTGGTATCTCGCGACGCGAGCGAAAACGTAATTTTATCCCGAAATGATCGACATTTAACGTGAAAGCGACGCGTCCACTTTCCTAAACGCACTCGAAAAATATGATTTCTGAAGTACGGGTTAAAGTACGGGTAAACAAGATACGTACAATATCGGTGCCACTTGGATCGCGGACACTTGGTTACGATGACATAATGGTCCCGCGCGATTGCAGCATTAAGTCGAACGCTTAAAGCGACTGGAATTTTACACGACAAAAAACAAACGAGTTAATTAATGCAGGAAGTATCGGTGGTGTTCGTTAATGCGATACATAGATCGCGACGTCCGCGACTTTCTATCCATCGAATCGTTTCGTTGAACTTTTCAACTATTCGCAGGGATGAAAAAATTCAAACTGGCCGATACGACGGAAGTGAAACGTTCGCTTTCGAAGACCCATAATCGCATCGTGCCTATCCTTCGCGATCTCCTCTCGAGCCTTTTTCATCGAAAATTTTCAATATTCGAGCGTAACTTATTTTACCTTCGGAGAACAGACGTTATTACCACGCGAAACTGGTCTCGATACCGGATCGCGACTTACGCAAAGCTTTTCGAGTACAATGAACGAATCAGTTGACGTAATTCGTTTAATTATTGAAGGAAAACACCGACTCTCTCGCGGAGCAGAAATTTCACTGGAACACAAATGCTCGCTAATGAATACAGTGTCACCGCTTCATTAACGAAACTGGTTCGAACTGGTCGGATTTTACCCGATTAACAGCACCTTACGCTCTTCTCGACGTTTTTTTTTTCCTTTTCCTTCCCCAACCACGCCGTCGTTTCTCTACGAGCACCCTTTACACCCGATCGTCCCTCCTCCGACTGTTTCCCTTTTCTCTCTGATCGATATAAGAGCACGACTGACGAGACTCTCGCTCAGCCTCGTTACACAGTGTGTCACACGTATCTTTGTACAAAATTTCTTAGAGTATCGTTTTAATGGAAGACGAAAATTACACGAAAACTTGGGTTTCCGAGTGTTTTAATCGAGAGTAAAAGCATTCACCGATCCATATTTACGCAACATTTTCGTCTGGTTGTTCGTGACGGAACGCGTAAACAGAATTTCCGTGGGACACCGTGTAGTTATGACAACGCCTTAGCTCCGATGTCGCTTATGGGCGTAAGCCCGATCCACCAGCGTAGAAAAATGGTCGTCGCACGACGAGCCGGTCGTGAAACTATCTCTTATTTGCGAACCGTGGCTCGACTTCGTTAAAATAGCCAACGAAGACGGCAGAGGTGAAACTCGGCCCCGTGGCCGACCAGGTTCCATGCCACGTCCGAGGAAAAATATATATCACGGCCGAGCAGAGAGAAAAAAAAGTGCTCGCAAGAAGCGGAGATCCGCGTTTTCCACGCCCGAGGTTCTGCTGAAACGGGCGAATTCAATCATTACGGGCGTGCACCTAACGACTCGCCGAGCCACGATGAAAGCGTTTTCATTAAATTCGATACGACTCGTCCAATCCCCACCTATCGATCGGGCGTCGTCTTCGAAAGCTTTAGCGATCGGTGACGAGTGGTGATTGTACGCGAGAATCCCGTCTCGAGAATTCTCGAGATTCCTCGACCAATTTCCATTCCCTTAAATGTAAAAGAAAACAGTCTCGCCGAATTCGTTGGATCGATTTTCTTTTATCCGAAACATGAAAGAAAATTTACATTACTACATGCTGAAAACTTTTGCTTTTACCGATTGTATTATTTATAGACATTTCGGTTAACTGCTCGACTCTTTCAACCAATCGCATTTCTGTAGTTTTCGATGCAGATAAAATTCGAACGACGCATTCGAATGGCGAGTCTTTGACCTAATCGACATCATCGAGATAGTTAGCACGGTGACACTACAGTGAAACTTTCGACGAGTTTCCAACAGGGGAAAAAAGATCAGGGGTAATGGAGATCAGTGTTTTCCACGCCCGAGGTTGTTCTCGGAGTGAATTATTCGTGCCAGAAAACGAAGGATATCTCTTGTTGCGTTCTTTGCACTTTGCGCGCAAACCGAACGCGTCCATGGAAGGTTATACCTGTTCTGGCGCCGTGCTCGATTAGGGGATCGTTTCGATTAATGGAGTTTCGTTGCCTTTCGTGACGTCTAACATCGATGATTTTCTATTTTATATCGGTGTAAATGTTTCCTGAGATTTATTTCTGTATGAATAAGTAGAACACGATCTATATTTCACTGTCCCATTAAGCGTAATCCAATTCTAATCTTATTTTCAACTCTGTTGCAGGTACGTATACACCGATTCGTACAGTGTCGATAATTGTTGCCGAGCGATGTTGGGTAAGTGTTTATGGCATTATTATAAGTAGAAAGGATGCTCTTTTATCATAAAAGTTGTCGCATTTCTATAAAATCCGGCGAGCATAAACGATAACAGAAAATATCGGTCAGTCGCACCGAAGAAGGCACGCAATCGTCGCGAAACCAGAAATACATCGAACGTGATCCTGTACCCGACGTCCTCGAGTTCACCCCCGGAAGAGTCTAGGCGAAAGCATCACCCTTTCCTTCGTCTCGAAATCCTTTCTTGTACTCGCCAGTTCTGTTCACCTTTCTCGTACCGTCTGTGACCACTGGGAATTCGTAGAAAAGTAAACGGTGGTAGGGATAGAACGTGAATCGCTACCCGCTAGAAACATCCCCGCGCACCTTCGGCCAGAGTTCAACTGTACGTGACACTTCGACTTGAGAAGAGGTGATCGATACTCGAGTATTCGACGAGAGAGAGGGAGAGAGAGATGGGCCAGTAATCGGTGGTATCGGTATCGCGAAACCAGAAACAGGAGCGCGATTCTGTATCCGACGTCCTCGAGCTCACCCCCGGAAGAGTTCTAAACGAAAGAATCACCCTTTCCTACGTCCCGAAAATGATCCCCCTACCCTCTATCTGGTATTCACCTCGCTGCCCCCTCCGTGACCACTGGGTATGTAGAAAACTAGTCGATGGTAGGGATAGAACTGAGATCGCGACACGCTGAAAACGTCCCCGGCTCGGGAGTCACGCACTTACGCACCTAACGAAAGAGGTGGTAAGAGGCGCATAGAAAGGACGAAGAGGGGACTCGGAGTAACACAGACACTCGAGCGAGAGGAACAGAGAGAAGGATATCTACGCGCTGAAACGAAGCTACCAGTGGCCCACCAGTCGACACACGGGGGTAAAGAGACGCGTGCGTGCACTCCGCGATCACAGGAGTGTGCGTGTGCACAGGTAGACGAGCGCGAGAGAACTATCAAAGGTGTACGGCGACTCACCTGGCGTAAGAGAGACGCATTAAGCGTTTCAAGGTGGGGATAGAGGCGGGTCTGAGGCACACGCAGCGCTCCCGCGTACGATCCGCGCGCGCACACACGTCGTCGGACGAGCGCACACACGCGCTCAGTCCCGATCTCTCGGCTACGGGACACACGGCCAAAGCTCACACTTACCTGACAAGATTGTAAGTTCAGAAACTGGAAGGTGCCACTTCTGCACAGTCCAATACAAGACACCGAACCGGAAAGTTCGTCCCGAAAATTAGTCGCCGCGGTTCCAAGAATACGGCACCAAGCGAAGGTGGACTCGCGGAGGTGGTGCGCGACTCTTGGACAGAGGAAGCAGTGGACGAAGAAGCGGCCGAAGAAGAGAAAAAGAGAAAGAGACGCGTAGAAGGCAGTGCGTGGTGTCGGGCATAGGAAGGGTGAAGAAACTGGAGGTGGAAGAAGAAGAAGAAGAAGAGGAAGAGGTGGAGGTGGCAACCGGTGGATGTGGAGGTCGAGGTGGAGGTGGAGGTGGAGGTGGAGGAGGATGAGAATAGACGCGAGGAGGCGGAGGCACGATAACGAAATAACCAGAGATACGTGAAAACGTATCGGGACACGAGCAGCGACGGTGTTGGAGGAAAACGTCCATCTCCGTGTCGACGAGTGGACAGGAAAAAGGGGGACAGACGTAGACTCTGTTTTCGGTTCGCCAAACGACTCCCCGATCCACGCGATCCACGGGATATTTCCACCCCTCGCGAGATAGTAATCGAGACTCCGGACTACCCCGATGGTCGATCGACGAACGTCGCTGATCTCGTTCATCTATCGTAGCGTAACGAGTTTACGATGGTGTACCGGCGCGCGTGGACGACGAGGACGATGAAGACAACTCGCGCGATGATCGTTCAGAGGCATCGTATACGTATTGGATGATTATCATATTAATGATCGCGGCGACTCGCGGCGACTCGACGAGCCAGTTGGCGGTATAGTCGACGCAGTTCCACCTCGTCGAGCACTAGCGTCGTAATTTGCCAGCGGTTTCGCTAGAAGGTTCGGTTAGTCTGTCGGTGACTTTTTTCTCAAGGACCTTGGAATGTGCCATTAGTGAGGAAAAAAGAAAAAACACGAGTTACCCCAGTGCGCGAAAGTGTGGTCCACGGGAGACCGGTGCCCGAAAAATAGTCGTTGGGTGTATTTACGAAAGACCACGGGGCTAGAGACCAGTGCAGTGTGTGTTTTGTGTAAATTCTTCGGACGAGGAGTCGAACATTTCACTCGGCCGAGGAGTATGTTGTGCCTGGATAAACAATCTAGATCCCGATCTAGAGAGGCGCGTCTCGTCGGATGAATGTGCCCGGTCGCTGACATCGCTAACCGAAGAAAAAGCGTGGCCGTGAGTTTTATTCTTTAACCATAATCGGATTACGGATTTCTCGGAACGGATGGAAACGCCCGTGCTCGAAACCGATAGCTCGCGGAGAATTTAACATCCGATACGATATCGAAAGCACGATGTTCTCTTTGGTCACGAATGGTTTTTGGCGCGAACGGTGATTCTCAGATATTAAGTTTTCGAGCGCACTTTCTACGTGAAAAGTTTGAAGATTCTATGGGTCTTCTCGAAAACCCTTAAACTTGTACATAAAATTCTTATGAAATATGACCCGTTGAATGCGACATTTACAAGTTGATCTCGAGTCTCGTCGTTTCCAAGCTCGCGACAAGTCCCTCTTCGCGGAATCTGGCGAGCCTCGGATGCTTGTTTTCTCCGATGAAATTCCTGCCCGGTGTTCATGTATTATTGATTGATTCGAGTGTTTATCGAATCCGTGTTAGTCGTCCCTTGAACTCATCGGTATTTTTGCGGTATTCGGGAGTCGTTCGCGAACGCGTTCCCACGATAACGAGCGACGCAGTGAAAAAGTTGGAATTTGCTCCAATAAAAATGATAAGCGACCTGTCTTTCGCTTCCGCCTTTGCGTAAATCGAATCGTTGCATATTTATGAGCGAGGCCTATTACACGAAACATAATTTGAATGCATAATTGTAATTTTTATTTAACGAATTTAAAAAATGATGAACGGGCATCGATATACTTTCGTCTGCAAAGTGTAGAGTACAGGCTAGGTTCGCAGTGGGCCTTTGAATGGCATCGTCTCGGCTCGAAACGATGACCCTTCGCTGCTGCCCAGCTTATGCAGAGTCCACGCAAAATAGAAAGCCGAAATTGGGGTCTGAATTTCCCATGGGTAGCGCCTAATTATGTCCATGGGACACTCGTTCTATTATGGTACGTGCATTGAGCATTTGCTAGTTACCCTTTTATGCTAAGTGAGAGGAGAGCCAGTGGATGACCCTCGGAATGGGTGACCGCTTCTGGACGGTCTGGCCCTTGCTGGACACTCTGACCATCCCTGTACCCACGAAGACCCACAGGTTGCACTCTCCTTCTATAGGGTGTCTTCTAAATATACCTCACGCGTCCTCGCACCTGGCGACATTCGACTCGACATTGAAAGACTTGAATACATTCGATTACGACTTGCTTCGCATTTATCGAAGCTAATCGAAATCCGGAATTGCTTTATATTATAAATTATGCGTTATTTATATTTTCTAAACCACGTTTAACCCTTCAGAGAACAAAACCGAACCGTTTGTTCGAGATTTACGCGACGACGGCAGCCACGTCGATAAACTTTCGCCGCGATCCGATTAAATCGGCAGCAAAATCCAAAGACTTCCAGCGTTTCGCGATCGAACGGAAAACGGAGGCAAGTAAGTCGCGCGGGAGACTTTAACGAGCGGTAATGGGCCACCCCGTATGCAGGTAAGCGTGCAAGGTCCCACAAGTCGGTAAACCGTCCGTTGAAGCACCATCGTGCCACGAAAAAAAAAAACACATACACGCGCACACAGACATACCTACACAATAATTCGTGATTCTGTTGCTGGAACACGTACGTCGATCGAATCCAGTCAAAAGGTTCGCCGTTCGCTCGGGACGATCGCAAACTGCCACCGTTTAATCGACAATTAGTCTCGAAAGGGCGATTCACCGGCATCGCGATATCCCTGGCTGGCATAATCGCTGCTGCTAAGGATTCTGTGCTATTTGAATAAGAAGACCACTTTATCCAACTCGTATCGCGTAAAATGATGGAATTGAAATAAGAACGTGGCGCGTATACTTTTCTTTATTTTACTGTGTTATTTATTTCTCGAGAGATGAAATAAAATGCAGGTAATAGAGGATTAATAGAGCTATAAAAGGAAATGCAGAGGAATCAGAATTGCGCGATAGCCTGCGTTATTTAGCGACAACTATTATAGACAGAACGAGCGACGGAATAGGTTGGGTTGGAGCGATAACAAGATCGTACCCAAGATCTATCGTATGATTACTTTTGTTATATCTTGCAATAGGATCTTTAGGTGTTTCGTTCCTAGACGTTGCGTGTATCGCGATAATCGAGCTCGAAATAGCGCTTCGATTCCGTGGAGTTTTGTTTTGAGGAGACGCAAGGGGTGGTTAACAACGAGCGTAGTTGAACGCGACTTTATTCCCGAGAATAGTCGAATTTCTGGTTTAAATACCGATACAGACAAGTGCGGATTAGTACGAGTTTACTGTATGTAATAGTAAAAGTGTCTCAAAATGTTGAAAGTAATTGTGTAGATTTAATGGGGCGATATCCACGGAGGGTAACCGCACAGAAAATATACCCCGAGACGTAAAAGCTTCGAGTTGCGAAACTCGTTCGTCGCAAACGAGCTGTATAGATAAATTTATCGAAAAAGTTTGAAAATTAAGAAAGATCGAGAACCGAGTGCATATTCACCCTCTTTATTTTCGCTTAATCCATTTAATCTCGGGGAAGAAATTAGATGCGTAAATTGCGATGTCGCAAAAAATTTCCAACATTTTTAAAGATGCCGATAATCGGCCACGAACTGGAATCGAAGAATCGCGATCGGATCGGGACTAGCATTATCGTAGCTCTGAGATCGTTGCAGATCGAAGGCAACGCCGGCAAAGAGAAGACACGGTAATTAACGCAGCGGGCGGATAGTTCCGCCGGTCTTTCACGACGCGCTCGAGTATTTGTTTATCAGTCACGACGATAATAATAGTAATAAATAGACAACTGTATAAATTGTATCGCCGGCTGTTTTACAGCGTGCTAATTAACCGCGTTCGAACTACTGGATAAAACGGCTGAAATATTACAATGAGCGTGGTTATGCAAAGCCGGGAGCCCGTGAAAAGTGACGCAAACCAGTTTCTCCATTATCGCGAAAACATAAAGAACGACTCTTCGTTACGTTCCGTTCGTTAACAAGTAAAACGTTCACGTTTCCCGCGGAATCGCGTGACACGAGACTAAACATCGCCACTGCTGAATTAGTCTATGGATAGGAGAAGCCTGAGCCAAAATAATCGCGCTATTTCTATCTAAATAACTGTACTTGTAAACAGAGTATACGTGAAAAATCTTACAAAATCGAGGACGTTTCGTCCGTTTCTGCGAAAAGAGAATTATGCGGACGGATAATGACCAAGTATTAACGGATATCCGTATTTAAGCTGTCAGTGTAGAGGTCTCAGCGAGTAACACGACAGGAACGAGACGTAATGACAAAGGATTGGTTGATTCAACCCCTTGAGATCCGTTCGTGTCACGCGATGGATCCCAGGAGGTCTTGGTCGTTTCGTGACAGAGTAGAGCATTCTGGGAGGTAAAATAGTTTGAAAGTAACGATAGAAATTCGTGTTGTACAATTACAATAAAACTCGGACAATCGAGACTGCATCTTGTGACGTAAGCCGACAACGAAAGCAATTTTAAAGTCAATCTTCCCCAACAGAGAATATCGCGTACCCCTGGCGGGGATAGAAATTAGAGTAATTTTTCCTGGGCGTACGTTCGATTCCGATATGCAAATTAACGTGTCGTTTTGCGTGCCACCGGTATAATTGGACCGGACTCGCCCCTTTCCCTCCTTTTCTCTCTCGGTATTTTCTTTGTCCACTCGCCGTGAGACAGTCGCCAATTTGATTTGCGCTAATAACACGATCGTTAGCCCACTCGGAGAGACTCGAGCCACAGGGATGCTGGCTGGTTTCTTTGCTTGCTCGCCACGCCGCGACAATGCCAATAATGCCATGGCATTTTCACTGAATGCTCTAAAGGGGGTAAAAGAGCTGCGTAGTAAAAGCACTCCCGTCGAGTATTGTCGAGCACTCGCTACTCGCTGCGTTCCTTTTCTCTTTCGTCGTCGCCTAGCGTTAGCCTACGAATATTTTGTTGCAACTCCATTCTTCGAAAACAACGCGATCCTCCTGAGAATCCACGCTCGGAAGCCCACGTGAAACTTACAGTATCTTCGTTATCGACGCTTGTAACATGGATGGTAGAAAAATAGAATATTCGTATACTAAAGTTTCCGTCGCGCCTCGATATTTTTCATCGATTAATTCCTGGAGATTTGAAAGCGTGGGTTCGTTCTTGATCCGTCGGAGATTCGAAGAACTCGAGCGTTATTTTTAGACGCAAGGAAAGATTCGTTGGCAATTTGAATATTATTGTTCGACTAAACGGAGCCAGGAGAACTTGGAAGCATCCTCGAAGAAATATATCGGACTTGGACTATTCGCGACAAAAACCGCGAGGCGAAACTCGACTTGGACTCGCAGACAAACGACGCGACGCGACGCGACGCGGCGCTAAAAATTCTCGGTCGTAGGAATTCCGTGTCCCGTCGCCTCGAAACTTATTATACGAACCTGTCGAATAAGGAAACTCGAAAAAAAGAAACAGCGAAAGGGGAGAATCGTAGCTACTTGGCTGTATAGAAAAAGAAAGATATTATAAAGAGGGCCTCCTGGCCAATGTCACGATGCTACAAAAGTCCTTCTTTTTCCCCATAAATGTTTCTTTCCTGTGCGAATGCGACTAGCGACGCACGCGTACTTATTATAAGGAACAACTTTACCAACTGCTCGATCATTCGATGTTTCGATTATTCCGACAGGTACCTTGGGTATCGGTTGAATTCGAGTGACGCGACAGTGGAAACGTGTTAATATTATCGTCTGGTCCTCTGGGTGTCCCGACCATCGGACGCCATTTGCGTGGAGCGCGACGTCTCGCTCCTCTGCGCGTCTTCTCGGCGCGCCTTTCACGCCGCCAACAGGAGAATGATCGTGGTATCTTTGCCCACGTCTCGGCTTACCCGCCACGAAGATTCCCCGAGTGGTTATCACCTCGAGGAAAAGAAGACGCCGCGAACGCGACGCGACGCGCGAGAGACTCGAACGGAAGATAAATCTGCGCCGAGTGGGACAAACCGTTACCAACAGCAGAAATTCCTATTTTTCTTCTTTTTTTCACACGCTATTCTTTATGTCGCATCGATCTTGGCATGTGCTTTTCTCCTTCGACTTCTTCGACAAAAATCGCTGTAACGACGAACCATTTGTCGAAAGAGATACCAGATGGCAAGGAGGAAACGGGACGCATCCCTCCGCTCGTGGGAGAGCCTCGCGATAGCGACCGTGACAAAATACGCTTGTCTCGGTTCCCAGAAATCGATGGACGTGTCCACCGAGAAATTAACGCTTTATCTACCGAAGATGCAAAAGCAATTACGTCTTGCGCAAACCGCACGAGTGGTCATTCATACCGGCCAAGTTTTATCTAAGGTACAAGAGCATCGGTGTAGAAGGCTCTGTCTCTATGTCTGTTGGCAGCAACAACCGGCGGCAAGGGGATCGTGCGTCAAACGTGACAATAAATTATTAGCAGAACGATAAGCGATCGAGGCGTTTAACAAGCGAAGCAGAGACGAGACGCATCATCGATAACGCGTATCAGATGATCCCATGGCGGGAAACGGAAGACGCGGAGGAATCGAAGATGAGGAACGCTCGATGATCGGTACGAAGGAGATAATCGAGTACGGTAGAGGGGGACCGTTAACCGGTCCGTACGCATCGCCAGATATACTGCAAATTGATACTTTTTCTGTTGCGTGGTTCGCGTCGAGGCGAAAGAAGGGGCCAGCGTTAACGAGGAATGATTTGTCGGAGAGCGGAAGCTTGCCGCGACCGAGAGACGATGGCGATCTCCCCTTGCGTCCAACTCTCGAGACGACTTTTTTCGAGACAGATACGTTCTTCTTCGAACCGAGGACTATGCGGCCCTTGACTTTGTCTGTTTTTTCCTCTTTATGGCACTACGATTCGACGGTTTCCTCCAAGTTGTAACGTACTCGAAAAGTTGAATCTCGGTAACGACTGCTTGAACCTCGACGCGGTTTCCATTGTACTTGTCATCCTTCGTAGAAGGCATTATTCTTCCGCGTCGATGCAAGACTATGGACCGTTGCGAAAGTGACGCCTCACCCCCGGTCACCCTCGATCCTTCTTTGGGTGGAACGAACCCGAGGAGGAGGAGAGAAACGCGATGATGTATCGGCCGTGGAATCGAGCTAATGGAAGGTCGCCATAGGGAGATTAGTTAACGGACCACAGATGTGTATTCGGGATCATAATGCTTCGCTGACTTCGAACTGGTTTCCAATGCTCGAAGCCGGCTCTGAGACCGCGGCGACCGGGAGAACTGTTCGAATAGAATCCAGAGCACTTATGCTCCTAGGAGAATATTCATGCAGTTGAGCATAGATAACTTAGATCGCGATGTTTATTGACTGTCTTGAATTTAATTATGCCCATGTGTCGCTCCGTTTAGGCGATATTAATCTGTCGCGTCGACAATGTCCCGCGAAGAGTCTATCTTTGGACCATCGTAGTACTCGAACAATTTTTGAGAAACTCGGCGATGCCGGACTCGTGGAAATTTCCACTGTAACACCGTGGCGAACATTCTCGACGTTTTAGGGCAAAACCGAACGAGAACCAGCACCGCGTCCAACGACATGATGTATCGCAACATATTAACCGAGTCGGGCTAATGTATGGTCGATCATAAATTGAATTGAAACGTTATCGTTTCGACGGCCAGAGCTATTAATCACCGTAATATAATCAGATACGCGCGACTAAGTTGCGCGGATATACATTATTTTTAGGGGCGAACTATGTAACGTAAATCAGTAACGTGTCGCTGAGAATCTCGCGACCAGACTCGAAAATCTTTGCCGTATCGAGAGGCAGATTAATGTCAGAAAACGTGCGCGCTGCAATTTCCGGAATAATGGCTCGAGATCGCAGAGCGACGGAAAAGAAGACGATTAACGAGTCGCGAATCACGTCGATCCTTGTCCCAGAGGCTCTAAACATTTTATCATAGTAATTATATCAATTAATCCGAGCTGGACGCCACGCATTGATGCCTGAATTCAACGATATAATCGCGCATCGAGGGGGAACCGTTGCACGCGCAGAGATCGCCTCTATCTTGAATTTTAAATATTAAATAGTACTCAAAATGCAAATTTCAAGGCGCGGTCGAACCGTCTATTACCTTTGCCTATAATCATACATTAATCTTGTACGGAACTGTAATTATTTCCGAATGGAGTACATCAAGTCTTGCGATTCGAGCGACCGTAACTTGCGAACCGATAAGACTGGACAACAAAATAAACGGATAAACAAATAGAATAGAAAATATTGGCGATTCGCGTCGTTATTGCAAAGTATACCTAGTTTAAATTCGGCGAACGTTTTCAAGAGTTTCGATCCCGTTGCAGTAATTAGGTATCCAAGCGTCCCTGTTAAGACGACCCGTTCCATTCGTCGCATGTTCCGCTACCGGTGGACACCCGAATTAATTGACAGCGGTTCGAAAGTCCCGATTGAAAGTAAAGATTACGCGTGCGAAACGCGGTACGGGAATCGCATGAAAAATGACAGGACCCTACGGCCGCTTAACGCAGTTATAAACGAAGCAAATTAATCCATTTAGGTCAACCAAGGAGAGAAAACAAAACATTTTAAGTAAACAATTTGCTCCTGAGATATAAACCAAAATAATTTAGACTCGTGGCAAACAAAACAAAAAAACAGCAACGAAGAGGGATCAGATTTTCGATAGCGATACTTTCCCTCTGTCGTATCCACCTGCCGGGAAAGTAATAAGGAAGTACGCGCATGATCGCCATAATCATCACTTATAACGCCGAGATATTCAAAGAAATTGCAACTTCTGAGTGCAACGGAGTCCGTGGTCAATAAAATCGATCTTATCGGCCATAATCGGCAAGTTGCCATTTAACCTCGACGGTCACGTAACGATTCATCGGTCTTCCTGAACGACTCGATAAATCCACTGCGTTTCGATAATTCGGTGAGAGGTACGAGCACGCGTAGCTATGGCCTATTGCGTAAACGAGCAGGATGGTCAGTTCCCTCGGTGGTCTATCGGACCTACGAGTCACAGGTAAAATCGGTTATCCATGCGAACTGTACGTCCACCTGTAATTGCGATCGCGGGCTACGCAGTGGTTGAACTTTTTACCCCAACGGTTACATCGTCGCGTTAGGTAATATTGCAAAACGGGTTGTGACTTGTACAACCTCCCCCCTGGAACCCTCCGCAGAAGACCGATAATTGTGTACTATCTTCTCATTCGAAATATCACGATTCACCGACGAATCAAACGCAAGTCGAACGTAGCGTTCATTTCAACCAAGTTTGCATCCAAGTAAAGTAAACGGAGATTCTTCGCAGTCCTTGCGTGGGTTTTGTTAGCAGGAGGATTAAATCAACTGCGACATTGAGCGAGTGTTCTAACTATAATGCAGCTGGATAGGTATGTCGTTTCTTGTGGGAGTACATTTTTGTGCTATTCCTAGTGTTCCTGAAAGTTCTCTTAACTTTTCACTACATTGTTGCAGAATTAACGAGGTTCGGATTAGTGCAACCTAGTGTACCATTGTGTCTGACGATACACTCTTACCACGCAGTGAAATCCCTACTCATCGAAAACTCTTGCTACGCCCCTACCGCGTAACAAAAAGAGTCGGACGAATTAACCGATACATAACGGCATGGTTCGGAACACCCGGTAAAAAGAGAAATTAAGAACATTCGTTTGAGAGTCGAGCCGAGAAACATCGAGATTTACCTCGTGGTTACATGAATGCGCGCGAAGCGCGAGAGTTAGCGATATGCGTGGTTTGATTTAAACGACGCCGGATGGATCGATGTTTCAACGTTGTGCAACTCGGCAAAGAGGGACGCTCTACGTCGCGGCGCGAATGAAACCATTAAATCGGTCCGTTGCTCGACCAGTAAAGGATAATATATCGACCTGTAAATTTCGTCGGTGTGTTAAACGGGTTAGTAATTATCAGCGGTGCTCGTAAGTAACGAGCCACTTTTCTGTCCTTAACGACGATGGTACCGGCGATCGCGAAGAAAGATGAAAATTTGATCATTCTACAGCCAACGACTACCTTGTTAAGCTACGCGGTTACCAATTAGCGAAACTGGCTACATAAAGTGCGCACGGTGAATATCGTCGAGAGGATTACGGAACTGGATGCGCTGTAATTGAATCACCGCACCTTTGAGTCGCGAATGATTTCAAGCAGTTTAAACAGTTTGGAAAATATCTTGGAACATCGACGATAAATGCTTTCAAGATAAAAAACCAAATGAAAAATGTGATAAATGTAGGTAGACGTAGCAATTATCGACTCGTTCTGGATGAGGATCGGATTCGTTTTTAAACGTGGCTCAAACCAAAAGCACGGATCTAGGGACCAGGGTAAGTGTCGCGAGGGTACTCGAACAAATGCACCGTGACTCACGGGAGTAGATCTATTAACCGAAGGTAGCTCGCGAGCTCTCGAGCCGCACGAACTAACGACAGACGGATAAACAGATCGACGCATTGTGTACAGAGACGGTCGCGTGTCTACACGTGTTCGTGTACACACTGTGTTCTCGTATGCGTGGACCGGACTCGCACACGAGCTCGTCGTGTGTCCAACGCGCACACGTACGCGAGCGCGAGCTGAGTTCCTATAATGGGTATGCAAGTGGCGAAGCAGGTTCCATTCATTCATGTTCGGAGCGCACTAGTGGCCTACCATTTACAATTTCCCATTTACCATTTACTATTTACCATTTACCATCTACCATCCTGTTCGGGCGCGCGAGTCGCCGCCGTGCCGTTGCTCGTTCTCCTTCGCTCGGTTCGCCAACAGGGAGGAGAAAGGGTTCGTAACGTACATACACGAGATCGACCTCCTGCACTTCGAAACGACGAGTTGCTTGTTACACCGGATGCAGATGGTTTCTAGTCTGGAGTCGCTGAGATTGTGTCCGTTAACTGAAAACGAGCAGCAGAGCTATCGCTCGTTGACGTCGAGGCTCTTTTGCCTAAATTTAAATAGACTCGTGTTTTTCGATTATTTTTCGTTCGATTTTCGTAGAATAAACTGTCTGAAAGTTACAGCAGAACGGACATAAAGCACGCGAAACAAGCATAGCTGCAAACCCTAAACGAGTAATTTGTTTCTCCATTCTGGACTGTATCATTCGTTTCATCTTATCTCGTGTCTCGATTCATCGGAGGAGATCGTTTTGCAACGTCAAACGATGTCAACAGAAATAGATACGCGAAAACCTGAATCGGAATTTATCGCGACCAACGATCTACGTACATACGATAAAATCCCTTAAAGATCTTCGTACTCGATATTTCAGAGCAGGCTTGTCATCTCAAGGGAACGATGCAAAGATAACGTTCCGAATGACGGTGTTTTAAAGGCGAATGAGAAACCAATTACTTTGTACCTACGAACGATTTATAACGCAGACGAGCGCTTAATCCTTTATCCTGTCGGCGATACGCCACGTGATGAGACACCTCGCGCAATATATTCCTACGATTATACGCGGTCCGCTGACGGGTCCTTTTTCCTCGATTTTCTTCCTATATCCAACGTCTTCGCGATTTCTGTTTCCACGAGGCAGATTAATAGAGACTCGCAACGGAACTTACTTAGTTTCAAAAGTGAACATTGACGCTAATGACGCTAGGATCTCGAAGCTATTAAACCCGACGAAAACACGAAAAATAAAAAGACGGATACACGAAGAACGTGGACGCGCAACTGAAATACGATTCGCGGTTTTATCTTAATCCGATGCGAACGGTTTTATCGGGCCACGTTCGCTGATTATCCAGGTCGACGACACCGACCAACTTCCGCGAGCGTTGCTGACAATAGGGCAAAAAGGTTCGCAATTCTCGAAACAGGAGATACCTCTTATTAGCGGCATCGCATTAACGCGCGATAACCGAGTCGCGGTAGGAAAAAGACGCGCGTCTCGCACTCGTGGCACTTAAACGAGCAATGTCACGCATCGAATCACCTCGGGCCCGTGCGTAACCGTGCGCTTGACTATCGTCATTTTTTACCGTTTCTCAACAGACGTCCCGTCTCTGTCTTTCCCTACCGTACCCTGGCGCTGGCGTCTTCTGGCGCTGGTCGGTCGGTTCATTGAATTATTTAATACCGAGGAATACGAAGGAAACACGGGACTGATGGATCGCCGCCGTTGCGAAACATCCGATAGCCAAACGAATCGGTCGATTCAACGATGACGGAGATATCGCTGAGCAGGAATTTCCCTTCGGTCGCGGAATATCTCCTTTTTCTACTCCGTAGAAAATAGTGGAATCTATCTGTTAACTTTGGATCCTCCAACTATTTCAAATCAAACGAGTTAAACGCTGTCGTTTCGAGAAAAACTTGACACATCAAGCCGAGCGTTCAACTGGATCAGATAACAATTACAAGTATCGCGATATTATTCGAATAGTACCAGTCCTGTAGACGAGTTTCCGTTCGAAATCCTCGCCGATGCTCTTCGTTCCTCGTTCGGCCCGATCGCCACTGAAATCGATTACCGCGTCGATTTTCTCTCGATGAAATTCCAAACGTCGCGCTTAATTTTCCACGGGAGCAAGGTACAGGAGCATTAATTCCATGTTTGGAAGCTGCGCGTACGATTCCGAGTTACTGGTAGGGGGAAGCATCCCGGTAGCCTAATCGTCGCCAGAACTCGTTCTTGATTTCAGTCGGTACTCTTAATTAGATTTGCGTTACCCCTCCACAGAAGCTTATTAGCAGGGTCGGCGTTCGAGCTCCCAGCAACCAGAAGTAATTTCCAATATCTGTTTGGTTTTGCAACTTCGGTACGCGGTACTGGCAATAGCTTCTAACGGTAATGTTGTACATCCAAAATCGTTTCTTGTATCACGGTTGCATTGGTACACGTTGCCAAACGAATTTTCTTTTTGTATTTCACGTCCGGCGTTTCCTTTCTCGCGAACCCGGTCCTGCTTATTAATATTTTTCCACGGGAGCGTCGATGAAGCACCCCAGCCGATATCTATTAGTCGGAACGAATTAACTCCGAGAGAACTCGGTCGCGGCGAACGTCCATCTAGATAACTCCGCATTCTGATCCCTCGGCTAAGCAACTGTGCGACCGGGACGCACGGAAAAAAGAACGCAAGAAGCTTAATAATCTCGCGAGCCAACAGGAGAGTCCAAGCAGGATCGTTCCGGCGCGGCGGCAAAAAATGCTGCCAACGTGAAAGTCCAAGCGACGAGAACCGCTCGCTTTCCAATCGGTCCAATGGCGGAGCACGCCGGGAGGGGGGGACTCGGCTCGATTTGCTAATTAGCAGCCACGTCGGGGCTAATTAATTCCGGAGCGCAGGTCGAGAGATGAGAACGGATCCGCGTCGGATGGGGGCCGACGCGACGCGACGCGCACGAGACCCAACGACAATGAGAGACAATGGGCACCGCGCGTTGATTGTGCCGTGGCTTCTCTCGCGCATAGAGGTGCAGAGAGGTGTGAAAGAGGATAATAATATAGAGTTACTCTCTCGGGGAATATTTCATATCGGTGCATCCCCGCCCCCTTTTGCACCTTCTCTCGCGCCTATTCTCTGCTTTTCTGTTCGGCTCCTTTCACCCTCTCGGGCGCCCCTTTTTCGGCCCGGGACAGCTACGCGTTCGTGTTCGTGCTCGTGCTCGTTCGGTCCAGCGCCTCCGCTGGAGAGAACAGAGAACACCTCGAAGCACAGACCGGTGTACGGTTCGATACTTCTCCACGGGGAGTCCCCGCTGACGAATCTCGATGCTTTATTCTGTGGCGCTTCCGTGCACGCGCGAAAAGTCACCTCGAGAAGGGTCACGCATGGTGCGCCCGCTAGAGTGTTGCTGTTTCCTTTTCAGCGCGGATGGGACAGAGAAATGGGAGATGGAAGAAGCCGCGGGACCGTGACGAACAAATAACACGAGTTGCTTCTTCCGTAGCTATGAAAACGAACCGTTCGCGATTCACGTAAAAGCACCTCTACTTAGTACCGTCGCATCGTAAGTTCCATCGCGGGTGGATTCGACCGTTGTAAAAACAGGTCGTGAAATATCATCCATCGTTAACTAATCGGGATTTATTTGCGCATCCACTCGGGACGAACGTTCGAATGGCGAGCCGAGAAGGAAAAGGAACGTGTTTCCTGTGCTTACATAGAATGATCGATTTTTGCGCGGATCAAGGCGATGTTTGTTTCTCCCAGTCGGCGGCGATAATTGCGGGCATTTGTCAGTCCGACCGAGGAATATTAACTTTACGATCAAACTTCAACTCCTGGGTTATTCTATCCCACTAGACCTTCGCCGAGATATATCGTCGCGATCGAATCGGCTATTCGAGAGATCGGCCGTGTCCATTTTCACAGCAAATTGAGTTAAGTGCAGACTCTTGTTCCGCGATGATAGCTCTATCGCGACGGTCGATAACAAGCTGCTCGACTATTAACCCTTTTTTTACGTGTACGCGCCGATTCGTCCTGTGAAAACGATTCGACGTTTGCTTTATGGTTAGATTGGTTTCCTGGCCGCGATTATCGACTGCGACGAGTCGTGGACTTTACTTTACGAAGAATACGAATCGGTACGAGTCGACGACCCTGTCGAGAAGCAACCCCCCACCGTCCGAGCCGTTTCATTCCTCGACTAGACCGTGGACACCCTATCTATCGCGTTCAATGAATAAGATATAATCGAACTGGTGTCCGCGATCGTCCCTGAACTAACTCACCCCTCGAATTCTTCACGGCTACCTGGTCGTACGTTGCAACGATACCACGGGCCGAGAATTTACTATGAGCTTGTCGTTCCGTTACTCCAGAACTCGCGTTATCGTCCTCCCGTCGCCCGTAAACGGTGCGCGATTACGCCGGTCGATGCTAATTGTTCCCATCCTGTCCAGTTAATTTTCATGCAGCGTAGGAAGTCCAGGGTGACGCTTATCCTATCGCTGGTCACGCTGGGTAGCCACGTTCGTGCCCCGTTTTCAGATACGCGAATACGGTTGAGACGGGATAGACAGAGAGAGAAAGCTGCGACAATGGCTTGAAACGAGAGCCCAGATACCGGGTGTACATTGTGGCGAGCAGATAACAGACTGCATTATGCGCCTCCGCGCATTACCTAATCCGATATCCGGGGAATGAGGAAAAGTCTACCGGGAGCACCGGTAATGGGAACCGGAACTTCCACTTTCGTCCATGGGTGCTCTTAAGGTGCAGACTTTTTCGTATTTTCCGACCGGGTATGGTAGTTTAAGAGATCTTTCTCGAGGGATGCTGCAAGAAATTGATAGCGTGCCGATTTAACGTTAATGGATTTAACGTTACTCTTCGAGTAACTTTTATACGAACGCTCTTATTCGAGAATGTTTACGGTCTGAATGTCGTAATCGAGCGATATAGCAGCGTTAGAATGGTAAAATTGCACAGGAAGAAGGTGCGCTACGAATCACGTGTAGCCATATCCTTTCGTGACACGCAGCGGGTAAATCTCGAATACGTCATATTCTTCGGCATGAAATTCTACTACGTACTCTTTTGCTTGACAATGAGCTGCATACCCTTCTCTGTTTTTACTTGATGAGCGATTGTTTAGAATAGCTTGTCCCAACGTAGGCAGCAGCGCTACAACCGAAGGGCGGTCCCCGTCTTTCAGGGAGTGTTGCGGTGATTGCATATTTTTTTTATTACAAGTTGCATTCACGTGGCTATACTACTCGGGATAATATGCCACGTAGCATTCTCTCGATCGCGTTACATTTGTAACGCACATTTGTTTGTACTTGCTGAATTCTTCTGGCAAACTGTATGCAACGTAGACTTGTACCAGCTTGCCGTCCAAACCTAGGAGTCGACTCCGCTTTTATCGTCGATCTTCGCAAAGTGCAGCGTTCGAGGCTCCAAACGAGAGCTGGATAGCGAAACACCGCGAGCCCGGATATTCTGCATTACTAGCCTCCGCGTATTCCCTAATCCGATATCTCGTCAGCAAAAATTCACCGGCAATGCGCCGACAGCTTTCGATAAGACGCGAAAAAATCGTGACTGCGAGCGCTTCTGATCCATTGCCGGCAGGGCGCAGTTTACATAATTGCTAAGATAATAAAGCATAAACTTCATAGCGATGGGCAAGACTTTAAACGACGTATAAAACGTAAGAATTCTGTGGTACTTGTTCATCGTACGAATGAAAATCGCGAGTAGCACGCGTCGGCGTCGTCTTGCAGCGATAGTCGTGTTACAGGTCAGGATATTATCTTACCAGCTAGCGATATTTCGTTCCCCCCGATCGTGTTACAAATTCGTTGCATGTACGTATCGAGACAGCATCGTTGTCCTGTAATTTCGTCTTGTATCGTGCACGTTGATACAGGCTCGCGTTTTGTCCGATGCGTTTTTCGTGTGTCGCCTAAGATCACGAAACGTCGACTATAGGTATACCTGCTCCTCGACGACGAACTTGTGCAACACGAGATCAAGACGAAACGAACATTTCTGTGCTCTTTTCAATTGCAGAGCAAAGAATAAGTTTAGTTAATTTTCGTTTAACGTATACGGCTAACGTCAATTTTGAAAACGAATGAATTACCTAAACTCGTCGATCTATCGCGAAGATTCTTGCGGCCGAGCACACGATCGATCATCGGTTGCACGTTGATCTTCCGCTGGCCGATCTCGCCATAGCACAGAGTACGCGACGTTCTCGAGAATAAGACGTCGATCGGGAGACTACGTCTTTGTCCCGCGAGTCGACCCTCGTCCTCCTGTTGCGAATCAACGGTCGTCCTGTAATCAGTATTCCTCCGCTCTCGTGCGTCTGTGCCTGTAACCGGTCACTTCCGGCGGCAGCGGCACCACCCAGTCACCAAAACAGAAAACCAAGAGTGTCTCGCCTCGGCCTTAATAATACGTGGGCACGGTTATGCGCGCGAGACACGCGAGTCTCTGGCCTCCGGAATAGTCCAAGAACGAAAACACCGTTTCACGTTATCCTCAAACTATCGTTTGGACAATTTGTCCGAATCTTCGCTTTATCAAGAACGTCCATGTCTCTTGTTCTCGATTTTTCCCTAAGAAAAACGAAAGCAACCCCGTGCTCGTAATAAGTTTGTCAAGCGCATTCGACTTGCTCGCAGAACTTTCACCGGTGTCGAAGCTTGCCAATAAAAATCTTGCTTTCGAGCAAGACAGAGATTAAGAGAGAGAAAGATGGGAAAAGGACAAGATCCAAAAGAGGGTAGAAAGGTGTCAAGCGTTGACTTTGATGGATCGAAGATCCCTGCGCCTCGCCTATCCCCCCCACCCCTTTTTGTTCATCGCGGACCACCGCGTAGCTATGTATTTGTTTTTTCTTTCTCCACGGATAAAACGGCGTGTCTGACAGGTTACTCTCTCACGGTGTATGTTAACGTCCTTTGCAGCGCGCGTGCACTCGATACGCGTGCAGATGCGAGCCTCGCGCGAGATCGAGCAGCAACTATGCAGCTGCAGTTTGGCGCGATGAACGAGAAATCGTATCTATGTGCTGTTTGGAAAATTTTCAACGAATATTAAGAAAATTTCGCGACGTATAATAATTTTTTTTTAATTTTGATTATCGAAGAAACCTCCTTAGGAGATAACGGCGAAGAGTAGGCTGAACGCGTAAAGTTAATTAATCGACAGCGGTCGGCAGTTTCGAACCGATCGCAAGATTAATAACCTAGGCGTCGATTATGCAAAATACCTGTACACCGGACGCGCGACAGCTATACGCTCTGTGTTCTCGTTTTCATCCCGCGAATTTTTACGTAGGCAGACACGCGCGAGCAAAGATTTACGGGACCATTGTTCGCTCATTATAGAGAGGAGGAAACGAAGCATTCCAGGATAGGCGCGCGGAAGACTTAATTGCGCGATTAATTGCGCGCGTTTAACGTTCCCATTGAAACTTTTAACTGTCGGGATGATTCTAGGAAGTAGCTGTAGCTCCTTTCGAACAAAGATTGGAAGGTTAAGGTAACTGTAAATTGCTACTACGATTGTACGATTCGTCATTTCATTAGTCGTTTCGAGCGCTACGGTTACGATGCGGGTGACTTCGACGCGCGGTAAGAACACTACCGCGGGCTCTTTAACGGGTGATACGAGTATCATCGCTCAATATTTACCTCTGAACTCGATTCGGAGGAGAGCGATAAATCGAACCAATTTCTACGGATCGTTTTATATAATATATTATAGGATCGTTGGTAATCGTTTAGCGAGAAGGCGAGCTACTTTTCGTGGAAAATATCCTCGGAAATTTATTCACCCTTCGAGCAGCGGTGCAAGCGGCCTCGAAGCATGGAGAAACAGATTTATTTGTAGAATTAGTATGCATACCGCACGGCTGCCGGTCGAGCAAACGACGGGGACGTGTGAGCGAGCAAAGGTGACATTACATCGTGATAGCGATCGGTAAAAAGTATCGCGGGCATTCTTTTCCCTGCTTCTGCCTTATAAATCTTATTAACGCCGCGATCGGACCGACGGATTATGCATCGAGGTTACAAGACAATCGAGGAAGCATTTGAATGGAGAATACGCCCGATCCTTTTGGAACCGATACGCTTCTACGCAAACGCCATTGTGGATGCTGTGGTTTTCCAAGCGCAGCAACGGTAATCCCCTACAATCGTGAAATTGTTATTAACGAAGAGCGTGGTACAAACCAGTTCGGCTTGTAACAATGGCAATGTCGAATGGTTCGAGGATTTGTTGATTTTTGTACAAGTTGCATGTGGCTGAGTTTGATCATTGAAATATCAAGTACTTTGAACGAACTAATAGTCGTGGAATAAGTATCTAAACGAGATCAAAATTGGCGTGGGTCGAAGCGAAAATTTAATTAAATCAACGATCACGATACTTTTCGACGCGTCGAGTCAAATGTTGCGTTTAAAAAATTGTAAAATTTAAAAAACGCCAAGTACCGAGTTATGGTACAACCCAATAAGAATATCTGTCCGTCGATGGCTCGTTAAACGGGTCTCGTGCAATTACATGGATTAAAAAACAACATTCCTGGATGTTATTAAATCGTGCTGACATAAGGCTGTAATCGTCTTCAATTAAGTTAAACGGCGATAATGGGTTAATAATGTGAACAGTTTCCTTTCCGAACGAAAGGCTGTTTGGCTTTCGTGGAATTGCTCTCGAGTTACTTTAACGATCGACACGTCTACAGATCGTGGCATTCTGTTCGGTGCATTCGACTTCTTTTTCCACCCCATACTTGCTTCACTTTTGTTCGCGATATTGGTAAAAATAACTAAAGAAGAGATACGAAAATGCTAGCCATGCTCGACAGAGGATCGAGTAGAGTCGCTGGGTCAACTGTATGTCCCATTGGAGACGAGCGTGCGCACGAGTGGAGGCGGGTTTATTGAAATGCGCGCGAGTTAGCGACGGGGTGGCCTCCGAAGTCGCGTGGACGACACTCCCGCGGAATATTAAACGCGTTTCCCTGTTCGTTTCAAGCAAAGTTTGCGCGTTTCATCTATTCCGATAATTTTAAATTCGAATGTACATCAACATCACCATCGGCGTTTCAAAGGATAAGACGAGCGCGAAAGAAAATATTCGCTGGATGCGAGCAGATGCCCTTAAAGCCAACGTAGACGCCGCAAGAATGACGAAGAGTGTCGCAAAGGGGCAACAAGGACGTGGAACCGTGTATATATACACGTACGAAGATTAATTATTATAAACCCTTGCCTTTTGCCTACAGTCATCAATTTATACTCCTCTCTCGTGCATCCCAATTCCAATCCCAATCCCGATCCCGTGAGTCGCGCACGGAATAAAGGCTCATCCTCTCTAATTTATGCATGTCGAATCAATCTCCCTTTTTCTCCCCCTCTCTCTCTCTCTCTCTCTCTCTCTCGCAGTCTTCGTCCGGCTCTTATCCCTTTTTCTTCCTCTCGTTTCCTTCTCCGACCTCGTCCATCCTTCTTCCCGTTCGTTCGACGCCGGAGTAGTCCTACGTCTTGTTGCTCCTGTTCCTGCACCTGGGCAACCGTCGCCCCTCGGAGTAGAGCCCAGCTACCCCGATAATGAGGGGCCGCGTTATCCTGTGCAAATATTTTCCTCGACGGGTGTTTGCACAGCCACGGCCGTCAGGCCTGGTGACGTCGATCGAACTCGCATATAACGCGAGATTCGATTCGTCTGGAAAGAGCCGAGTATTCTCGTGCGACGATATATATGTATAATGAGTTCATTCGTGATCATCAAAGTGGAGACGTTCGCCGAGGGATGAGCAAACAGAGATCACACGGGGAGAGCAGGCGATCGTGGTCGGAGGTTTCCGTGCGGTATGGTTCGACGGTTCTTCCCATGAATCGAGAATTTCAGTGACGTAAAGAGAGTACACCAGGCTCCTAATAATCCTTAGAAATTGTTGGCAATGGTCTCGGCTAGCTGTCTGGGAAGCATCTCTTTCGTGCATCGGTATTTCAAAGACGATATCACCGACGAGGAACGGAAAACAGTGGCACGGCTTTGCCAAGCAAGACAAATTGTAACATAACGACGCTTCGTGAATCGCACGGTGTAATCCGCCGTTTATCAGCGGTTCGTGCGCCGTCTGGACTCTCCCGATGGAGCCGATCCATTCTCGAGTTCGATCGATCCACGATCGTTCTGGCGTCATTCGTCTTGGCTCGTCGAGCGATCGCAGAATCTTGGATGGATACGAGGCTAAAGTCGCATCATCGGTCAGTCGCGTCCGACGAACGTCGGAATGCGTTACGTTAATTTATTCGACGGGATACTTGATACGTTTCAGTCGTCTCGAGCATTTTATCGCAAATAATTTTCATATAGACATGCCCGTAACGCTAGGTCTGTACCCTTTGCCCTATCGACAAAACTATCGTACGATGAAAAGTCGATAGCATCTGGCTAACGATACCCTGTCCATCAATTTTTCAACTCCCCGTCGTTCCCTGTCGGATGCCACACGCAAATTTCTTCGTCTTTGAATCGTCGTACACCCCTAAAGGCAAACTTCACCGGAAACCAGCGACCAATGACAAATACCCAGATGTCCGTTCAACCAAACACGCTAGAAACGCAACGCACGGGAGTTCTAGAGGCGATTAGATATCGCGACACGGCTGACAATAAATTATCAACGCTGTCGAGCGTGTGTGGCGCGAAGCGAAGCGACCCTCCGTCGCGGTGGGCATTGCTAAATTGAGGAATCATCGGTTGGGACTCGTATGCCGCGATTATCGTTAATTGATAAATTCGACGGTCCCGACGGTAATTTATTCCACGACGCGACGCGACGGTCAGGCATTTCTAACAGTTATTCCGCAGCGAATTCATCGGGCAACCTTCTGGGCAATCAGCGAACGATCGCGCGGACACCAGTTGGTCGAGCGTCGCCAACGTTTGTCCACTGTTTCCCACTGTTTCTCACTGTTTCTCACTGTTTCCGAGGATTCGAAACGTGAGAACGGTTGCCGATGGCAGATAATAAATGTTAATTGAATAGCTTAAAATGATCGTTGTATGTTTATAATCGCATTGCTTCGGCTCTGAAATGCTTATTCGCGGCAAAGAGGAGGTATCGTCTAACGAAGAATCGCGTTTGTTACTTTCAGACGACGAAGTCGCGGCGAGGAAGAGACAAACGGCGTGGTCAGCGACGACACCTCGCAGCAGCAACAACAGCAAGCAAGCTACGTGCCCGGACAGCGTGATACAGAAGAAGAGGAGGAACTGGGCGCGGAAGAGACGGCTCAGTCCCTGCAGAGCGGCGCCGAAGGCGCCGACCCAGAGGTACACAAGAGGGTTGCTGCGGTGCAGGTGCAGGTGCAGGGTATGGAGGGCGACTGGCGGACCTACTGCGAGCATCCGCTCTCGGTAGCGACCGCGGCCATGCTCAATCTCCAGCAGCAACACCAGGTCTCGGCCGTCGCTAGCCACGGTGACGACCCTGCTGCTTCCTACGTGTACGAGTACTACAAACTGCCGGAAAAGACCGCGGCAGATGTCAAACTACCGCCCACTCATGAACTCTGGTCCACGTGAGTCTGTTTGAATTTGAATATAGTAACGTACGGGATATCATCGACGGTATACAAAGTAGACAACTATGAATATTTTACGTCTCTCGTAATTATTCCGAAGAGTCCTTTCGCAACGATCGCTTCGATAGTCATGAATATTCAGGGCTCGGTGTCAAATCGATTAAAATATTACGTGTCTACGAGTCCTCGACATTTGTTCAACTTATAGTTGTATGAGTAAATTATTTGTACATAAATGAAACAAAAAGAAAAAAAAAAACTTGACGTGAAACGTGTTAATACGACGATAGGCGTTCGAATTGGCTGAAAGGTTCGCGGGTTCGCCAAGATAGCGCCGCGCGACGACTCGGTGAATCGGGAGGTGCTCGATTAGCGTAGATCGCCAGATAGTCGCGTGTAAACGTCGCTGAAAACACTTTCAACGCAGCCCGACGCTTTATTAACATCCACGTTTCCCCGTATCTCGATTAATAGTCCCCGTGCGCATAATTGAGTACTCGCAGTCAGCATAATTTATCGCGACGCGCCTCGACTCTATGTGAAACAATCGCTGGGACGCCGAGCACCGATTACACCGTAGAAATTGGTATCGCAACCAGAAATAGGCGAAATAAGGATTCGGTAAAAGTTGCCTATCCGAATTACAATAAATCTTTCTCTAACGCGATTGCATTCCATGCTTTTTATTTTATTATGGCTGTTCCGACTCAAAAGACTAAAGTACACTTTTTACCAGACGTAATTACGTTTTCCCCGAGGGTGGCCTGACGTGTACAAACAAACAATGGCGGCCGTTACGATCCTTACGAGGCGTCAATCAAGCCGATCGATCCTCTCTGCCGGTATCTCAATCACGCATCGAACTCGCTTGATCGGCGTGGCGGCTCCCGCGGCCGTATCAAACACGACCGCGCGCTTTTATCGCACCTGGATATCGCGGATCCCCGTGAAGTAGCGCCAGCTCGCCGCGAAATCGACCCCCGTGACGACCCAGACCCATCGTAAATCTCCGTCATTGATCCACGACGCGCACCCTGATCCTCGCGCTCGGCTAATTCGAATTTCATAACCGACGTCAGCTATTCCCACCTCTGGAGCAAAACTGCGGCACCCATGTACTCGAGTGCTTTAGTTTATTCATGTCGAAGTTCTCAGACATGGCGCTTGGAACGATAATAGAAAATTCGTCTTTTACTGCTTCATCAAAATCGTGGTGTATTTTATAATTGTATCGTAGTAATAGACTATAGACGTTTCAAGCGTTGTCGTATCCATGTACCAATCGTTGCGCTGATTGCGGGTTCAGCCATTCGTCAGCGTGAACCAATTTGGTTGGCAGTCCAAATAAGGTTACCTTACCCTATATCTGCTTGTGCTAGGTCTTCCGGTCCATTTGCTCGGTTTGCAAACTTGGATGTTTGGTCCGTGAAAGAGAGATAGTCTCCTGGTTTCGTGACACGGGTGCACCCTCTTTATTTTGGGTCTCCTGGAACCGGAATCGAGTGCCCCCTCCCCCCTCCCCACTCCCTCCCCCCTCGTTTGAAGCCCGTGGACTAGGACGGGTGAGGACGCTTCTTTGCGATACCACCCCTTCCTAGCGACTTCTAAGGCACCCTTGCCAGGTTTTGATTTATATCGGCCGCTTAGCATATTTTGTAATTTACTGTTGAGAATCCTTAACGTACGGGACCCACCGTCAGGGCCCAGGGCGACGAATAGCGACGCATACTGGCGGAGCAACAGTGGCATCGGGATCACCCGAGTCTCTACGCCGTGGGGAGATGCCGCCCTAATCTTCCCTCGCATCTTCTCCCCTGTCTTTCGTCCTTTTTACACGAGCTTCCATCCTCTTGGCTTGGTCTGTTATCCTCGTCGCTCTTGGTTTATCGTCTCCGCTATCTGATCGCCAGTTTCTACTCCCATCTTTGCTCTCGCTCTTACCCGCCAAGCTCCCGCGGGGCTAGCGATAGCATCTCGACAATTTGTACGCCGGTGGATCGTTAAAACTCTCTCTCTCCCGAAGAGGCAGCGGACACGTTGGCTCCAACTCCCGGAGCACGAGCTTAATCCAATTTCATTGTGTCACGGTCGTCCCTGGGGGATCGAAATCGACGCGTGAGACTCGCACGGGGATGTTTCGCGATAGATTCGAGGGTAGTCGATTTGTTTCCTCTCGAATGACTCGAAGGATTCGAGTTTTTATACTCTTTACCGCGGAGACTACGCGAAACGATACTATCTAGTGACTGTTAATTGAAATTAATATCAAACTAAGTGGTTATAAGTAACTCCATTAAAAACTGGTATTACAGTCAAGAATTATTACCTTGCGTTTCTTTAAGTACGCGATGAATCATTAAAGAAAGTAGAAATAATCTTCCGTCGACTAATCTTCGTCTCTGAGATTCTTAGTCGACCTCGGGAACTCGTTCCTTCTATCATTCTTTGCGTTGACATCGCGATAACCGTGACAGATTTTTCCAAACCCGAAGGAATCTAATTAAATCACGCGGCAACAGTAAATTTCCACTTTCACTGATAATCGCTGCAGCATCTACCTCCCAAGACGCAACGATTCCAAGCACGGGCAAAATTCTTCGCTCGGGAAAGGGTCTTCGTCTCCCATAGGTCACGAGCAAACAATTTAAAGACGCCTCCAGTCGAAACCAGCGACGTGCATTCGAAAAACCCCCAAGATATTACGGAATAAACGCCAAGACGTGCGATCCTCGAACCGCCTGCCTCTATACCCCTTTTCAGGTATCGCTTACTAATGGCTACGATATACGCCTGCACCGTGAGTACAAGGTCTGGGTTAGGCATATACCGTTGCCGATGTTAAGACGTTAGGATCTCCCAGCGAATTCTCTCGCAAAAGTCGATAATATAAACGCCTGACCGTTAAAATCGTACGTCATCGCGATCCTGCCGTGAACGAGTCGCGAAAAATGCACGTACGGAAATTCTTCGGCTACCGTGAGACAAATTGCTCGTCTCTTCCCGTGTGCAAACCTGCGAATTTCCTTGCGTCGAAACAAAGTTCGTTCAACTTGGATAGAATTCGAAACATCTTTGAAAAATTGATTTCATTTGAAACATTGGTTAATAAAACCGAGTGTAAACGCGAGTGAGCAATTCTACCGGTGGTTATTTTCTATTCGATTCCATCGCCGCATCAGTTGGAGGAAAATTTCTCAATCGTACGTTCAAACCGAGAGTTATGGTCATTGGTAATCGTAATCACGCTCGAATTTTTTTTATCGCGAGGTGTTTGCAGGAAACCGAGGATCGCGATAAATACACGTATTCTATGGGGCTCCTTAGACCTCGGCGAAGTTTGTAAACTATCCTACGACGCTGCTAACGACAGTCGCAGTTTCCTGTGGTTGCGCAACCCTGAAGACGCGGTTGTAAAATACGTCCGAACGCGGATAGCATCGAGAGTGTTCAAAGGTAGTTTCGACGCTGCGATTTTTTCGAACGCGAATATACGTTCAATCCGATGAACCTGTGGCTCCGTTAAGAATCGGATTGCGAACGAAACGAAATGTGCTTTAAAGGTTCGTATTGTAATTAACGTGGATTTGAATTTGAATTACGCGTATGAAAAGTGCACCAACACTCGTAAATCCCTATCTCGCCCAAAAAATGGCCCGTCGAGAGATGAAACGAAAGCGTCGGCGAACTTGTTACGCGCCGAATATCGTCAAAGATGCGCGTGGAAGATCACACGGCGCGTGTTACCCTTAACGAGCGAAATTATTATTACCCCGGACACGGGATGGTCCCATTAAGAGGCAGAAAGTTTCGCGAATCGGCGAATCTGACCACGATGGTCGGCCAGAAAGACAGATAATTTCAAAGAGAGGGCTGTTACGCTCGAGTCGAGTGTTACTTAAGTCTCGCCATGGGGTTGTAACGTCGCCTGGAATCGGCGTACAGTTTCACAGCAAGCCGCCGCGATAAAGTTGGGTCCAGTGGGCCTCGTGATCGCCACTTTAATCTAAACGCTCGTGCCAACCAGTGATAACTGCGGCTTTCAAACCTGGAGAACACGAGAATTAAAGAAACGAGCGAATTGTGCGTGCTGTTCCGGCCGAGGGATCGTTACGAATAGATTGGCTTTACGAGCAACGGAACACAGGAAGAATTGTACGAATGAAATCAACTGGCAAGTACGAAGAGGGCTACCTTGATCTACCTACGAATAGCTACCACAGAGTGGATACTCGTATCGATATTGTTGCAACGTTCAGCGTCGCTATTAATGGTTTCTTGCAATCCAGTCGAGTATCACGGGCACGGTTTTTGTCGGTTCTTTCTCCTCGACACGCGATAGCGTATCATTACATCCGAGTTACAGAGTACCAAGGGATGCATTACGTATTGAGAAACGGAATTCGAACCGATCCTTCTCTCGCGGTGGATTTCGTTTCGCCGAGCTTGCGTTTCCTGTCGTTGCTGAACAATTCCCTGAAAGACCATACTTTTCGCTCAGAGTTTCTCAACTACTTCTGAAAAATTAATTCGCAATTTCGTAATAAAGTTGGTCACAAGATCGTTTAAACGAGATCTGTTTCGCCGTGTTCGTTTCCGTGTGAAATACAAAGCGACGGTCGCTTCGCGACGGAAGTTTAAAGGTCGACTTTTAACGAAAACGATTGCGTCCGCGACGACTGGCCGCGGTGTCGCGTTTTATTGCGTTCGCGGGTTATCGTTAGGTGGCGATCTTCCAAAAAAAGAAAACGAATCCCTTGTGCGCGCATATTTAGCGCCGCGCGTCTATTTTCAGTAGCACATGAATCATCCGCGATGATTATTGCACGCATCTTCGAAGGTGCGTCAGGTGTGATTCACGGTGTGCTTTCCCACGGGATTACCGATTCACTGAAAAGTATCGTTGCCGTTAAAACCAACAAGTTTTTTAGCAGAAGGAAAAGAACTTGGAAACTTCGAGGAAGCGTAGAAATACCAGAAAACTGGTGAACGAGGTGAGCTACCCTTCCCGGTGGACGTCCGGCGTCGTCTTAACTCCTTATTACGCGTTTCGTGGTCGTGCTATCGTTACGCGGAGATCTGTCGACTACGAGGAACCCGGCGTGCCTCTGGTACACGATGGCCTCTGACCCACTTGACGAGGGGGCCTCGTGTCACGTCGTAAAACGAAACGGACCTGAAGAACCAGAATCAAGCCGCGCCGAGACGAGTGGCATGCTCCGTTTTCGCTGTCCACCGGTGCTTTATGCCCGACACGTAACGCGAGCGCGTTCCCCTTTATTTGAATTTATGATCACAAAACGCCGTAAACGTTTCCCGCCATCGCCGCGCCCCTGCTGCTCGCTTAACTTCTAGCACACTCTCGCGCGTTTTCCAACGGCCGCGGCGCGGCGGCGAGTCGGTTTTCATCGAGCAAGTCTAGGTGGAAGACTGCAGCGCGACACGGGGCCCGAAGCCTCGCGTTTTATGGGATCCTAGCGAATCGTGGTCGCTAGGCGTAATTACGGGAGACACTGGAACAACGAAACTGTACGCAGAGATGGTTGTTAACTTCGAGGTGTGAGATCCGAGCGATAAGATCTTGGAGGTTTCGTTCAACTACCGAAGAGGTGAACGGTTTTGAATACGAGAGGGAAAAAGGTCCTTTCCTCTCGTCGAGTTGGTCGTTTTTATTTTAGTAGAAAAAAGAAAACGGAGAGTTGAACTCCAAAGCCGGTCATGGTCCATAACTTTTTACCTAATAATTGCAGCAAACGACGAGGAAGGCGTACCCTAGGTAACCCTAGAACGACTCCATACCACGCGTGACAGTTCGCGCGGTCTCCTTTTGCGTAACGAGTCTCGAAGGAATGTCCTTTACGATTTCTAATCCAACGCCGCTAGTTCCTCGACCTCTGCGTCTCAATTACCACCGATGCCGCAGAACGACAGCCGTGAACTACCGTTTCGTGTGATTCCGGTTCTCAGGCGTTAAGACGTCCACGCCTTCCCGTTTTGCAACGGATAGTAGTCCAATCCTCCAGACCTCGAGCCTGCAGCCCGTTGCGAAAACGCGTCCACTTCCAGATCACGGATCGTGTTTTTGACCTTACGATCTCTACAGCTGGTTCTTCGGGTCCGCTATTGCTAGAGTCGTGTACTCGCAGTCGAGGAGACGACTTCACCGGCCAAAGACCCAAAGACGCGAGTAAAAAGAGAGATCGACAACGTCGCCGCCATATAGCGCGATCGTGACTCTGTGCTAATGAAACTTTGAGTTGGACGGATCGCACGTGGTTGGAATCTTTGCGCAGGCTTATTAAACCAGTTGTCGGTTTCAGGTCGCGGTTTGATAGCACTGCTGTTAATTGGAGTTCCGCGCGCCGTGGAACAATTTAATAAATCAATGCGTCCAAGAGGTGGTGGTTGCGTTCCGGGAATTTTCGTGTCCAACTACTTTTCGTCCTCGATACATTATTATTCCTAGACCCTACATATGCATAACGCGGCAGGCCGAAGCCCGTAATCTAGATCTAATTAGATTACTCTTGAACGAAACAGACGAACAAAACATCCAACGGTGCCGCCGGATGCGTGTCCGACATAACAAATCCCCCAAAGCTTCCCGAAACACCGTCTTCCCGGAACGACGCAATTTCCCTACCTAAGCGTGCCGCGTCCGCGAAGACGCGAGACGGGAGCAGCGGCGCGGCGTAGAAGCGTCGCAAGCAGAAGTCCAGGCTTGTCCATGCGATACGCATTTAAATTCGCTGGGTGGAACGTCAAAAAACGCGGCCGTACATATGCATACCGTGGACCCAGTGGCACGTGCTGCGCGCACAGGTGACGTGGTGGTTGCGTGCGTGCGTGCGTGCTCGGTAAAGGCAAAAAGCACGCGTGTATACTCGTATCGCTGGTGGAAAAAGCAGGGAGTAAAACGAAAAAAGAACACGGCGAAAAAGAAGGAGGTAGAGGCCAGACAATAATAATCAAACGCGTGACCCAGCCCCGGAGCTGGTAGAGCGCCACTCGGTCGGACCTGTCTTTCGAGTCCAACGCCGGCAGGTCCCGCGCACGCACACTCTTCCGCCATCGATTTCCGGTTTGAGAAACGCCGATTCCGGTTTCCAAGCGGGTCCTTCTCGGTACCGCAAGTCGCGTGACCTCTTCGATCTCCGGGCCAACCTAACGATCTCCCGACTCGAACGATAACAACGCGGAAAAGTCGACATAAATAAATTCGGTCGCGAATCAATCGATATTCAAACCGAACGATTAGCGGATGAACTTGCAGAGCTACTTGAAAGTTATCTTGGATACCGCACCGCGTGGTTTCCTCTTTTCCACGAACGACGCGTGCGAACGCACGCGCGAACCCGTGAGCTCGTCGTGACCCTCCGCTGACCCGACGACCTCGAGTCTCGCGAGGTGCGTCCGTCTTGTCGTCGATAATGCTGCACCGTAAGCGCGTAATTGCCTGTTTTGCGCATCCACCGACGATGCGCGCGCGCGTTGCGTCTGCTTGGCGTGGCCAGAAAGGCATAGCAAAAACGGTCGTGTAACGTTACGTGGAATAATTTTGCTCGTTTGAACGGGAAACGGTCGCAAATTCCTAAATTTCCAACGAATTTCATCGGAGAATAGCCAGTGATGGGTTTGGTAAATACAAAACGCGAATACTTTTCCAACGAATGGTACTTGTGCGAACGACTCGCCGTTAAACGACTCTTCGTTTAATTTGCGATAGACCTTCCATAATTGTTAAAGGCACTCGCGTGTCTGTGTAAACGGGAAAAGTAGCGGCATTATTGTTTTGCTGGAAAGTATTAGCCGCCGTCGAGAATTCCTAACAGGAATCGTCGCGTTTCAATGCGATTATTAGTTTCATTATAACGGGTCGTAGTCTTCGTTGGTACCGAGCGAGTCCTTGATTCCAGTCGTCAGAATTTTACAACGATGCTTTGCATTAAACGTAACTCAACTCCCACGATTAAAATGGAAAGGAGGAAATTGAAATGTCACGACGACGAATCCCGTCTGAATTTATTCAGAAAATGTCGTTAATTTTCTTGATGCAGGAGGAGTGGGCGATGTCGACATTTTTTAATGTTTCACTTTTAGAGTTTCGATAAACGAGGATTAACCAGGAAGTCTGTTCCATGGTTGTGGCCCACCACTCCGACTTCGTTCCCGTTTTTCTGGGTACGTGGTAGAGTGTTCCTCGTCTGGGAACCGCGGATATCGTGGCAGACGACGACGACGGGTGCATCTGCCTCGAACGGGCGGCAATAAAATTTTCTGGGCGCGGAAACGCGATTCGTCGAACGGTCGTACGGGAAAGAATCGAGAGGATCGCGGGGTGGCATTATGCGAAGTAGTTAACATGTTATATTTAGCATGATAATACGTATCCACAATACAGGGGACCCTTATAAACTGCCAACGCTCTCGGTGCACACTAGCTCTATCTTTTTCGCTCTCGGCTCGTTCTTTTTTCCACAGTTCCTTTTCTTTCCATTCTTCCCTGCTCTCGTCCTTGCCCGTGTCGTGGCAACCTCCGCCAGGTTCTCCTGTCTCGACGTCCTTTTCTCTCGTTCCTCCTCTGTAGACGGTCCTCGCGTCTCTTTCGTTCTCTTTCTGCCCGGTGAACATCGCCACTGTGGTACCTACCCTACGGTCAGATGCTCCCGTACAATGGCTCTTTTTTTACACTTGATACCTGATCTCACTCGTCTCCAACCCTCTCTCTTCCCTTCTTCGGCCTCTTTCCACCTCGCGAACGGTGTTTTCTGTCTGCTTCGACTCGCTCTTCGAGGCACGGAGATCCTCGAGGAAAAGGGTGACACGAGAGAAGTACCAGCGATGGAGACAGTAGAGGAATGAATTGGAGAGAGAAAGAGAAAGACGTGACACGTCGTCGCCCTCGGCACACTTGTGCTTGAAGAGGTGAGGATAGGAAAAACGACCGGTAGATCTGGGACTTGGCGCAGCGCGGTTGTACTTTCCACGACGGAAAGCTGCACAGTCTGTCATAACCGGAGGCTACGGCTGCCGCGGCCTCATGAATTCGGCTTACGTGAAATGGATCCAAGGGAGACGTCGTATTCGTTCCGCGTTGCTTTAATGCCGTCGCGTGGTAATGCGATGCTAATCCGTGATGTAGGACGAAAGATTCATGGAGATTCCTGAACGCCTCCGGGCATCCAGAAGAGCTGTCCTCGCGAATATTTTGGGAAGAACCTCGCGCGACGATGACATTCGATTGCGGAGTTGAGATAGGCTTAACGATATATCGGCTGCGATTAATTAACGAGCGCAGAGGAATGCCTCGCACTTATCGTTTATATTTAGTAATGATTGGAGAACATTGATATTTATCCGAGGTGTCTTTATCTCGGATTTTTACTGAGAAAATCTGCTGTTGCGAAACACGCGCACGCCATAACGTTATTGATGAGACACATTACGCATTTATTTTCCGTGACGGACCTTGAAAATCTATGAATTAATTATGCTTTTCTTGAATGTTACGCGGCCCGATGATATCGCCGTGGAACGTAAAAACTCGGAGATGACAAATGTACCGCAGAAATCGCACTGTCGATCGATGTCTTAGCTTCGTCATAAACGCTGCGCCTTGCGATAAATCGCCCTATTAGTTAGCTAATACGGTATTAACATTATAATTTCCCACAAGGTATAGGATACGAGCGACATTGCGATTGATTTAACGGACAGTTGAAAGTCTATCATTAGCTTATCCGAGCCCGATGAAATTCATATTTTTCAAGAGCCATAACGGTAATTATCTTGGAGGGCACGGATAAATGACGATGAGTTAGAAACAACATTCTGTTGGATCGAGAAACTGAAATTGGAACGAGACCCAGGAAAAGTTTCGCAAACAGGACGATGCACTGTAAAGGAGGTGTCGTTTCGTCCTTTTTTACTAGGCAAAGGATCCCAGTCCCTTTAACGGATAGACCCAGCCAAAGAATGCGCAAATATGCGCAATGGTTCGTTCGCGAGTCGATTCGTCACGCGTACTTAGCATAGTCGATCGATTCCGATTCCGATCCCGAGTTCGAAAGTCGAGCACAAAAGGGCCGCTGCTAAAGGTCGATTCTCCACGGACTGTTGAAGGGGTGTGATGGGCCAGAAGCTGCTGGTGCAGGAGGCGCCTGGCTCCGGTTCCGGTTCGACGAATCGCATGGAAGGCGGCGAAGGCGCCGGAGGAGGGGAACTACACCACTTCCTTCATCAGTACAACCAGCAGTCCCACAGTCCCGGCCAGAGTCTACAGGGTGGCCTTCCGCTTCCGCTTAGCCCGCAATCCCTCAGACACGACGGTTCCTCCAGCGCGGGCATCGCCGGCGTCAAAAGGGAACCCGAGGATCTCAGCTCCTCCCGAGGGGCTCAACAGTCCAACAAAAGGCACAAACAGGCTCAGCCAGACAGTCCTACGCCACCGGGAATGTACCATCATCATCAACATCAACTACAGGTGAGCTGACGCCAAATTTCTGCTTCTTCTACCGATTTTTTTTTTTTTTTCTTTTTTTTGAGAAACTACCAATAAGACAAATTTACAGGTGCAACAGTACGGAAGCCCCTACGATCCCTACACCTCTTGCAGCCCACGATTACAGTCCACGTACACGTCGACGTCGGGGACAGGCGCCGCGAATGCTGGGAACCAGAGTGGACTGCACCAAGAGGCGACGGCGGTCTACGTCACCGGGGACACTCTGCCACCGTTGGCTTCCTCGAGTTCGTCCTCATTGTCGACCACGACCGCTTCGTACACGAGGTACGAGGTTGTGCCAAGCTCTTACGCGACGACACACGCGATACGCTCGTCCTCGAGCAGCAGCAAAGTCCTGACCGTTGATCTTCCCAGCCCTGACTCTGGCATCGGCGCCGACGCTGTCACACCCAGGCAAGATCATCATCCACCCACGGCGCTACATCAGGTTAGTTGAGCGTATACGAGTCCGCGACAATACCGATCGCCTAGTCTATTTTAAAATAGCCACAGTACTCGTGCAGAACCATCCTCGTCGTTGCGCCCAAACACTTTCCCCGAGGACGTTTCCCCCACCGATCACTTTCCATCGCGTTCATTTCGTGCCCAGACACCGTAAAGATGTTTTGATCGCCTCTAACAAATTAATCGGACAACGCCTACCATTAAGCGTTATCGCGCCCCCATCTCGCTAGATATAACTTCTTCCACGCGCAATAATTTTCTGCGCGCTCTCGTGGAACAGAACTTACACGGCTTGGTAACGACACTAGAGCGTTTTACATAATCAGCAACGCATATCTCTCGGAGATACTGACACATTTATTTATACCTCGACGGAGAATCGTATAATACTTGCCACTTGTTTCGCGAACGCGGTTTCGTCTGCGTTCCGACCACGAAATCTCAAACACGATCCGCGCGGACGCGAAAACAAAGCCCGCGACTCGAAAACGAGCGTAGCTAGGAATCTATTTTCGACGACCGAACGCAAATTTTCACGTGGAAAATCGCGAAACGTGATTTTTATTGAAAGATTTATGTAACGACGGCTGTTAATTATTATCACGCGCAAGAAGTGTCGACGGAATCGGGAACAAAACACCTGACTGTGTAAGTTCTCTGTGATTTCCGTGAATTTAATGTCAAGTTTATTATAACGTCAATCGTTTTAATTATATTTAATAATGTGTTTGGATGGTTTGCGAACGATTGCGTAACGTGTACGTGGACTGTACGGGTATCGCTAGCAGACGAAAACAAAGGAAAAGAGCTAGATGAAAAGGGGGGTAGCGCATCGTTTGCTCACGGGACGTTTCTCGCGTAATTTTCGCGAGCGTCGAAAGACTTCCACGTGGGACCATTAGCGATTCATCACTCCTACGCGCGATTCGGTTGTCGCGCGTAATCGAGCGCTTCCGGAAACATTAATCGTCCGACGGGGGCAGCGGTTTATCCGCGCGAGTAAGTCATTAGCATTCGCGGTTGACATTACGAATTAGAAAGCACGCGTTCCGTTCTGCTCCGCTTCTTGCAAACGTTGCAAATAAAAGCAGAGACTCGTCCAGCTATCGCGAGTGTAAACGCTCTGCACGAAAACTGATACGTACAACAGTAATTAAAATACGTATATTCGAGTCTCGGTATGCGCGCGCAGGAACGATTTGCCTTTTTCGTTTTCGTTCTTTCCCTCGAGACCGTTTCGCTTGGCGAGGTAATTTCGGATAAACTGGCATGGCGATTGACGACTTCCGCGATTGCTAGCAAACATGTTACACTAGACCAGCGGTTCGCAACCATCTTCGTTATTCGATCAAATCGATTAACACGCTAATCGAACGATTTCTTGACTCGTTAACGAGCAACCCTATACGTTTTCGTTATTCGATTAAAAATATTGCCGTCTCGGAATACGATTTCCTCCTCCTTCTATTGTCGTTTATCACATTTTAATATAAAAGACTTTGCGCACCGCTGCATTAAACGCAGCCTGCTGAGACATGTAATTACGGATTAAATCCTCGACGCGCTCCAACACGTATATCGGGGTGTGTAACATTCGCTACGGGCTAGAGAGATACCGACACGATGCTATTTGATAAGACCATTAGGGGAATCGCCACGATCTCTACCGCGGACACGGAAATTCCACGAGCCAGGAAAGCTCGCACCGATGCAGAAATAAAAAGTAAATCGTTTAGCACGAGCCAAGTGAAATTCGGAAGCGTGGTCGCGTCAATTTCGTAATTATGCTCGTCTTGTTTCGGAATTTTCTCTTTCCGCGATTTCGCAACACTGTTATCTACCGCGTACGTTCCTGTGTTAAAATTTAATAACTTTAATGGGAAGTCTCGTATCGGACAGAGCTTGTTACGCAAAGAAATTCCTAAAAATAGGTTCGATCTCCTAAAAACCGACAAATCTCAGCAGCCCGATAATAAATCGTTGCGCGAACGGCGACTCGAGTCTGATAAAAACTCCTATACGTCGATCGTATTGACCGGCGGCTAATGATACGCCAAAGTTTTGTTTCGATCGTTATTGCGCTCGAACTCGATTCGCTCGAGATATCGACTCGCTGCTATGCAAAAACACACGCAGACACGTGTTCGATACACGAGTATGCTCGTGCGCTCGAGTGTCGCGCAAAAGAATGCATAATGGAGAGACATCGAACGAGTGGAAGGGGGTATAAACGATTCCGATCGCGGCGCAATTAGATGAATCGATCGAGAAAAAGCGCGATCGCCGTCGAAGGCGTTGAAGCAATTAATCTCGAAGGTGGCGTTCGTGTTTGCGCGCCAAGAATCCCTCGTACCTCGTTTCGTTCGTTTTTTTTTTCATCGATCTGAATATTCCACCAGGCCGATTAAGCCGAGATCGTTTCTGCATAATTAAAGCTGATTCATCTGATAATTTTTTCATTGATTTTTATTCCACGTTTTTATCGTACACGTAATAATACGGCATAGAGGAGATAAAAATACGGAGAAAGTTACATAGAAAAGTTTACTAAAAATACAGATGCGAAAGACCGGCTAACGGTTAGCGAGGATGAGCCTTACGCCGGAACGGGACAGAAAGGAACCCTCGGACTCGGGTAGTTCGCATAAAGCAGAAACGATCATAGGAACGCGGAAATATTCCTAATCACGGGATCGACGCGGTATTAATTTATCGTGGTACGATAGGGAGATGTACCAGCCGTAACGTCGCGATAAAACGAAACATCGGCGTCGGCGTCGGCGTCGGCGTCGCTTCTCTCGGATTCGTTGTCGACTAGGTTCGATGGATGGCTTCCGCGATGCCGTTCGTCAGGCCGAGTAACGAGCTGCGGTAACCGCGCTACATTCGAGGTTTCTTCGAGAGCTTCGCATAAAGACGTACGAGGGAATAAACCGTACGGCAGAGACCGCTTATTAACAAACCACCGCTGGAAGCATGGAAGCACGTGCGGCCAGCCTGGTCAATTTTACGAGACCGCACCGGCCTATTCTATTCCGGCTCCTTGCGCTTTTGTTTCGCGGAAGAAGCTGGCGTTCGCCTCTGACCGCGATACTCCGAGCTCCTGGCGGCTATCTCGGAGTAGTTTTAGTAGTCTGAAAAGTTGGAAGCAACCGTCGAGTCCTGGATGTATCGAATCCTTATCGTACCAACGATCCAAAATAATTTAACCGCGGCACGAGTTATATCCCATCGGTTTCAACTTTCTAATATCCGTTAGCGATACAGAGAACCGCCTCGTGCCTAAGGGTTTAGTCTCCAACCGCTAAGATACGGTTAGAATGGAATTAATAACGAAAGTTTGCTTCTTGTTCTCACAGTCCTCGTTCGACTACACGGAACTGTGTCCTGGAGGAACAGCAGCTGGCGCCGCAGTGGTTCTCGAGAGCGGTGCAGTGATACACCACCAACCACTGCAACTACAACTGCAGCAGGGTCACGCACAAGCGCAAGTGCAACGAGGAGCTCTGGTATCCTCTGCTGCGACCCCCAACCCCAACCCAAATCCGCCGAGATCGCGACCATGGCACGATTTCGGCAGGCAAAACGACGCGGACAAAATCCAAATACCAAAAATGTAAGTAAAGACAGAGATCCTTCCGTAGAGGTCTAGCGAGGACATGGTCGCGTAACCGATAGACAAGTTATAATAAGGCGCAATCCGAGGTAGGCGACGCCGACGCCGACGGTGCGGCGAATAAAACAAGAGCAAAAGGTTTACAGGCCGTTCACCCGGGCCAAGCTCGGTTATCGGCTCGCACGCACCGCCACCGTCCTGGTTGTTCTCCGTTGGCGATCGGAGTGGCCAAGGAAAAGAAACTGCTGCGAATAGGAAACCATGCTGGTCTCCGACGCGTGTCGTCGCGTAGATAAAGATAATAGCTCGACTAGAACCGGCGGAAAGTACGCCAGCGCCGTTGATAGGCTAACCGCGGCCAGGGAAAAACTTTTCCTTCCTTCGGATAAGGACAATCGCCTTTTATTTCGCGTTTCAACGCTACTTAAAGCCGTGTGCACACGTCAAAGGTGTTTGTTTCGCAGGAAATTGGCCTTGAAAACTGTGTAAACATTCGTTTGCGCGCCTGTCTATTAACGTTATCACCTCCGGCCATTTAAAAATCAATCCGTATCGGACATTCAGCGGTGCATGTCAAACTATCTCGATTAAACAGAGAAGGAAAAATCTTTGATGATTTTATCGTTCGCGTAATCTGCGCACAGATTCTCCGCCTATGGGTTCAAATACCACCTGGAGTCACCGATCAGCACATCGCAACGACGCGAGGACGACAGAATCACTTACATCAACAAAGGACAATTCTACGGTATCACGTTGGACTACGTTCCCGATCCTGATAAGCCAACCCTAAAGGCGGGGCAAACGGTCAAGGTAAGCGAAATTAATTTAGTCTGTCGAAAGCTTGCAAGGGGAGAACTGGCTGACGTTCTCGAGTGTTACATCACAATGATAAACCGAATAAAACTCTCGCGGCAATCAACGATAACTAGACGCGCGCATCGTGACGCAAAATTGCGACGTACTTGTCTTAAATCACATTAAGCTGAGTCGCGTCGCGGTGCATTGCATTATGCTCGTTTACCGACTCCTACGAGCGATAGAATTCGCGCAGACCCGTTCGGGGCACTCGCGTCGAAAGAAGTCGGACGAGGTCGTTTGTTCTCGCGGCTCTAATTGGCAGCACAGCGCACCGTTAGCAATTTCCATCCTGATAAAGCTGCCGATTCTTTTCTTTTCCCTCCCGCTAGGAGGAGTTACGACTTCCTCGTTAATTGCTAATCGAACGTTCAGCCGCGTGGCGATTCGAACGATGTACTTACACGAGTACGAAGCCGAAGAGGGAGCCGCGAGTACAAACTCCTCGCTTATCCATACCCCACCCTTACGCTTTTCTCTATCTATGCTTACCCGCACTTACCTCTGCCGGACTGTATTTGCGTTGCCTTCTTCCGTTTCGCTCGTCTACAGACTGCTACACCTTTTCTTTTTCCTTCAGCCTCTTCTCAAGTTTCCCTCTCTGTTCGCCACTGTAATATTGCTTTCCTTTTGTTTTCTTTTGTCTTGTTTTGTATTCGAGCTGGACCTGCCCTCTACGCTTGATCCTATACGACTTCCGATGTTCTTCGTTCTCTGTCCGTCTATACAGAGAATAATCTTATATTCTAAAACATAATGAAACAACAGATGCGAATCGAAATCCTTTTGCTTCGGTGCTCACCTTTCCCTCGGTGAACCACTCTTCCGACCGAATCTCGCGTTGCTAATAGACTCTGCGATTTCTCGGTGACTGAATTTCTTCGCCCGTTCACCCGAATCACGAAAAATCTCCATAGAACACCGGTCTGGGCACTCGAGCGTGCTTCTGTCGCGACCGATGTCACACTCACGCGAAACTCGTGTTATCGTGGCGACTCCAAGCCATGAATTTTTTTATCTCCTACCGCCGTCGAACGGTTGCCTGATTCTGAATTATTTGTCGGCAATCTGTACTCGGCTAGGGTATGAATGTTAACCCGCGAAAACGCCCCAGGACACGTGTAAACTGGTTATAACCGCGAAGGTTAACGCTTTATCTGATCGCGCGGCTTAAATGGCGGGACAATAACCAAACTGCCACGAACGTGCGATAGATTCGTCTTTATCGTATCGCGTCGGTGTTGCTCGCGTAAACCATCTGCTGTCCTCTACGCGTCTTCGACAACAATAACGACGTTCTCCTTAAAATGCCGTTTGTTGACGTTTTTATTTTTTGCAAAATGTTTACGCGTTACGTTGACATTTTGCCTACTTCTGCTTCGTACTTCTCTCACCGAATCGCAACCGCTAATCATACAATTTTCGTGTTTAATACTCGACGACGACGCGATAAGTGGTGTACTTGGTTATCATCGATTACACAGCACTCGATGCTTACGTTTCCGGGAAAGCATTAACGAGCTATTTGACAACATTCTTGGCGGCGACGTGGTTACAACCTCTCTTCGTAACTTTTATTAACGTGCGATTCCTGTTACGCTATAAGAATTTGATCTTTTTCATGAATAGACTACGGTATCGTATGCCGAAACTTTATATCCCGTAATTACAGAGACGCGACTGCCTGCTTGTTACCACCGTCGCCATTTTAATCGAAACAACCGTCCGATTGGTGGTTCGCGGCAAAGATAAAAAATCGACTGTCACGTGTCCCCGTCGATTAATCAACATAATTACACCTCGCCCGTTACGACACATTTTTACCAATGAATCACGATCACGAGCGGAGAAAAACGTCGATAACACGGCTATCTACGAATACGCGGTCATTTATTGGGAATTAGTAGTGTCGAATGGTGCGATTTATGCTACCGGATTATACGGTACCGCGTGATTTATACGCGCGCGTCGTGAGCCGCGCGCTCGAGCGTGTCTATGTCGCGCGAACGATGCCACGCTCACGCGAAAATCACGAATCGCGTGGTCGCTGCGTCGATGGATCCTGCAACTTTCCGTTACCGGCAGTGATGGCCAGAAGTCTCATCTAGATCCAAAGTCAATGCGCGTACGATTCGAAAAATGAACGCTCGACTGTCAGAACCGCTCATCGATGCCTATTGATCCCAGAATCTCTGCAATTTGTGTTGCATAATTACACGCTGCCATGTAATTTACGATACACGCGATCCGTGAATATGCTCGAACGTACCGTCTGCCACGACATACCGACCATCTAAGCTTTCGATTCGATCACCAACGCTCGCTCGCTCGCTCGCTTTTCCAACGCTCCATTCGCCGCCTGTTGCACGATGCCCGTTAATTCCCAGCATCCTGTTGCTTTTGCGTTCACGTCGATTTTTTCCACGGCCATTTCCTGTTCAAAATGAACAAAACTCTGTATTTTCCCTTGAATCTCGTGAAAATGCTTTTCTTCTTTTCGTCTCCAGTCCGTCGTCATTCTGTTACGAATAAGAGCTAGAGTAATTCATATGTATATCGACTCCATAGTCCTAACGCTGCCAAGTCTAGTACCGTACAATCTAACAAGAGAAGAAAGTCTAAAGAATCGAGTACCATCGAGTACGTCAGCGGACGCCATGTTTGTCAGCCCCTATAATATTACGCTTAATAAAGTACTTAGGTTCTTTACTTGATGGTTTGTCGCGTAGAGCGTGGTAATGCTGATGTTCCGCGAAGAGAAGAGCCCCGAAGACGAGATTAAGGCGTGGCAATTCTGGCACGGAAGGCAACATTCTGTCAAGCAACGTATCCTCGATGCTGGTAAGTAAAGCGTGGAAAATCGACCAGCTGGAACCATTAAGTCCTCTTCTCGCGAGCACCGATTACATTCTAATCAGCTTTCCTCGATCAAAACTAAAATCATGCATCTTTGTATCTTTCATAGTTGCATACGTAAATACTGGTTTCAACAGTTAAATATTTTAAATAGCAACGAAAAGTATAAATGAACTTAGCCTTTGAGGTACGGACGTATACCTTTCATTTTTTGCACAAGCTGCTCGATGTAGGACTATCGGAGACTCGGTAAGATTAAACGAGAAGCGACGCAGGTGAAAAGATGATGCCCTTTCGAACGTTTGCAGAGTGATTTGCGAGTTTAACAATAATCTACTCCGTTACAGACACGAAGAACAGCGTGGGACTGGTGGGATGCATCGAGGAGATCGCGCACAATGCGATCGCTGTGTATTGGAACCCACTCGAATCTTCGGCAAAGGTACGAGGTTCATCGTCGTTCGTTAGAGAGATTCCACTTGCGTGTAACGATGAATAGGAGGCTTCGATGGAAAAGCTTATTCATGCATTCCCGTGTAAATGTTGACGAGCTGATCGAGGATACCCGCGTTTCTTGTTACAGATCAACGTAGCTGTGCAGTGTCTTAGCACTGATTTCTCGAGTCAGAAGGGTGTGAAGGGTTTGCCGCTACACATTCAAGTCGATACCTACGAGGAACCACCGCCACACGCTCATTCGTATACACCTCCATCGCATCGTGGCTATTGCCAGATCAAAGTCTTTTGCGATAAGGTAGTTGTAATTAACCTCGACTTTTCGTCGTCGTTACGTAAACTAAACTAAACGTTTTTAAATCAAATGAAATGCTGCGAATCTCGAAACTCATGAATCGCTGGCGTTGTTTACCAGGGTGCCGAGAGGAAGACTCGCGACGAAGAGAGGAGAGCGGCGAAAAGGAAGATGACGGCCACCGGTAGGAAAAAGCTGGACGAACTTTACCATTCGGTCACGGAACGCAGCGAATTTTATTCCATGGTGGATCTCCATAAACCTCCGGTCCTGTTTTCTCCACCGGCGGAGCACACCATCGACAAGGTCTGTATTCCGAATCGACGGATAGAAAAGTACAGAAAACTATCAGAGAATTTGCCACGCAACATTACCGACACTATTTACCAAATATTTCTATTTAAAAATGGCACAAAAAAAGTCTACGTAGTCTCCACCACAATCCTCTGCTCTCAACACCGCCAGAACTCTCCTCCAAACGCAACTCTTACATCGCGATAACAACCATCAGGACGATGGTCGAACCATATACACGATTAAATTTCCTTTGCGGATTTCTCTGTCTCGTTTCGTCCTCGTAGGTAGACAGATCGACTATTGCCAAATAGTGGCTCGTGTGCGAATAAAAAAAAAAAAAATGTTTCTTTCTTGTTCCACGACAGTTCTCGACGATGGAGTTGTCAGGCTTCTACGGAGGTGGCGGCGGGGGCGGTGGCGACACCGACACGTCGTCCCTCAGTAATGGCGAGGGCGGAGGATTGAAAGCGGGTGGTAGCAGCCCTTATCCAGCCTGCGGCAGACCCAGCTTGCCTGCCCTCAAGTTCCACAACCACTTTCCGCCCGACAATCTGACTAGCCTGCACGACAAGAAGGACTCGTTGCTGATGCAGGTCCAAGAGCTTCAGGGCTCGGTGCTCCAAGGAGTGCAGCAAGCTGGACTCGCTGGAACGGTGGTCTCAGGGGTTGGCAATCGACTGCACCTTCAACAACAACCCCCCCATCTTCGTCCAGCGGATGCCGAGGAGAGGGTGATGCTCTACGTCCGTCAGGAGTCCGAAGACGTTTACACGCCTCTGCACGTCACGCCACCAACCGTCCAAGGACTTTTAAATGCTGTAAGAACCATCAAACATTTTTATAGAAACCACACGCATCCAGTCCAACACACCTAGTCGAAGACACGAATAGTTTCAGCGTCAACCATTTGAGTTCGACTGCTGCCCCGAAGGAACAATCGATTTAGATAGGGTGGACCAAGTACTAATCAAAGTTGTTGTCTCCAACAGATGGAAACAATTCCAACGGTGAAATCGCGCGAACCGTAGTCAAATAAAAGTCGCGAGTTACATAAATAAGCAACGGTTAAGCTCGGGTGCGTTCGAAAACGCGGTATCGTTCGTTTCTATTTATAACGAACGAACGTTTCGAGAACCTGTACGGTAACAAGTCCCAATAGAAAGCGACAAGTTTCGACGTTCGCGACAGTTAACATCGCGATAATCTCGACGCACCTAATTAATCACGTTTCGCTTTGCAACCGTGTTCGATTTTGACACTGGTTGCCTACGGTATGAGTAACGAACAGCATCGGATTAAGATTTAATTGACCCTTGGAGCTACAGTATCCGCGAGGAGCCTCGATACTATTTTCTTTTTTTTTTTTTTTTTTTACGAGGCCAGCAACAATTTAAACTCAAACGTTTGCTTTGCGTAACTTTTTCATCCCCCGTTCGTTTCGAATATTACAGTCTGTAGCCTAAGGGTTAATCTCTGCAGCTCTAACGGGTGATGCGCGAGAGTATACACGGGATATACAAGAAACACACCCATGAAGTACTAGCCATGCATGCGAGGGGACATACCACACCCATTATTAATACTTGTTGCACCGTTCCATATGCTGGTATTAATATTAACGCGCATGTATCAACTCCTCCAAAATCCTCACAAATTAATACGGTCGAGTACGACCGATTAACCCCTGTGATGCAAGACACGATCGATGGTTTCGACGTCAGTACTGCATTAAATACTGCATTGCTCGGGAAGTCGGAAGATATCGAGGTTCGCATTGTAGAGTAGCGATCCAGCAGCAGAAGAAAAAAGTGGAAAGAAATGTAATTGTTGTTCCTCTTCTCTTTCACGCGCGTTTAGTTTGCTCTGCAGAAACGAGTCCAATCTCTCGTCTCGAATCTTGTTCTCGAGTTATACTGCGTTCTGTTTTTCAACAAAACGACAGAATTTTAAAGTTGCCTATTTATCGGGTCGTTCGGTTTCGTTACAAAGTGATTTTTCTAAACGCGACGGGTCTCTTCTGTCCCTTCTCTGTTTCTTGGCTGTCTCTGTTCGCGGGGCCGCGGACTCGTACGGTAACGGTAGACTTTTCGGGGGTCGTTGACGAGAAATCATCCCCGACTCGATGGTCCGCAACCACTGTCAAAGTTCTAATGTTCTACTTTTTTCTATTTTACAGATTGAGTCAAAGTACAAAATTGCATCCTCGAGTATTAATAACCTCTATCGCAAAAACACAAAGGGGTAAGTTTAGTAGAGTGTCATCTTTACTTGCATGCACCGCCCACGTAGTGCATGCCATAACGGTGACATTGCCTGACTTCTCTCCGGCTGGTTTGGTAGTCTCTCCCTTTCTCGCTAAGATCATGCCTCTTTCCGAATGCAATCACCTTCTCTTTATCTATCGCTCTCTAGTCCGATATGCGAACCATATAATACTCTCCAATCGCTTCTTTCTGCCTGGTGTACGTCTGAAACTCTTCCTTTTCCTCGCTTACCGTTTAACTCAAACATTAATTCATTCATAAATATACTAACAACCAAAAAATAATGTTTTCTTTGAAATACATGTAAAGTAAAATTCATGCAATAGAGGAGTAAGGCGCCTACCGCGTCCGTTACCGTCGACCACACCGATTCAACCAACTTCCGTGTCTCCCTAAGCTTCGACTAATCCACTAATCTCTTCTGCGAGTTCTTTTTTTTCTTCTGTCACGAGTACGCGCTGCCTGCCTACTTTGCCTTCCTTGCTTGTCTCTTCGCATGTCTGCTTTTGCTTCTTAGACTCCAGCATGTATCTACCTCTCGGTCGCATCACGCCATTTCATTTGCCTGAGACTAAACGTGTATTTTGTTGTTTTGCTCTTTGTGTTTTCACTTTCCGCCCGACGAGACGTTCACTTTGATTCGTGACTTCGGTGCCGCTGCTTTCGCGTATCCGACAGATTCGCGCGCGCGCAACGCCCTGCTTCGATCAGGCATGATGCATCGATAAGTCTTGTTTCAAGGATGTTTCAATTTTGATGACTTTGACGGAAATTTATGATTAATGATTAACCTCGAAATAGTTGAAGGATCGCCTACTCGAATCACATTCAAATCGAAGTCTTAAATGAAAAACATTGCTGGAACTGTACCTCGGATTGTACTGTAATTTTCATTGTTCGTATCTCTCATCCCCGATATTTGTTTGGCGGTTTTTCCAATTCTTTCGAGCTGTACTCGATTTTGGAAAATTATAATCAAATAGAATAGATGCAATGGTAGCTGATACTGTTTCGAAAGGACTGTTTCAGCGCACGACCGAATCTGTCGAACTATCGAGCAAGGTCTCCTCAAGCATACTCTGTTTAAAGTATCTCTCACACAATTTCCTACCCCTCGACACGAAACACATGAAAATCAGGTTCTAACGTACACGTTATTCTCGAGCTCCGTCACCGTCCTTTCGTTCTTTCGACATTCCATCCATAAAGACAATGTTCGAGATATCGTAGCGAGTACAGCTCACTTACTCGTATTTAACGCGTTTCAGCCTGGTCATTTTCGAATGACGATTTTCCTCGACTATCGAACATTTTCTTTTCGATCGGACTAGCTACGGCACTACGATTACCATCGACGCTAACGACGGTCTCGTCCACCTGTTTCAGAATTACAGCGAAAATTGACGATGACATGATCAGATATTACGTGGACGAGGACCTGTTCCTCCTCGAGGTGAGCCACTCCAGAGTAAATCCCGACCCCAGCAACGACCGCAACCCGAACAATCCTGGATCACCTGGTGATCCTGGCGACCCAGGGGACCCGCCAACCACCGCAGGATACGACGTCACGCTCATCGAACTACCCTCATCGCCAACCCACATGGCCCATTCGCCTCTCGCCAACTCTGCCCACGGACACTCGCATGTCCACGACAATGGCAACACGTGAGGCAATAGTGCACGAGGAGAAAAAAAAACCTATATAAATATTCCATAGCTTTCGTTGTGTAAATAAGTCCGAGAGACGGAGCTGCCGACGATGATCGCGACTCGAATGATCATCGATCACGGTGCAATGCAAAACGACGCTCGACAGAGTTCGACCCGAGAAGACTTTTAAGGAACCTGCATGGGAAGATTGTCGAAACGCGTGCAGTTTTCAGGATGTTGCGCGAGAAGATTGTTTAAACCAGTGCAAGTCGGAAGAGAAGTATCGACCCGATGAAGATGCCCAGGAAGATACGAAGACACATTCGGCGAATGTCCCAGTTTACGAGGAGCCGCGTTCCGCTGCCTGCACTTGGGACTGCCGAACTGGACTGACGTACTTGTCCGTACCGTACAATTTAACAAGTCAAATCGGATTATTAGTTCATATAGTGGTTGTCTTGCGTTGATCGAGCAACGCTGACAGGCGATTTCTTCGAACGAGGGATTCCGTGGACACGGGGAGACGTTTGATCTCGAGGACGCGTTTGTTTTGTTGATATTAAAAGTCGGTTCTCGACACGTTCTATTAAAATTACGAGACTGGTTGGAATATAAATGAGTTCGTTCATTGAAAGATCTTATTTGTATTTGTCCCAATCTCGTATTTGTTACAGCCAAAACTCTTGGTATGCTGTTGTAAATTTTATGATAAAACTATCACAACTTGTGTGCACGGAATGTATAATAAGGACATCGAAAGATCTTTCTTTTTCTTTGCGATACCAGTCACCGAGCAGCCTGTACACGCGTTCTTTTCGATTCGATGCGCAAGATGGCGAAGAAACGTATCTCTAGCCGCGCAAAGCGACTCGTTATTTTATATTTTTGTTTTCTTTTTTTTTTCACTAGTGAACAATTTATATCGATGGTTGTTAGCTTAGAAAGATACCGCGGTGTCGCGGTTGAAAACGCGACGGCTATATGTAAATCAATCAAAACTGATTTAAGGAATACCCATCCCAAATCCCCTCCAACCCCCTCGTTACATGTTAAGCAATACGTATGACGTATAGATTGTATATGAAAATGTTCACGCTATATCGTATCGTCGGTTTAGAGTTTAAAATTCTTAAACATAGGCTAGCAATAAAAATAATTCCTGTTCATTAGCCTCGAAGCATTTATTTTAACGATTTTCGAATTAATTTAAAATAAATGCTTTGATATTAACCGACACGAATTATTTCTTTTGTTTAAAATTATTGTTTACGCGTTCGATAAAGCGAGGTATCGCTGGTCTCAACCGTCTACGAGAACGCGAAAGTTTGTTTTATAGCGAGACACGAGCCATAGAACAGAGATGGGCAAAACTCTTATCCACCTAAATAAACGACTCTTTTATTATAACGTTTGTTCGATGGAAACTTGAATCTACATTATAAAATATAAAAACTACGGTTTCCTGCCTTCGTTTATCTTTGGTTTTTATCGGTTATTTAATATTCGAATAAAATTTGTCCCATCTCTGGCATGGAACTCAAAAAAAAAAAAAAGAAAAGAATAATTCTCAACGCCGCCATTCTAAGATAGACGGGTGCCATCCGAGCATTATCTCTTCGTATCGTTATGCTCTTACACACACTCACACACACTCACACGCTACCGTAATCCGTGCACGAACTGTCCAATTTTGCGTTATTTATACAAACATTCATCTACTAATAGTTATCGTTTAGATACTTCGTTGACATTCCCGAGTGTCCCAAAATCGCATCCGTATCATGCAAAGACCAAGTATTACTCGAATACGTAACTCTCCATGGACGATTGTATGCAAAGAAGATAAATAATCGTTTAGAAGACTAGTAGCATGCAAAATTTCGACGGAGTTCATGTTGCGTTCACGGTGAAGCAGCTATGCTCCATTGGTATAATTTGTTAATCCATCTCCTAATAGAACGTTGCACGACCCGTTTGGTTGACATTTTCATTTGCCACCCTCGAAACCCTATTATACATCTCCGAAAGGGTTCGAGTGTTCAACGTTAGCCGTTTGCCATTCTCATAGCGTAACTTTTATCGAAACGAACAAAAGTACGCTCTATATACATACACGCACGCCTGCATACATTTTCAACGATGAAATGGTAGTTGGTCGCGTTTAGATTTGACTAGAATCACGATTCATACACACACAAACGTACGTAAGTCGCGACACACCGATATCAAAGCAAGGATCAAAATACGCTTGTAAAATGCATATTATTATAATGAGTACTATATTTTGTTACATCTATTGCAAGACAGCATATAGTTTGATATTATTAATATTATTGATTCTATTGACTAGAGCTACATAATATCGTATATTATTATTATTATTATTATTATTATTATTATTATTATTTTTATTATTATTATTTTTATACAAGGGATGAGTGTATCGACGGTGCGAGAATGAAGAATAAAAGAAGAAGGAGCGAGGAAGGAACGAGAAAAAGAGTGCGAGAACGAAAGTACGCGGAATGAATGAAAGTGTATGTCTGACAATGAGAGTCGAGAGAGAATAGGGATATCTACAAGATTATGAAGATTGTTAGCGTTGCTCCATGACATTTTTATCCGTAATCGATAAATCCCCTACAAGCCACGCGCACATAGCTCAGCCTTGAATCACTCAAATGTTCTTTTTGTCATTATCGCCGTTGCACCTCGAAAAGACTCGTCGATATTTTTATTGCTATCGCACGATCCCTTTATTATCCTTACGTTTATTAATATTATTAATTAATGATACAATATGAAAAGGCGGCCGCGTTAGGTTCACGAGAAGACCTCGATCGCTAACCAGACCTGGTGAAAGAGGCTGTCTCTGTGTATCTTTGTGTATCTCGACGCCAGAGATGGTAAATATTCTCAATTTTATACGAAATTTCCAAGTAACAAGTAAAATTTGACAAATGAACCATACTTGGCGATGAACGCATAGGAGCTTGTCCGAATAATAGTTCAATCGAATGTTATTTACGAGTAAATTGTCACGGAATGCTTTCATTCGTCGTCTATCGTTCGAATATCATTCAGACTGCCCCTGCTCGGCGTATTTCTAATTAAAAATTTTTGGTTTTCCCGTGATCATCTCTCAGCCGTCTCGATATCATACTTAAACCACGTAAACGACGATGCGGAACGCGGCCGACAGGCTTCGTTAGAAATGTATCCGCGCGAGCGGTGGAATGTTTAAACAAGGCCGATTTTATTAGGCCTAAACGCGCACAATGTACTGTTTTGTTTGGACGAAGCGTGAATCCGGAGGAAACGTCCCCGGAACAGAAATGTTGTGAGAGAGTACCGATTATATACCGTTTTCGCGTTGTCTTGCCATCGTGAGATTGTGCCAGAGGTGATATTATATTACGCTGTTTATTGCAAACAATAAATATTATATTAGTACGTTTTATAAATTACGTGTTGTTATTGGCGCGTCGAGGAACCTTGAAAATAGACCGGGGATAAAGTTCAAGCGGAATACGTTACGTTACTACTGTAAGGAGAAAAGGAATGTGTTTGTCAGACGATCTTTCGGTTATCCGTAACGCCGACGGATACTTCCATTTGCTCTTTGCGCCAAATCAATTGGCCTCTCGAAGCTATTTCCCTATCACGAGTGAGATTACACAGTAGCTCCTCCCATAGAGCCTTCTATGTTTAGAAAAACCTGTACAAACGTGTTTCGATTTTTAGTGGAGTGTCCGCTAAGGTAGAATAATATTGTTACCCTCGGCAGTTAAAAGATCTAAAGAAACAATGAGATAGGATGAATGTGTTGTATATTTCTTTTCGCATCAAAGAAACATCGGAATAGTCTGCACCAGGTACCCGATCAAACCTGTTAGCCAGGAATCTAATAAAAAAGAAAATAAAAACCCTCTGCGTGGAAAGTTGTACAGAAGTAAGAAATGATTCTCGTCTGTGGTAAAAAACTAAAACAAGTCGCTGAACGTTTCAGGAGAAAGTCATTCAATATCGAGGGGGCAACGCCATTTCTTTCTTTTATTCTATGAAAGAGCCATCGAAAACTCTCCAAGGTCGCCGCGGCGCGCCGGTCACTTGAAATATCGTTATCGTTTTGGAAATTATATTCGCGATAGGTACGTCGGTTGACAAATTACTCGCTCTTCCGTACAATATATGTACAATATACTTACGCAAGGTATAAATCGTGCATTTGATTATTCTATAACAGCGTTGGAAGACGCGGTTCGTTATCGAGGAGCGCTGTGATACTGTTTACGACTACATAATAAAAAGCAACCCTGACGCAACCGGTTTCTACGTTTCCGAGGCAGAAGAGCCAATGATCGAACAGTGGCGCCACTGCAAAATCAAGACAAAGGAATAACATTCGAGTATAGCCATTTGTTGTGTCCATTGAAAGAAAAAGACACGTTCGTTTAATTGGCCGATGCGTACCGGTCACCGAAATCACGACTCTTCGATTCCTTAATCAATACTACGAATAGGATTTTGTGGTGAACGCATAGGCTTAGTCCGAGTCGGTCGTTAAACCTCAGGTTCGGTTTCCTCGTCCAGTCGTTGAGTAATAGGCAACAAACGTTAAAAATATACGGAGAGGGTTAAAAATAATATCCTGTTTGATCTCGTAGCTCGAGGACGTACACGTAAATAACGTGTCAGCCATAAATCTGGCGTGTATTTAAATCAGGTCCAAAACAGGCGTCGATCCGAACAAGAAATTGAACGTCTCGAATTAGAACGAATATATCAAGTAACGCAATACGCTTAGAAGGGAAAAAACCATGTAAGCTTTCCGTGAGAATTCCAGGCATCCGAGACTAAAATTACAAACAGAGTCCCCTTGATCTTTCCAGAGACATCGGTTCGCAATTAAGCCCGGAGATACCATCGCTATTAAAATTCTGCCACCAAAAGGGACATCGTCCGTCAGACAACGATCCCTGAAGAATTTTCTGCGAAAAGAGGGGGAGGGCAGGATCCGAGATGGCCCGATATTCCTGATCCTACAAATAGCTCGCGAGTATTTTCGGTATAGTCCGGTTTTGTCGAGTGGAACAACAATCCTCTTTATGGCTTGTTGAGTCCCTTCCGCCAAGGGCGGCGCCAACTTTCCCAGAATCCAAGTATCAACGATGCATCGTCAAAATTGCGTCGAAAACAATGCTTTCAAAGGAAGATTCTCAATCTTTTATGCAAACTAATTAATAATTAGCTTATTTAAACGAGGGAATAATCATTTATTACTCGCGGACCATTTGAATTCTTCGAGAAAAGTAACACCGACGCTTGTAAACATATCGACGACGCTGACCATGATCGACGATTCTCCGACAGGAATTATTAATGGTCTTCTCGAACTAGACACGGGAGAAACAAAAAAGAGTAAAGCCAAACCGTGTTCTTTCCCCCCCGCCCTTTCGAATAGCAGTTCGTTGAACCGTGATACGCAAAGTTTACGTCCATGTTCAAGGATCGACCCTACCTTTCTTTCTTTGTTTTCCTCTTTTTTTCTGAAAAGCTGATCGCGAAGAAGATATTTTTCCAATTAACTATGATCTCGGTTCGCATTGAAAATCGAATATTCAAAACAAATACCCGATTACGCGTTGGTTTCTTTACCTTAGCATTGTCTCGACGAACCTTTGCCTTTATTGGCCTCGCCAAGTATTCTGGCAGGTTCGTGGAAATTCCATTCATTGTGATCAGAAGGAAATGCACACCTTACCGCGCTTGGCATTCGCGATGGTGCGCGAGGATCACACGGCTGGCAAGTTCACGGCCGTCCCTTACGTGCAGCCTTCTCCCCGGCCTCTTCAAGGCCAACCCGAGGATCGTACTCTCTATGCAAATGCGACTCGAGCTCGGCTATTCATGTTCAACGGGTGATTCGAACAGCGACAAATCAAAGTTGAGCCGGTTCCGTCACGTAACTTGCATAATCATCGACGCAAAATTACTGTGAACCGACTCGAACGACCGAGAACGTATTTCGTCCCCGTCGAATTACATATTCCTGATACATATCGGATAACAGAGCAGTCGTCCGTTATCGAACGGACAAATTAGATACGACCGATCTTCGAAGAGACCGACAAATCATTATGGAAGAAGAAACGAGATACAGAGCAATTAGAGGGCCGTCGCGTTCTCGGCTGGATACAATTTCTCGCGAAAAATTTACATTCGATAAATACGCAGAACCTTTTTAATAAGTACTTTTTTTTTAACGATACAGACTTTTATTTTACGTACCCTTTTAGCGCCGATACGAGTTTGTCGAAACAAACTTAGAAGCGGTGACGAAACATTTCTCGCATCCATATCGTGGCAAGTTGTTAGCGCCCTCAACCCTGTTTCTCGCGAAGGATCCCCAGAGACGCTTGAAGATGTTCGCCAATCGGTAAAAGAACAAGAGTACAGCCCGATGACTCCCGATGATTCGTCGCGTCGAACCTGCTAGGGGCAAAGAACAGAAGAATGAGAACGAGAGGGGAGGACGAGCCCGTTATAAGCTCGAGCAGCGGCCATTCAGCAGCTTAGCAACTTAGTGTCGGACCCAGGATCCCTACGAGTAACTGCACCCCAAGATATCGTGCTCAGCCCAAGGTTTACGCGTTCTTCTTCTTGCTGTGATTACACCCCAGACCGGACTACGACAGACGACGACACATGTCGTCGGTGACGATGGTGCTAGTGCTCGTTGTGCAGACGGTCATGGTGATCTTCGCGATCGCCGACGTGACCTGCGCTGATCCTGCGGCCAGATCTGTAATCCTTGACCCCGCGAGCGACGAGACCTGGGCAAACGAAGATGACACGGTGATCATTGATGGTGAGTCACCGTCGATATCATTTTGGCGGTCTTTAACAAAAATGAAAAGTTAACTATATTATTACTATAAATTACTATATTATTTCTGATAATACTGACATACTCCTACTCATCTAGCCTCGGTTAATCACAACTGTCAGAGACAGAGATGAACGTTGTTAAAATTTCTCCTTCCCAAATTATCATAAAATATCAAGATGTTCAAGTTTTCAAATACACTTAACGACACTAGATACGTCTGGCATGCGTCCAAATAACCGAAGGTGAGTTATCGACTACCGATCCATCACTCCATACACGGCGAACGGAAGTCTTCCAGGCGCGTACCAGCCTTCGTCGTTGGCACACGCGTACACCTGTATGTATCCTGGGTCAGCGAACTCAGTGTCGAGAATCTGTGTGGAATTTTACGACGATATATCTCCGTCCCAATCGATCGGATAAATTTTCGTCGGCACTGTCAACTACGCTTCGACCGCTACGAATCGTGAAGTAGGCCATTTTCTTAATCCTCCGCAATTAACATTCTCTGCGACAGTACGACGTATCAGAATGTGTCGCGGCGAGCATGAGAGGAATACATTCGTGGCGCCGCAACAAATGTACAGAGTTTCTGTGTACGATTGAAAATACGTTGCACGCGATCAATCAAAGTTTGTATCGATCACCTAATTGTTAAGTCGACCATTAAACTAACTATACGAAATTTTAATTTATTTATTCGACGCTTCGGACAAACCTAAAGATTGTCTTGGAAAGATGTAAAATTTACATGGGAATTGTCGATTATGACATTAAAAGAAAATCCTTTCGAGTATATATGTATGTACGTGTCGAATTCCTTTTTATACAAAAGTGTAAGTCTGCTGGTGTGAATGACACGTTGTTTCGACGAATGTGTCACGCAGGCACCTACACAACGTTACATAAACAATCTGCATTCATCGCAACGGTAGACGATGTGTCATTCTTTGTCGGACATCGTTAAAGAATGGATATAACTTAATTCCTTTGTAAACATTACAATGTGATCTTAATCGATAATGAATGCAACATACTATTTAATTTCGTAGCTGGCGGCGCTTCAAATGTACGATTCGAATCGAGGGACAGCCGTGGTATCCTCTGGAACGGAATTTCGTCTCGCGAGTCCTGCCTGACGTCGAAGGGCGAGGTTGGTCGTTGCGCCAGCTTCAAAGAGTGCTATCCATATTTCAAAATCCCTGATCTGAGCGCCCTGGACGGTTGGGTCCTCGGAGTTTACGACACCTGCAGCTACGTCCGAGAGTCCGGTCAGACGAGCTTTGGAATTTGCTGCTCCAACGTACTTCCAGTTGTTACGCCACCTTCGGACAACGACGATAAGACCAGTGTAGAAGATGTTCAGGTAAACCGATGTGCAAAACGATTTATTCACTGTAACGTAAAAGAAAAAGTAACACGACATTAATTAGGCCACGTCGCTAACAAAACTTTCCCCTGGGATAAAGCCTCGGTTCGAATGATTTCTCGTTCGATCGTAGAGTTCGGTTAGTTACCAGGAACTCGTAAAAATAATACGTGATGCGAATCGAAAACATTAGATTCGACGTAGAAAGTCGCACCTCGGCTATCTCTATCGGACCCTCGCAATTTCGCAAACGAACTTTAACGATCTACTTTACTACCGTACCCGATCGCGACCAGTTCTCCCGTAAAATCTTTATTGGCGACTCTTGGTCGCGTTCCATTAAAAGTATGAAATTCGAGAGAGTAAAAATTTGCTGGATCCTTGAATCAAATGGAAATTCACTTTTTCCCGAATATTTCAGGAAACGGATAAGGGCGAAAAGAAAGACCCTGTAACCGTGAAACCAAAGCCACAGGATTCCTGGCCACCGCAAATACAAGGTTCCTGGCCACCACAGATACCGACGCATCCACCTGACCACACCGTGCCACCGTTACCCACCCATCCACCGTATCACGAATTCGTGACGATCTCCACGTTGAAACCAGTTTCCACCACGAAAAAACCCACCTATGGAACCACCTGGCCGACCAAGAAACCTGGCTGGTGGCCTGGTGCACCGACGACGTCGTCCACAACCCAAAGATCCACCACAGGGGGATTTCCTAGCGCGGTCTCGTCTCAATGTGGAGCGAAGAACGGTATTCAAGACCAGGAACGCATTGTAGGTGGTCAGAATGCTGACCCTGGCGAATGGCCTTGGATCGCGGCGCTCTTCAACTCTGGTCGGCAATTTTGCGGCGGGTCGCTCATCGACGATAAACACATTCTCACCGCAGCTCATTGCGTTGCCAAGTAAGTCTCTGACAGACGCGCAGCATGACAAAAACGTGGCATGTTTGTTGGGCTTTTTTGGAATTTAAAAAACAATCGATTCGAGGGTTTAACGTATGGGCCATTCCCTTCGAGTTTGTCTTGTTTCGTACTGTTTCGATATAATAGAAAATCTAAACAATCGTAACTAAAACTCGATGTTCCTAGCATGAATCCGTGGGACGTGGCGAGGTTGACGGTTCGTCTCGGCGACTACAACATCAAGACCAACACAGAGATCAAACACATCGAACGACGAGTGAAACGAATAGTCAGACACAGAGGATTCAATCTGCGTACCCTCTACAACGACATCGCTCTCCTGACCCTCAGCGAACCCGTACCGTTCACGGCTCAAATACGACCCATTTGCTTGCCAAGTGGTTCCCAGCTGTACTCTGGAAAAACTGCTACCGTTATCGGTTGGGGATCCTTGAGAGAGAGTAAGAGAGAAAGAGTTTGCAGAACTGCTCCAACCTCTGAACAGATATATAATATACGTATATTGTTATATTTAACTCGTCAAGGTGGCCCGCAACCCGCGATACTTCAAGAGGTTTCGGTACCAGTCTGGACCAACTCCGAATGTAAACAGAAATATGGTGCAGCAGCGCCCGGCGGTATCGTGGACAGCTTCTTGTGTGCAGGACGGGTTGCAAAAGATTCTTGTTCGGTTTGTAGCGCAGTATTTCTTCGTTACCTCCCGCTGAAACGCTAACGACTTAATAATGTTTATCGCAGGGTGACAGCGGTGGTCCCCTGATGGTCAACGATGGACGCTGGACGCAAGTGGGTGTCGTCAGCTGGGGTATCGGATGCGGCAAAGGCCAGTATCCAGGCGTTTATACGAGAGTAACGCATTTCCTGCCCTGGATCAACAAGAATCTGAAGTAGAAACGAGCATGTTAAAGGAGATGCATACTCCTTTCGCTCGTTAAAGTATTTCGTTTTGGTCGATATCATTCTCACCGTCATCCAACAACGCGATACATCATCATGTAGGATAACGAGTCCTTGTACACGCGTAACGCTAACATTCGTTCGGTCAAAGATATCATCAACGCATTCCTGATCTACGTAATTTCTTCCATCCTTCCTCAATCGTTAGCAAGCGAAAGACAGGTGTCACGAATCTTCGCCTATAGATACGTGATCACGTGGAAATTGTAAGTCGTAACAAAATATTTGTTAGTATTATACTTATATAACTATATAAAAAAATAGTTTTACAATGTAACAATTCTTGTGTTAACATTCTATTCCCGTCGTAACGCAGGGCAGTGTATCAACAGTTTCCTCAGTTTAGCCTAGATCACGTGTCGCAATTGCTCACGTTTAGATGCTGCATGATGTTCCGTGCTGAAAACGGAAAAGGGGCGAATCAATTACACGTTTACCCACTCGATTTCAAACGAACTTTGCATGTTTGTAAAATTGAGAAGAACGAATGAAAAGTACCTTGAAAGTAGCATGTATCGTAATTATCGTCTGGTTGAGGTATGAAAGGCGGCACCGCCTTGAGCGGTTCGTTCCAAGGGAAATCTTGAAAGAGACTCATAGCTCGTACTTCCTTTGCGGAGGGTCGTTCGTATTGGTCAAAAGTGAGGAGAGCGTCTATAGCCTCCGTGGCCGCCGACGACAAAGATTCTTCGTCCTCGGGCCAAGGTACATCCCTAGCCAGGATATTAGCGAACACAGCTTGCGGCGATTCGTCGTTGAATGGCGGAACACCGGTGCAAAACTCGTAGAGACATACGCCTAGAGCCCACCAATCCACCGCATGACCATGACCTTGTTTTAAAAGTAACTCTGGAGCTAAATAATCGGGCGTCCCGAGTATGCGGTCGTCCGAACTTTTTATACCACCATGACCACCCCTTCTCACGGACTTTGGAGTTCTGTAAGGTGTGTAACAGTTTCCCGAATTAGCTGGAGTCTTGATAGGCGATATGCCCTGAGGAGAGCGATGCTTTTCCACCGAATCGTTCACGGACGTATCGGAACCTCGGAGTGACGCGAGTGGCAGCGGTAGCTGGAATCTGGTAGCTTTGATCAAAGGTGCTCTTCCCTCTTCGGATTTCTCCCTATCTCCGTCGCTGTAACACCTTTGTTTCGTCGACGAGACGGGTGTACTGAATGCAACCCTTCCCCCGGATCCGCTCTCTTGTACCTCAGCTGCGTTCTTTACGATATTCGATTGCTGTATCGATTCGCAAATATTGGAATCCATCGGGCTTCTGGAAAATATACAGCCGCGATTCTTTCGTTTTGGTGTCTTGTCCACGTCCAATTCCATTGCGTTTATTTCACAGGTTAAACCAGTCGCCCCCCCTGCCGTTGGCCTCTTCCTTTTCGCGCCTCGCACCAAAGAATTCACGCACGTACTCAATGGACTAGTATGAAAAGCAGACGGCTGAGACTGTTCAGCTTCCAGAGTAGACTCGTCTTCGTCTTCCGCGTCCTTACTCAACTGATTGTTCTCTCGAATGGAAGATGCTTCGCACGTGTAGTAACTTCCAGAGCTGCTCTCTTGTCCCGCGTCGGTTGTTTCAACAATCACATTATTCGCTATACGTTCCCCGAAACAGAGATCCTCGGCAGATTGGAAGGGAGTAATGCCAGATACTCGAGAATAATCTCCCGATGCTGCAGAGGAAACTACCGAGTTGGGTGACGACTGAAATTTCGTACAATGTTTTTGCAAGGCAGAGAGTAGATTAACACCAGGCGTGCTCTTCTCGCTGAGATTGGATTCGCTGGCGGATCTTTGACCAGAGCCAAAAGATAAATGCGACGTCAGCGAGAGGAGTTGTCCAGGGGTTCTGGTTAAAAGGCTAGGTGTACAATTGACTAAATCGGATATTTCAAGGTCCCTATGCAAGGATATTTTACTAAGCCCAAAATCTGTCAGCTTCACGTGTCCTTCTCGCGACAGTAGCATGTTGTCTGGTTTTAAATCTCTATGCACAATGCCATGAGAATGAAGGTACTCCAACGCGAGACACACTTCTGCAGTATAAAAAGCTGCCATTGGCTCTTCCATATACCCATATACGCCGAGCAAACTTTTAAGATCTCCCCCGACCATATATTCCATTACTAAATAGACACTGGTAACCGACTGCAACGAATAAAATAATTGTACACAGTAAGGACTACGGGTTAAAGCCAAAGCATTGCGTTCAATTATCACTTGAGAAGCCATGTTCTTATTAATCATTTCGTTCTTCTTCATTACTTTAATGGCGTATACTTTGTCAGGATTTGACTTTTTGAACCCAAGAAACACTTTACCAAATGCTCCACGGCTTATAGGCTTCACAATCTTGAAATCTTGAATTTCGGGTACCTAAACATTAAATATAGCGTTAACAAACTTGTATTTTAAACCCTTATTAATGCGTAATCAAACTATTATTTCATCAAATTAATTTTCTTTTACCTTTGCCGCAGGATTAACAATTTTAGAGATGGTATTAAAAATGGAATTGTCGATTTGTCTAGACGTCGATGTCTGCTGCGGTGTGCATTCTCCATGTGGAATATCGCGTTCGTTCTCTGTGTCATTGCAATTTCCACAAGAATTCTCGTCGTCTGCCTCGTTGATATAATCATTACTGTCTAAATGTGACACCGGCGACTCAATCGCCGCCTCTTCCATTTAAAAACGTAACCTAATAAGGACGAGTGACAAACCTATCCAACGAAACGTAAAATACCGAGGTGCTGGTTTAAAAAATGATTCCGCGGACCGGGTAACACGAGCTTTTACTCATCGTTCTTTTATATCATGTGTTCTTCTTATATGTACACACTTAAATATACTTTAACGGTTATTTGACATTTTTGAAAGTAAACAAGTAAAATAGTACAGTCTATTCGTCGGTAGGTGGCTATACTATTTGATACTTGGTGACTTCCCCTTGCTTGTAAGTTTTTGTGAGTATATTTAAAGTCAAAGAAACATTGTAACAGCGTTAAAAAAAAAATCAATTATTTTAAATTCATTGTGCTTCAACTAAACAATTTTATTGCAACGCGTTTCTCGTTCATAGGAATTTTTATGATCGACCAAGACTACACTGAAGATATGCAACAGCAATTTCCCGCGTTTGAATTTATTTCATGTTTCCAGCGGTTCAGCCAAACTGTACACGAAGAATTGTTGTTCGTATTGACTGCCCTGTTTATTTAAATGTAACTTATCAAGACGTAAATATTTAATATTAATTGACATCATTTTTGATTCTTTATCGTTATTTTGGAAGTGTCACGAATCTTTTCTACGTATTACAAACGATACATTTTCGTAACCTCGCAATGTCTGGTAAAGTAGTGAAAAAAGCGCCGAAGAAGAAGGCAGCAAAAGCATATAAACTGCCAGATCCGATATCAGCCGGTGAAATATTAACAGATATAACAAAAAAACAGTGGATTCTCGGCACATCGATCGGTGTCGGGGGTTTTGGTGAAATCTATTCCGGTAGGCACTTTCTTATAGTCTCTTACACAAGCTCTGTAACTCTGTTTTATTCCTATTTGAATTTATAAACAACACCAGATTTTTAATTATTAATTCAATACACGTGTACTTTAATTCTCTTAATCACAATAAACAATTCCAGCTGCTCCTTACAATGGAAAGCCTCCAAAAGATTATCCCAATGTAATTAAAATTGTAAGCATTTGTTAATTATTTGTTTGTACTGCGTTTATTGTCTGGTATAATATTTTTTGGAAATTAAACTATTCCAGGAACCACATGGAAATGGACCATTGTTCGTGGAAATGCATTTTTATATGAGAAATGCCAAACCAGATGAAAGTGAGTTAATTGAACTATAATATCTAAGCATGATCTATGATCTATGATCTATGTGCACCCTACTTGAACAATCTTGATTATATACATCAAAATTTATTTCAGTTAATAGTTGGCAAAAGAAAAAGAAGCTTTCTGCACTTGGAATGCCTAGATACATAGGCTCTGGAAGTCATGAATATAAGAATATAAAATACCGATTTGTTGTAATGGATCGGTATGGCACAGACTTATGGAAACTGTTTGAAGAAAATAATAAACAATTTCCAGAACATACAGTATACAAAATAGCTTTGCAAATAGTAAGAACTCATAAAAATGTTATTTCAATTGTTCGACATATATAGTATTTCAATGGTACAATGGATTATTAAATTGTACTTGTACATTTTTTAGATAAATGTATTAGAATACATCCATTTTAAGACATACGTACATGCAGATATAAAAGGAGCAAATTTACTGTTAGATTTAAAATCACAAGATAAAGTATATTTGGTAGATTTTGGATTGGCTTCTCATTATACAACAAAAGACGAATATAAATTAGATCCAAAAAAGGCACATAATGGAACTATCGAATATACCAGTAGAGATGCTCATATGGGAGGTAAAGATAAAAAACAATCTATGAAATTTATGAATATACATTTATTTTTTTTCAATGTTACGATCTAATAATTTCACTAATTTCAGTACCAACTATGCGCGGTGATTTTGAAATTTTAGGCTATAATATGATTCAATGGTTATGTGGCTCGCTTTTATGGGAAACAGATTTATCGGATCCAGTTGTAGTACAAAAACAAAAAGAAAAAGCGTTTGATAATATTCCAGATTTTTTACATAAGTCTTTTCATGGGTCAGTTCCAACCTCCATACTTAAATACATGACTCAGTTAGCAAGTATGAAATTCAATGATACACCCGATTACGAAAAGTTTAAAAAAGTACTAACAGAAGGATTGAAACAATTGTCGCATAAACCAGATGGAAAGTTAGAATTTAAAAATGATATTACTAATGATAAGCATGAAAATTTGAAGTCTACTTCGCAAAACGCGAAGAAAACAGTTGAGAGGAATAGAAAAAGTCCACGTTTAAAGTTAATAAAACGTCTCAGTCCTGTAAAGAGCCTTGATGATAGCAATGGAAGCATTGTAATGGACAAAAAACGTGGTGGTGTAAGAGACTTAAAGCAAATATTGAACGTTATCGAGCCCGATGAAGAATACGATATACTAGTTAGAAAATCGAGAAAGCATGATAATCTCGGAGGCGTAAATAAATCTAAGAACGACAAATCTCCAATTAAAGACAGAAAAAGAGTTAAAAAAAATCATTACATCGAATCGGAGTCAGAATCGGAACCAGAGGTAACACATACAATTAATATTAATGTAATTATGTTATTTTATATACGTGTATATTTGTTCCTCTGCAGGTTATATCAAAGGGATCACGATCGCGACCTGCTCGAAAAGCAACATCTAATAGTACAAAGACACATTTGGATAAATTGTCAATGCGCGCAACCAATTCTGATGAAGACATATTTGATACATAATCATTACAGATACGAAATAGGTAAAGGAGTAATCTCATTTGGTAGAACTTTTGTATATTGCAGTGTTTCTAATGAAATTTGTAAAGGCAATGTTTGTTAATATGTAAGTCGTCCAAAAGTATTACTATTTGCAAGTATATTGCACCTTTCACGTAACATGTATATACCGAGAAAAAATCAATATATTTTGATACATCTCCGCGTAAAGAAATTGTATGAAGTATACTTGAATATGGTGAGCAAGTTGCAGATGTTGCAATGAATCCCGACCGGCTAGCGCGCATTAATATTTAAAAAGGATACAAAAAAAAAACTCAAAAGTTAAGTGCACATTTATTTTTTAAGAGATTTTAATCAGTATAAGAGTTCTGTACAAGCACATCGATACAATGCGTTCTGTATACAACATTTTGTTAACTATTATACATGCTCGAAACACTTATTTTTTTAGTTTCTGTATTTGTGGAGCGCTTATCTTAACTTTTCCAGGAATATTTCTAGCTACTGTTTCTTCTTTAACAGCTTTCAACAAGTCTTTCTCTCGCGAAGTAATGTCTTTATCTTTCATAAATACCGCGATAGCAGTTTTTGCCGCCTTTCCTCTTTTACCTGTGCCTGGTGTTAATTTTACCTTGAACCTGAAAAAACAATGCGTTAAGTAAATATAACAAAATAGAAATTTGTATAGGTGAACATTTCAATTTACTTGTAATTTAGTACTGTATTATACGGTGCCACTACTGGCACGGCGAACAACAATTCGTCTTCTGCAACAGGTTTCCCTGTTAACTGATCCAACATGTCTACTTCGGGTCCTGGACCTGTATCCTCCTCTTCGATATTATCCATAATTTGGGTATTTTGTGGCGGAGCTTGTCTTTTCACCATACTTTTTTTCTTTCCTTGTTGTTTTGGCCCTGACGGATCTTTATTTTTACTTTTGCGTTTGTCTTCTTTCGCGGCACCTGCTGACTAAATAGTATTACAGAATTAGCGATGTTTTCGATCTCGATATTTTTATGTCATCTTCAACAGTACACAACAACCAACGAACTAAACTTACTTGAAGAACTTGCATAGATAATCTTCTATCTTCCTCGTCTTGGTCTTTATATTTCTCTTTCATTTTTTTCAATCTTCCTTTTTGTCCTCGTTTGAGTAGTACTTGATCATTTTTTTTAGTTTCTGGTTCAGTCTTTGTATTTTCTATATGAGACTGTTTTTGCGTATTTTTACAACTTTTTTCCTTCACAGTGGGCTTTAATATTACTGGTTTATCATCGCCCAAATATATTACATTTTCTTCATCCTTTTGTAACGTTATTGACTGACTATTGTCAACAAGTAATTTCATTCTACAATGAAAAAATTCGTAATTGTGCATGAAATATAATTTTCAATAATAAAGAAGCTATAAATCCGTATGTCCTGTAACTTACTTTGAACAAGACATATCAATTTTAATTTGTGTATCAGGAAACTGAGGTGTATCGTCACTTTCGATATTAACATCTTGAGTAACATTACTTTCTTCCATAATTAAATCTTCTTTAGATTCTTCCTGAATGGGATTTAGATTATCTGTTTTCTTTGGCTGTTCATCTATTTAATTTATAGTCACAACATCTAAATTAGTATAGATGAAATCAATTTATGATTTATTTTACATACTTTTATAATTGATATTTCACCTTCTTCAGAATCTTCTATTAATTCAATTTCTCTATCTTCTTCGACTATACGTTCTGCAAGCTCACTTTCATCATCCACAACTCTAACTCTCCTTTCATCTATATGTCTTTCAACTGAACTTTCTTCTAAACGAAATAGAAATCCTAATCCCATAATTAACTGACATGGTGGAAGATAATTTTTTTTCCCACGAATCATGAATGACCCAGTAGTAAGGTATTCACCAGTTGGAGCAGTTTTTGATACTTGGTCATTCTTTACCCACCATGCTCCTGCTACTACCTTAGCTTCCCACGCAATACTAATAAAGCCATCGTCGATTACAGTATTTATGTAATAAAAAATACATGTGAATAAGCTTTAACTATTAGCATACCTATAAGCAACAGCCATTGTCCCAGCATCAGCTAAAGTTTTTGGAGGGATTGGATTGCCACTGGGATTTTTAATAACTACCGAACTGGCACCAGTTAAATCTGCATGAACATATATATCTCCAGACTTCAGATACCTTTTTACAATCAGTTCATTCTGCTGTTGATCTCTTCCTCCGATTACTATAAAATCATAGTCATTAATATACTGGTAAAAAAATGACTATAATATATTCTTATTAACTGACCCAGATAATTTTCGGAGCTGATAAACCAATAAAATTTTTCAAACCAATATATCTTTCTTAATTTGTTGATACTGTGAATAGCTTTCACTTCTTTTAACGTTTGCTTCGTTTTCTTTTCCGCAGATTTTAAGGCTTTATCTTGAGACTCTATTGTTTTTTGCTGTTTTTTAGCTGCTGACCTCATCTGATCGTAATACTTCCTAACGTTTCCAAAAGATGTATGGTCTAAATCGATATGGACCAGCATAGGTTTCAATTCCGACTCCTCGCCGCTATCAACGTACGGATCGTGCAACATTAACGAAACATGGTTCGTCTCTAAATTTAACTCTTTAATCGTAGATGCAGCAGGATCTACTTTACCTACTTCTTTTAACAGAGCTTTTATATCTCGCCAACCCATTTGACTTCCAAGAGCACTTTGTATAAGTAGTATAGCATTGTCTACTAAAACATGATTTCTGGTAATTAATTCTGCTTTGTGTTTATCTAACTCTTGAGTTTTCTCTAAGGTCATTAGCCTCTGATCGTGATCTTTTTTTACGTTCTCCAATTTCTTCACAGCTTCACGTTCTTGTTGCAAAACTTTTAAATCTAGCTTCTGACCTTCCATTTCAGAAAAATATTCATCAATCGCAGCATCGAACGAGGAAAAGCTTTTATAAGGATAGAATTTATGTTGTTCAAATAAAAAAGGATGAAATTCGATATTAGTGAATATAAATTCATCTTCACCATATGGTTTTACTTCTTGCCTCTGTATAATGTACCCCTGAGGTAAATTTTGTTTTGCATTGTCCATCATTTCTTTTGCACATTCTAACGCGGTAATCAATTTTGGCATGTCTTTTGTAATATCAAAATCTTTGCCAATCTCGCAACCAGGCATAAAACCATGGCTTAATAAAACATGATAAATTAAAGCAGAGCCAAATTGTAGGAGTGGGTTCAAAATTTTTTTAAGGGGCTCTCCAACTTTAGCATTCCGAAGATGTTGCTGAATTTCCTCTAGAGGTGGCATTATATTTTTGTGAGCACGATCCATTGGATATTTTTCTTTAACAGCAAACCTAATTATTACATATGTCTTTTTAATATTTTATATTACAAGATTAAATTATTCCTTACCTAATTTTGTCTCCCTCTATATGAGGTCTCAAAATATTTAAAATAGTCATTTCATAGTCTGTGAGAACTATATTTCCACGATCATACAACTCTAAGATTATATGATAAGCTGCCTCTCCGCTTCCAAATTGTAGATCTATTATTCGATCTACACCTACTTGAGTAAGGCTTTCAAGTCGTTTATTCTTAAGATGTTTACGCATCTGTGAAAATTACATTGTATAATAAATAAATAAACAAAAACACTAGGAACAATTATTCCTAAATTGTAATTTTCCAAAGTGTAAAATAATGAGAACACTGGATACCTTCATCGAAAATCCTGAAGGTGCTACATTTTTTGGCCATTCAAACTCCGTTGTATGAATTCTATTACCGGATTCTAATAAAAGAACACATTTTTTCTCGCTTTGCTGAAGACGTATAAGATACGTTCGATGATCGATGTCATATATTTGATTTACTCGCATACCAATGAGCCTAAACAAACGAAATTAGTTGTAAAGTGTAAACTACACTGTAAATGTATTAATCACTGTAAAAATAATTTAAACGAAATACATGTACTTATTTACATTCATGTCTCATAACCTCTGCAATCAAAATATTCTATTACGTGTTTTCGTTATTTACTTACTTCTGTAGCTCATTGGTAATGCAAACAATATCATATGAATTAAATCGGTTCTTCATTTTTACGTATACGTGATAATATATTTTTTATAATTGAAAAGTATATATTCGAAACGATGCATGAGGATACAGAGCAGCTGCCAGAACTACGAAACGGAGCGTAATCGTCAATCATATGACATGACATGACACACAAATGCGAAATATCATATATTATACATAGCAATAATATGTGCACTTAATTATTTCAGGTATAAAAAGTAAATTAGCACAAACATTCAAAAATCATTTTTAGTATGATTTTGATTGGTATTAGGTAATTATCAAGGATTTTCAATGACGACTACGCGACACGTCCAGTTAGTGTTACCGGCATTCGCATTATTCGATTGTTATTAATTTTCGAGAAATAATGTATGCACTTTTGCAATCGCGGTATATAGTATAAAATCCATAGCAACATTAATGGATCATTTTTGGTACAATTCTGATAGATACAATGAACCATTTCATTATTTCGTACATTTATTGTTTAGTTTCTTGGTCCATGAGCGGCACACTGTTTTGTAATCAAAAGAAATGATTTCGTTTTAAAATTTTTTATTCAGTATTATGAATATACAATAATATGAAATTCGTAGATATTAACGGTAGGATTTCTGGTAACGGGCCCTGGCACCTGGACCACCAAATTTCTTTGGCTCGCACCTCCTCGGATCGGCGACCAGAAGAGTACGATCATATTGAATAAGGATGTCTTTTACTTCCTTTTTACTTGCTTCGTCAACATCTGAAAAATGATTTCCTGATGTCAAATGTGTCTTGCTTATTAAATGTTAATATTCATTTGGACTTACATTTTTGATAATATGCAACAAGAGCTTTAGAAATAGCTTGACGAATTGCATAAATTTGTGCTACGTGACCACCGCCATTCACTCTCACCCTAATGTCAACTCCAGAGAACTTTTCCTATATAAAAAAGACAATTAGTAATTTCAATATAAATGTTTCATGGACAGATTCTTCGTGTATCCGTATAATTCATCTTCTCAGTATCCTCGAGTTTAATCACAAATAATCATGTTCGGAATAAGGGAACATCATAGATTCATATTAACAATGTACAACGTTTGATTGTTATTTCAACTACAGTAGATAAAACTGATAGAATTCATTCGTGTTTATGAAATCTATCACATTAACGAATACTCACTTTACCGAGTAACAGAATGGGCTCCTGTAATTTGTATTGCAATACACGAGGTTCCACCAATTCCAGTGGGCGTCCATTAACACGGAGGTTTCCACGGCCTCGTTTGCAATAAGCAACGGCAGTTGCGCTTTTCTGTAAATATAAACGTGCACAATTATGGGAACACACGCGCAAACATAACCTCACTCATGATTTGGCAGTTACACTCACTTTACGTCCGAAGACTTGCACGGACTGGATAGGTTCTTTCTGTTTCTGTAAGAGAAATCACGTATTAGCCTTGAAACGTATATCTATTGTTGTTAAGGTAAGATAAATTCAAGCAATCGGAAACATGAAAAATTCACCTTCTGCATTTTGGAAAGCACGTCGTGAAAAGGAAGTAGACGAAAGGCGCCACGACGTTTTCATTAGTAGTACTACGGCAATCATGTATGGAACGATTTCCGCTCGTTACCGCGAGATATAAATTTCAACAACTGCCGTCGCATTTAGAAACGAAATTTATACTAATAAATTGTATTAATAAATATAATTTTCTGCTCTAGATATGTTATACGTCCAAATTGTAGCGACGAATAAACAATTGCAAGTTGAACGTACATTATAATTATCTACTGCTGCTTTTACCGACGTGCCCCTGTCAGTAGGCAACTCGAAGTACGCGCGCGTCGGAACCTCACTCGCGAAGGTGTGAATTAGGGGTTTGAATGAAAGTTCGTGTAACTTTATGCCCTAATTAGCTGTCGCGACAGGCGACAAGATTCAAGATTCCTTAAAGTCACACGTCATAATATCAATTAAGTCTAAGAACTTGAAGATTGAGCCTCTAGGCTTCATGGTTCGCCTTTAAATGGATCAGCTAATAAAAGAAATGACTATCACAGGGATATATGTAAACATTAAATATTGATTAAGGCAGCGTTATCGCAGGTATTTTAAGCAAACAATGACTGTATCTTTTAATTCTCAGCAAACACTTGTATTCATAAGTGGGTCATGTATCATGTTTACTTTGCGAATATTACGTTTACTTTGATTGTACAAAAATAAATGACACGTGCTGATACTGTCAATTAATATTTTTATTTCTTACAAAACTTGTCTAAGTACGGTAATTGCGAATACATTAATTATAAACAATTCAGCAAGCTTCGACCATATACTTGTAATTGCACATGTTTTTTGATTTGTCAAAAACAAGCTCCTCGGGACAGATGAACGTGAATTGTCGATAAAGTGTGCCGTAAATCTTCTGGCAATAGTAGAACGTTTTACAGTTTTGCGGATTAGCCACGTATCCTTCGCTTTCGCAGATAGATTTCGACGACGAAACTGAGCGTGGCAATTTTCGAGTTAACTTTGTTGGTGCTGGAGAAGCCGATTCAAAGGCTGATGCGCCGCCTCTCAAGACGTTGTTCAAGGCAGTCAAAAGAGGGTATCGCGAACCACAGGTACCACGGAAATCATCGGTATCGATGCTCCACACCATGGCACCGCCAAGCAGCATAGAGTTAATGTAGTTGGCTTTCTCTGCGACAGATCTGAAAATGAACGCGAATACATCGGTTAGATCCAATTAGTAAACCTGAAAGCTTTCCTCTCTTCCAAGTTTCCAACACTCACATAGGATCATCATATCCAACCCATTGGTTGCTTTTGAACGCATATGGCACGCGTTGTTGTGGATCACGGATAACGGTCCAGCCACCTTGGTTTAGATTCTCGCAAATTTCATTGTAACCTAGCAAACCTGCACCTTCCGTGTAAGGTCCAGCAGCTCCGGGGCCAGTGGTCGGGGCCCCTACTCCGTTGTTATTAGGATCTGCCAGAGTGAAGGATCTACCATACGCGGGAATGCCAAGGTTGATTTTATCACCTGGCGCGCCATGCTGCAGCCAATAAAGAACCGCTGCATTCTGAAAATGAAACTTTTCTGGTAGAAAATGATGGAAAATGATGGGTGGCTAGGTTGAACGAATACGTATACTATACGTACTACGTTGTTCAACGGATCTTGGCTTCCAGAGCTGGCGTACATTGGAGCGTTTAGGCCCGCGTAGTTGCTCCAGGATCCATTGAAATCATACGTCATGAGATTGATGAAGTGAACGTATTGCGAGACTTGCCAGACAAGGTAGGATTGGGAAGCGGAATCTTCGCCGGCAGCCACTGCCACGCTGAGGATATAACCGTATTTGTCGAATTCTTCTCTGAGTTCTCTGAGCAAGGCCACATAGTTCTCCTTGTCCGAAGGCTGCCCTCCGCGTTGGTTGGGATATTCCCAGTCGAGATCGAACCCATCGAAGTTGAACCTTTTCAGAAAGTTAACCACGTTTTGGACAAATCGAGCCCGCGTGCTAGGATTACTGACGATCTGTGAATATTTGTAGGATCCCTCGTCCCAACCACCGGAGGAGATCATCGCCTTGGTGCCTGGACTCGACCGACGGAGCTCGGTAAACTTTCCATAGCCGTTCATGCCACCATCGTCTGGTAGATCAGCCCATGGATCGCTTACAAGAACGTCACCGTTGGTATTGGTACCAGTAAAAGAGTAGATCATATGAGTACACAGATGGGGGTTGATGTCAGAAATCTGGAAATTTCCTAGTCCAGGACTGTAGACTGCCCAGCTACCAAAGTAGCAAACGATCCTCTCTGAATAACGAAAAGAAAAAGGAATAATGAAAACGTAGACTTAGCGGTACTATTATTATCGTTAATCCGATCCTTACTGTCAGCCTGGACACCGGTTGCGGCGATCGCCACGATAACAGCCAAAAATGCTGCTTGGAACATCTGAAACGGAGGTTTTGGATGTTTTGCCATTCAAATGATTTTCCATACATGATTTTCATTTCAGCCACTTGATCGAGTTAGTTATTAGACGTTCGATATAAGGAGGTTACAAATTGCTACGATCATGGAATATCGCGATAAATCAGATAAAAGCAGTTTCATCAATAGTAACGCACGGAGATTGCCAGTTGTGTAAACACTTCTATATCTAATAACTCTGTAGCATAGCCATACTTCAGTTCATTAAAAAAAAATTAATTAAATTAATATCTTTGTACAAGAGTATGTACAATATGATAGTTATGTTTCGCCATCGTACAGTCTTAGCGAATTTGTACCGTCGTACCAGAAACTGGTTTTACGATTAAATATGATATTTCAGTTTTATGATCAGTGCTTTACGAAACAATGTTCAACGTTTATTAGGTTTTAGAAAACGTACGGTTATAAATCGTAGAAAGCGTGTCACTTTAATTACTTCTAGATTCCCGTTTTATAACTTTATGATATCAAATAGGAAATTTTGTATCTTCCGGGCTAATACTGTACTCGAGCGCTTGCAATTACTATCTTTTATCTCGACGGTCGACAAAATACACGTACGATTTGTTACCTTAGAGCTCGAGCTTCGATCACCTCGAACTGTTTTTTACAATGTAGTAATTTAATTTGTTCGAACTCATTTATATCCTTCTCGTTGCCATGTGTTCGTATTAAAAATGGATAACAAATTAAGTAACAGGCTTCTACGAGTAAATACGATAACATTACATATGTTTTTACTTATACTTATCGTGAGAATACTTAAAATTCATGGTAATTCAAAGAAATTCTACCAACTCTGTTGCCTCCTAATCTTCAATGAACACTTGTGTTTTGATTTACGTCACAGATTACGCCTATTGTACGAGAAGGTGGCTTCTCGAATCATTTTCGTAAACATGATTGGTTGAAACTTTCCAACGTACAACGTACTCGATGAAAATAAGAAAAAAACTAAAGTACTCTAATCCAAGATATGAAAGTACTTCAGACACTTTTATACAGTATACACATATAATCGCACAGACTGATAATTAGAGAAAACATAATGGTCTTTTATTGCAATGTACAATTGGAATAATAATATGTACAGTAATTGTAAATAATTCGGGTTGTGTGCGACAACTCAGCAGTCCGGAACCTCGCTCTTGTAGTTGCAGACTTTCTGCGATTCATCGAAAGCAAGTCCGTCGGGACAGTGGAACGTGAAAACCTTGTATCTATCGTTCACTTTCTGGCATTGATAGAACGTTCCGCAATCTTTCGGATCGCGTACGAATCCTTCGTGTGTGCAGACGGACTCTGATGGTGGAGCTGGCTCCGTGGGACCTGACGTTGGTTTCGAAGGTGATTGCGTAGGCTCTACAGGATTGGGATCAGGAATTGGTACGCCGCTTCTCAAAACCCTATTCAAGGCTGTCAGAAGAGGATACTTTTCGCCACAGGTACCACGGAAATCGTCGGATTCGACGCTCCACACCATAGCACCGCCAAGACCCATAGAGTTAATATACTTGGCCTTCTCTTGGACGGATCTAAGAATGAAAGTGAAAGCGTGAAATATTTTGTCATCGCTATTCGTCTCGAGAGTGACAAAAAGACACTCACGTGGGATCATCGTATCCAACCCATTGGTTGCCTTTGAAAGCATATGGCACAAGTTGTTTTGGTTCGCGGACAACGGTCCAGCCACCCTGGTTCAGATTCTCGCAAATTTCATTGTAACCCAATGTGCCAGGCTCTCCGGTGTAACGTCCAGCAGTCCCAGGACCAATGGCTGAGGCGCCTAATCCATTGTTAGCGGCATTCGCTAATGTGAAAGATCTACCATACGAGGGAATACCGAGATTGAGCTTCTCGGCTGGCGCGCCTTGCGATAACCAATAACGAACCGCTGCATTCTGAAATAGAAGAATTTTGTTAATGCTATGTACGCTAAATTTCCAATATCCAAGCCTTATACTGAACTTTAACCGAACGGATAACTCCCTAAAGAAACGCGTATACGTACAACGTTGAGCTCAGCCAGGCTTCCAGATTCTTTGGAGGAGGCGTACAGAGGGGCGTTAATGCCCACGTAGTTGTTCCAGGATCCGTTAAAATCGTACGCCATAAGATTAACGAAATGAACGTATTGCAAAACTTGAGAGATGAGATATGATTTGGAGGCGGAAGCTTTAGCGGCACCCGCGGCTACGCTGAGAATGTAACTGTGTTTGTCGAATTCTTCTCTGAGTTCTTTCAGCAAGGTCACAAAGTTCTCCTTGTCGGAAGGTTGCCCGCCACGTTGATTGGGGTATTCCCAGTCAACGTCGAACCCATCGAAGTTGTACTTTTGCAAGAACTTCACCACGTTCTGGACAAATTGACTGCGTGCACCTGGATCACCGGCCATTCTCGAGTATTTGGAAGATCCCTCGTTCCAACCACCGATAGCGATTAGCGCTTTGGTACCCGGACTCAATTGACGAAGGGCGGTGAACTTTCCGTAACCGTCCTTGCCGCCACCATCTGGCAAGTCAGCCCATGGATCCAATATTCGGACATTGTTGTCACTCGAGAGCCCGGTGAAAGCGTAAATTATATGAGTACATAGACGGGGGTTGATGTCGGAGACCTGAATGTTGCCCAGGTTCTGTCGATAGACTGCCCAGCTACCGAAGTAACAGACGATCTTCTCTGGATAACGAAACCAAATTATTGCGTGTAATCGATTACGTAAACCTTCGGTGAAGCGCGAATGAAAAAAAGTGATCGAGACTATCTGGCTTTGCCGTTTGAAAAATAGGAAATACTTTAGTTGTACTATTATCAGCGGTAATCTGATACTTACTGTCAGCCTGAACATCGGTAGCGGCAAGTATCATGAAAGTTACCACGATTACTGTCTTGAACATCTGAAAAGTATTATTTCTAAAGCGTATCGGAGATAGTACAATTGTTAATATGTAATTGAACTTAATTGATATTTCTGGTGTAACATCCAAGTCCAAGATGATCAGTGTTGAATAATAAGTTATTTTTTTACCTTCTTTGAGTGTTACCTTAGCCTGTTGATTTACGCGTGATTTTACACTGAACCGATCCGGTACTGTTTATATCGAAATCGAAATTTTGCGTGGCCTTTTATTCAAAATGGAACAGTCTTATCAGTCTTCACAGAATGTGTCACGCAGGACAGACCGAAAGTAGGGGAAACTCTGGAAGTAACCCAGGTATTATGTATCAGAGTATTTATTACAGGTGAGTATCCTTTACAGCAAACATTGCTGCTCAAAAATTTATTTACCCTGTGAGTCAAAAATCAGTCGACTCGCTTAACAAGTAACGCGTTACTTTTGAAATGTTTAGCTCTTCTGGATCGTTAGACGCGCGCACAAGAACAAAGGTGTAGTAAAAGCAAAGCTCGGCTAAATGAAATTTACGATGTCACGATAGAATGACTGATATCGTGAATTGCACAACTTGAGGCCTGCTGTGTAATAGCTGATCAACGAAGGATTTTCTTCATCTCCGGTATTTGCATCTATCGTTTAAAAAATGTATTTTGATTATAAACATTTTCTTTTATTAAATTTATCCGCCTACTACTGTGTCTGTTCTAAACAAAAATACCCCGACTATTCCCTTTTTGGAGAATTTACATTCACTGTGGAAATTTATTAAGTTCAAATAAATGTAGATAAAAATGAAAAGGGGTAGACCTACTTGCTGCAAGGTATAAAATTACGTTTCCACCAGGCTTCCACGAGCTTGTTGCATCACGAGAGTACAGGAGACTCCTTGTCTCCAAACTACACTGATTACCCCGAATTCGTTTATCAATAAATAATGACGCTGAATATTATATACTTCCGCATACTCCTTCGTCATTCCTATGTGTGAAAATCGTATTTTCCGATTGCAAACAGTACCCACTTATCATAATGCTTTCTCCCTTCTTTACACACGTTATCAGACGGCGCTGAATTTTATCGTTGACAGATAAAGCTTGTATTCTTTTCGGATTGATTGATTCCGAGTTTGTCGAACGTGCGATAAAGTTTCAAAAAAACTGAGTTGGTACATTTAACAATAACGTTGACGAGTCATATCCGGGAAATTTTGCAAAGTTTTAATGAATCATTGATGACATATGTGCAAAATAATGTATACGATACTTGTCTTGATAATAATACTTAATATGTTTAATATTATTAGATTAACTGTATTATAACTAGACTATTAGAAATACACAAGAAGAATCTTTTTATCAAGTGTTAGTAATTAAACACAGATTATACTTAGAAACAGTTTTATTTATGCATATTTCACGTAATCCTGTAACAATATATTTAACAAAAATCAGTGTATATCAAATCCATAAATGATATTGAATTCTGATGTTCAGAAAAACTATTCTAGAAAGTATGGTACTTGATCCTGCGATTAGTTCTTATTATTCCTTGTTTTCGTATATACCTCCAATATGCTTTGGTATTTGGATCAAGGTCTGACAATTTTGGCGGTTCCGTTCTAATATTCCATAACCATTCAGGATATTCTGAGTCAGGCTTTAGTTTCACTTCTTCTCCCTCCTTATAATAGTTTAATCCACACACAAAATTCAGTAACTTATTAATATCCTTTTCAACAGATAACTCTACTTTATCTATTTTAAACTGTTGCTTCTTCGTAGCCTTTTTTGAAGGTATCACTGTTAAAACAAACAACATAATTTTAGTCCATAACACTGTTTAGTTGTTATTATTCAATTATTTGTACTCAAAATACTAAGTAAAATTGATTCCAGTGTCAAATTTAACAAAGAATTATCCTGTTAATACTTTAAAAAGAATTTAACCTCTACTTGGATATAAATGTAACTTGCTATTCAAACTGTACGTAATGATTCGGTAAAAAATATATTTACCTGTATAGCCTTTCATTTGTATCACATATTGCGTTGGAATAATTAAATTTTGCTTGAATTGGAGTATCCTTAAACCAGAGAAAAGAGACATGGTATTATTTTACAGTATTTTCTAAACAGAAATTTACAAACTCTAAAATGTTAAAATCCCTATCAGTCCTTATTATAGTGCATAGTAATATGGAATGACGCGGAATTTTCAAACGTTGACAACGGTAACAAGATCAAATGCGCAATGACAAACAATAAGTACTGTTGACTTAATTCAATCACAATTTAATCGAAATCTCAAGGTTTGAAGTGTATCATGAAGTATTCTTTACATGACTATAATTGAATTCATAAATCTGTGACCAAATACATTAATTATACTTTTATGTTTCGGTTATGTAATGCCAATAAGCAGCGATAGAGCGACGCGGGTAGGTTCGACTTCATTATGACATATCATATCAAATCATACGCTGCATTTGATAAAATAAATAAAAGATGCAATGAATAATATATTATGTACTGAATATCATAGATAAAAACAATTGCCTTTGATATAAAAGGCATAAAAGCAAGATCAACGGAAGGTCACAAAAATATTCAGGAGAACAATCATTTCCTGACAATTGCACCGGCTTTACCAATTTTACCCGGAGCACCTGTACCACTAAAACTATCCAAACGTTGTTATAATTCATTTAGGTAATAACAATTAACTTAAAAAACTAGAAGCTGAAAATTATTTCATAACATAAATATTTATTATGTAGCCCAGCAGATTCTTCGTTTAACATAGAACATGCCAAAGTTGAGAATTCCAATACAATTACATTACAATGGACAAGCGAAGGGAAAACTATTGTTGCTACAAGAACAGCTGCAGAGAAAGAAAAAAATCCAGATAGAATATCTCTTGATAGACGGGGCCTTACTACATTTCCAAATATAGTTGAAGAACCACGATTACGTTTATTGTCCCTCCAACATAATCTTCTTACAAACATCGAGAACTGCAACTTGTCCCATTTAACAAAATTAGTATTTCTTGATTTGTATGATAATCAAATTGAAAAAATTTGTAATTTTGATTTGTTAGAAAATCTAAGAGTATTACTGATTGGAAAAAATAGAATAAAAAAGATCGAAGGCCTGAAACAACTTTCCAAATTGGAAGTGTTAGATCTCCATGGAAATCAGATTCTACAAATATCAGATTTACATAATTTGGCATCTTTGAAAGTGCTTAACTTAGCTGGGAATAATATTAAAGTAATAGGCTATCATGACTTCCAAGGTTTAACTTTGCTGAAAGAGTTAAACCTTAGACGTAATAAAGTCAAAAAATTATTAGGTTTCGGCGAAATACCGCAATTACAAAAATTATATTTAAGTAATAATGATATTCAAAAGTAAGTATTCTTAGCATAGGATATCTGTAAAATATTCGTTTTGCTAACTAAGTGTTTGACGATATTGTTTTAGAATCGAAGATATAGGTAGCATTGCAAAAGCGTTACACCTCAGAGAAATAACAATCGATGGAAATCCCATAACGTTGAATGGAGATTATGTTTCCTTCTTTGTGTCATATTTACCAAATTTACAATTTTTATCTACTATGCAAATTACCGAACAAATTCGAAGAACGGCTATGGCCTGGAGAACAACTAAGGAACAAAGTAATTCTACTTTTTTAAACCTTAGTGCGCAAGTTTGTATGAAGGCCCGACGGGAAGAAGTAATATCGAATGCGAAAATAAATTGGGAGCTTCTTAGATGTCATTCTAAATCCTCTCCAGATAACAATGGAAATAATATACGAAGAAGTAATGTTAATCCATTGCAAATTCAAAAATCAAGCAAATTTAACGCATTGAAGCCTAAAAACTTAGAGAAGGTGAAAACAAAAGGTTTTGGAAGTTTGACTTCTATAAATGAAAACATTGAAGCAACAAAAATAAATATAAAAAAAAGAAGTAATTCTAGCGATAATTTATTTCGATTAAAAGATGCAACTAAACCATGTCCATTAGAGTTTAAACTCCCACCTATTTTGGGTTCTATCGTAGATAATTTAATTAATAACAAATTTGCTGAAAAAGTAGGTAAAAATAGTAAAGGCTTGACAACAACAAAACCTAACAGTGATGCTGACAGTGCATCAAGCAGCGATTCAGAAAGTTTAGAAAGCCATGCAAATCTGAAAAGTTGTTTGAAATCTCATATGCTAAACTCGAATAACTATATTTCTCCTCGTAATATTAATAATCTTGTTACTAGTAAAATATTTAGTTGTCTCGACGGTTCTTCGCCCACATCAGAAACTGCCACTAACGAATCGGAAGATAATAAAAGTTTTACAGTTTTTAAATCTTCCGAAGTATTAATAAACGATGATAAATATTTAACAGAAGATTCTCAAAATATAAAGTTGCATGATCAGCAAAGTCTAAGCGATTGCCACTCAAAATCGAGTGTTGGTTCCTCTGGATATTGTTCTTTAAGTTCTAAAACTAACAGCATGGATAGTTGTAAATCAGTGATGAGCGATTTCAGTACATTGTCTGTTACTAAAAATGTATCGTTAAAGTGTAAAAATTCTGAGAAAGATAAGAATAGGGTAAAGAGTGCTCAGGTAAAGAAAATAGTGAGTTATAAAAGTAATAGGGCAGCAACTGCTAGAGCTAAATATAGAGGTTTAACACCACAGAGTCCACCTCCGTTGCAAAATCCACCAAAGGAAAGAGAACAAGGTGTGTGGCAATAATATTTAAAAAAAAAATATTACATAATATAACATGTTTTCTTTAACTTCATAGGAGGAGATTACTTAATAGAAATAGTTGGTCGATGCTTGAACGTTTACGGGCAAGGTGCATTGCGTTTTATTGACAGACCATGGGACTCTTCAAAAGCTGAAGATGTTAATGTAGTTAAATTTAATTATGTACAATTCAACGATGTGGCCAAAGTTTTATGTAAAATAAAAAATAGATTTTCGAACATAGAACATTTTCTGTTTAAAGAAACTAATATCAGTTACCTTGGACAGCTTAATGCTTTAGCTGAAGTACAGGGATTAACAAGTATTCACATAGAAACAGGAAACCCAATTGTATCAAAGGATTGGAAAGTGTATGCTATATTTCGTTTAGCTCATTGGGGATTGAAAATTATTAATGGAAAAGAAGTAAATATTTCTTATTTTGTGTAAAATAGAATAGAAGTTTAAAGATATCATTAGATGAATTTTATTTATTGAAAAATACATTTGATATACAGATTACAAGCGAAGAAATTGACTTCGCGAATAAAGAATATGCTGGTCTCGTCGATATCGTAATGTGCTCACTGCCAGAGTCTTTGTTACAACCTTTATTACAGAGACTTCATTTAGAAAAAGTGCAAAGGCAAAATGGAGAACAGATTACTGCCAAACAGTTCTTACTTAACAGTGATCCAGCCCTCAGAAGTGTTGTTGCCAAAGAGGCATTACAATGGAGAAAAGGAAGTATAACACAGGTGATAAAATAAAAATGCAAGTTTTTATAATTAGTTCTCTCACTGAATTCTGTTTTTAATTACAGGAAGACCTTATTTGGAGGCACAAGGGAAAAGTACATTTGTTAAATCTGATCAATCGTACTGTAGATGCGATACAAAAATTGCAGTTACTTGAAAATAAATGGCCAAATATTTTATGTGAAATAATTCACACCACTTTATCGGATTTTTCCGAGATGGACGAATACATGAAACGTTGCAGTGAAACACTTAAAAGTGATAAATGATAAACAGAATTATCTTTCTATGCATTAATCGTTACCAATAGTTTACAAGAAATGGAATTACTAAATTATTAATCGGTACATTGTTATATAGGATTAGAGGTTAAGATAGTGCAAATTCATATGAATTCAGACGGTATGTTCCTTAGTATGTGTTCATATTTATTTTGTTAAGTTATTACACAAATTATAGAATATAATATAACAATATATTTGTTATCTAAAAATCAATGATACATTTAAAATAACTATCGTTTAATAAGTTTGTCGCGATGTTAATGTAAAATGTATTTTGGTTGTATTTTATAAAAAGATAATTCGACTAGTGCAATTTATATAAATTCTTAAAAAATTAATTCTTGTATATCTTCTATTCAATCTTTTTTTATTCCATAAGTTAATAAGTGTAAACAAACCATAAAGGCGAGTACTATTTACAATGAAATGCAATCTCATGCTAAGTAAAAATCAGTCGTCCGCATCATTTCGTTCCGATGATTGATTCCACGCTGAATGAAATCGTGGACTTTTTCTCCAAGCAAGGTCCATTTTTAGCTGCAGAAATATTATTGAGATCTGTCACAGCGGAAGTGAAATTGTTAAAGTTTTTTTTCATTCTCCGAGGTTCTGTTACATGTTCAAACCACGGAATTGCGGAATACGTAGCCGGGAAAGGTTGTAATTTCTTCGAATCTTCGGATTCTTGGCGATATTCTTGATTATGCGATAAGCCATTCAATAATGGAGCATCTGCGGTAACTGAAATATAAAACGTGCAATGGGAACACTATAGCAAAGAAGATGTAAAGATGATAATTGAGTATCTTTGGTAGCAATAGAATGTTAAATATAATCTTCTCTGCGGTAACAAACCAAAATCTTGTGTATACCAACGACAGCTGAGGCCACGTGGACGTTACTTTTAACGATTTCCGGTAAACCTCTACAAAAGTGTGCTTCATCTACTAGATTCTACATCCTTCACTAATACAGAGAACACACATTTGGTGATTGGTGAAAGAACGTGCTATTGGTTCAAATTGTCATTTTACAAACAAAATTTTCGTTTTGTTTAGCACCGTAAAGAAGGGGTAACACTTTAATGTATTATTAATTACTAACATGGCGTAGGTAAACTATGGATCGTCTTCAACCCATAGAAACCCTGTGTCACGCTGATGCTGGTTTGCGTGAAGTGCAATTGATGACGTTGAAAATTCTTTGTTCTTCGACAGAGAGGACTCTGGTCGGCTTTGAGCAGATACGGGGAACCTGACGTGTCTATCGGGGGATGACAGACTGTCGAGACGTTTTCGGCGAAGTAATTCCCTTGAGCCTGCTGTTGCCTCCTTAGCGCAACTTGCGCTGCCATTACCCGTTGTCTTTCGACCACCAGCAAACAGCAAGGACAACGACAGTCCTTCCACGCGCACGACCTCTTGTGACCCTTCAGACCAGAAATCACACCGTGGTTCCTGCATCTCGCGCACTTTGGACTTCTCAGACGTTGCTCCATGCCGGAGTTAGCTTGATTCGAATTGCCACTTTCAGTCTTCATTTCGAATCCTTACTAATACTACTCTAACAACGTATTTTTTTCAGTATACAAAATATGTATCACGGCATAGCATTTTCTCTTGATGCACGTTTGAATAATCACTTGAAAAACTTTCGGTACTGTTAGAATTGACACAATAAAGTGGTGAATAATATTTGACGAAGAAGAATTATGATTGACAACGCATTCATCGAGTATCTCGCACTCTTCGAACTGCTCGTTGGTCCGCGAGACTCTAGCCAATGTAACGGTCAGTATGCACTGTTGAATGAGTTATATGCTTAGAGTAATCTTTTTCCTTCGACGAAGGAGGTGTCTCTTCATCTCCTCCTACTGATTCAAAATGTATTTTTAGAGAAGGAACACGACGGGATTGGCTCGAAACGCGAAGAAACCCCGCCACCCTCGCAAACGCTAAGCCAATCGAGACCAACTCGTATCTCGATGTTCTTGTTACCATCGTGGTTGTATCACCTCGAGAAAAAAGCAAAGATCTTCTTTGATTACCAGCCACCCCCGTGACGGGATACTATCGATCTTCCGTGAGCAGATCCTCTGACCGGTATATGTACGCACAGAGAATCGCTTTACGCGAAACGGAAAGATTTATCGAGGTCTGATTCGCGTGAGCAACCGAGACATGCTTGTTTATTCCAGTAAAACATCGGTACGAGATGCATTAATTTGTCGTGCAAATTGTATTTACAAGCCTTAGCCCACAAGGAATCCCCCTACAGCTGCTACGCTTTTCCACATTTGGGCCAGTAGCTAGAGCGAGGAATCTTATTAAGTTTGTCGAGTTATATTTAGATTTCGGAATGCTTTGTACATCAAACATTCTGACAGAATGACTTGTAATGTTCCAGCCTGCAGTGGTTTCTTCCTCGATAGCTGAACTACTTTTTTTTAGGAAGTAATGTAAACCGTGCCGCTTCCTCTCCGTTCGAGTATATAGATTTTTATCCAAAACAAGGGTAGAACATAACGTTCGAGGGTACGGCACTTAAAAGTTGGCCACCCAAAAGAACGCTCATACGTTAAGAAAACATACTCGAAACTAATATTAACTGTGCGTTGGCAACATCCGAGAGGATCGTATTAACGAGCTCTTAGAGCAAGATCACAGAAAGAATGCCATGTGGCCGCAGCTGGCGATGTGTACTGTTGTTAGTCCAACGAGATTCTCTCTTTCTCTCTTCTATTTTTGCAGTACACGATAGAACGAAAAGGGGAAAGAGATTGCATCGTCTTCCACTTTCCGATACTTTGACGGCATGTCATATTTTTAGTTGTAACCGAAAACGATCTCAGACTTCTTGGACACTCGATGACGTTATTCGGTTAAACTGTATTGCTCATTCTCTCTCTCTCTCTCTTTCTCTTTCACTCTCTTGAGCTGTAATCGATCAGTTTTTGTTTACTTTTCATGCCGGTCAAATCTACATCTTGCAAAGATTTAAAGTATATTCCTGGCAGTTGAATACGTAGAAGAACTTACTCCCTTAATATAGATAACGGGTCGGAGTATTCTACTTTAGTTAGAAGGTGCCTCTTTGTTTCGTTTTCGTGTTCTCTTAATAGTTCATGAAATTAGAGTTCTTTGTTTGAAGCGCCTCGTTTTTACAAAAAAGAAAAAAACCCAAAGAAAGAGAAAGAGAAAGATGAGCCAATCTTAGCTATGGATATTCTGAGGTGCAACATAGCTCCGGTCACGCATCTTCAGCGGAACCGCCGCTGCCAACAGCGGAAAGATGTTGAATGACCTGTCAACATATTTGCCGCACTGACAACACCCCTCGAGCAAAGCTGTCCGTGTCGATGGGAAACGGGGATAGAACGTCTGAAATGACACCCCTTCGTTCCACGCTCATTAGGGCGAATTCTTCGGTGCGTTTCACGCGTGCTTACCGGCGGCGCAGCGGATGTAAATTTAAACTTCTCCGATCGATTCTTCTTTCGTCATCTACGTAACGAAAAATGTCTAAAAGATGCTGCCGTCTCTTTCAACGATGCTACACTTTCACTTTTGAACGTACTTAAAAATAAATAATTTCTGTTTATACATTTTTAACTGCATTCACATTATTTAATTCCAAAAGAAAATTTTCTCGACGCGTTTATTAGTCAAAGACATCTGCAAATCATGCAAATTGCATTTGTTCCGCGATCGAGAAGAAAGCCTGTTCGCTTCACGCTATGATCGTGGCATACTTAAAAATTGATAAATCTATTTTGACAGTTGAGAAAAGTCTCTCGTTGAAATTCATCGCGACCTTGCGCGGCTCTCGTATGCGAACCGGCCGCGGCGCGGGCGAAGAGAAACGGGAGCGTAGTATTCGAAGTTACAAACATGTTATGTAATACAAAATTCAAACGATAAATCAAACAGACGAAATATTGTATCATACAACGCTTCAACATACGTCGAAACTAACCTCGAGAAATTTAAGACAATATCTTCGCGAAGTAACACGAAATGTAATGCGGCCGTTTATTAATAAACGGTGTAGCGGATATTCTTGGATTATAAATCTTTCACTCGTCCGAAGTAAGGACATTTTGTTCTTGATATTCGATAGAATATCGTGTTCCTTACTAAAATCATTATAAAAGAAGAAATTATATTAATGGTTGTGTGTTTTAATGTTGATGCTAGGCTGGTGAAGAACCAGGGATTGAATGCATTGCAATGCCCCACTGTACAAGCAACTTTGCTTGGTACTTAGGAAAATTCATCGCAGGCTTCACGGGTATGCTTTTCTTCTATGTTTTTTTAAAGGAGAAGTGAGTATCGTTCAACTTCGGGCAACGCAAATCAAACGGACCGATGATAAAACTATTTGTACTTACACATTACAGGGAATACAGCTGTCTTTGCCATGCAAGAATGAGACAGGCCATACGTCGCAAAGGAGAAAAGTGGGTCACGTTGGTCATACGTGCGAGATGTCTCTGAGACAGCGTTTCCTAAATTGTACTGCGAATTGTAAAAAATCATAATATAGCAAATCTTAACATTTTAAAATAGCGAAAAAATAGATTTAGAAAATGCTGTTCCAAGGATCCGTTTCTTCGTATTGTCCACGCTTTGATAAATTGTCGCGACGGAGTCCTAAAGAATATCACGCATCGTATGGCCAGCAATATCATGCGCATGGCATAATCAAAAGTTTTAATACTTAGTATCAATTCCTGCTCCACAGACAACCAGGCAGATGTGAATGCGAACACGGGTAAGCATTGACAACGATATTCTCCGTGTTAAACGTTTCCGTCTGATCTCTTGATTGATTGTTTTCCATAGAATGCGGACCAAAGTTTATGCTTGCGGCTGCAGAAAACGTATGGACATGTAAGTATTATACAGAGGCTACGAATAAATAATTTACAACATAAAGCGATAATTGATGTTGATTTTCAGGGTACACGAGGATAACAAAATGGTTTCAAGAGAACGATCTGGCGAACATCTCGGAGACTGCACTTGTGCTAGGAAAAGGTCTTCCTAAAAATGACAATGGTAATTTCGACTTCTCCAGCGAATCGCTGTAAGTCTTACCATCGTGGACAACTCTAATTGCACGACGTATCGGTGATTCTGTCATTGTTTTGATTGCAGATATATCATCTACAAATTGTGTGTGCTGTGTAACATTACTTAATCAGAAAAGGAAGGTAAATAACCACACTTGTACTAAACATAAGTAAAATTGTAACGATGACGGAATCAGGTTACAGCATCAACGACAAACGTAAGAAGAAAACGACCAGGCAGACATTGCCTCTATCGCCATTGTAGTGGAATCGTGTGCGCTGAAAAAATGATGAAAAAAAGAAAATACAAACAACCTTGTGCACACCTACGCGTTACTCAAGACATCCTTCCCGATTACTGGAAAATATGCAGCAAAACTGACGATAACGAAACAGAGAACCATGCGGAAAATGTTAATATCATCGACGTTATTAACAGTGATACGAAAAATTGCGAAGGAATTATGATTAAGTCGAAAGAAAAAGAAACATCTACAAAACTATACCTTAACAAAATAGACTCCAAACAGAAAACATCAATTGATTGTCCATGCGTTTCTGTCGACTATAACGCGTCCCAGGCATCTCGATACTCTGAAACCAAGTGTAAAGAAACTCAATGTTTCGATAACAAATCAGATAAAGCGCCTCAACGTATTTCAGAACTAGAAATTGTCACAGACATCTGTGCCGATAATGACAAATATTCTTTACAGCGCATTAGTGGCAACACATCTGAAACCCAGAGAAAGAGTAGTTTATGTAAAATTACCGAGATATTTACGGATGAAGAATTGATCGAAAATGTTGATTCAAACATACATAGGGTGGGCCGTTCAAAAATAATAAAAAAACAATCACAAAGTGACACTAGTTTCAGCGAAACGATTATTACAGACAATTGCATAGATTCGATTTTGTATCGCGAATTAAGAAAAAAGTGTGCTTCTATGATTAAAAAAAAGCTATCGATGAATCGCATAAAACCAAATGTTAAATCGAGAGACATTCAATCCCATCGAGAGTCTGACATTGATACTGAAATCGTAGATTTTATAAACGATGCCCAAACATTTTCTACAAAACAAAGAGGAAAATACAATTCAAAGCGTTTCGAGAACAAACATCGATCAATCTCAAAGTTGCACAAGCTTCCAACCGCTTGGCGAAACAGTGCAATGAATCATAAAAAGAAGTTCCATTGTGAAAGTTGCTGTTGCGACATAAAATCTCGAGCTTATAATTGCAATGACCCGCAATGGAAAACTGCTAAGAAAGAAGTCACTTTGGATCGCGAGATTCATTGTGCAAAATATAAACCGCAGTTTTTGCAGCACAAAGAAAAGCCAACTACGATTCTTTTCAAGAATAAACGATCCAGCGAACAGCGATGCGTCAAGGAATCAAAATTTGAAAACTCTACGGATTCGGCGTGCAGTCCTGCGACGACATCCACGCAATTCACCGAAAGATCGGTTCGTGAAAATCGATTCATTTGTCGATGTTCACCTTACGAATCGTTGCATTATGCGATGGCTTTTAAAGACCGATGCAAACAAGATCAACACAAGATCGGTCGTTCATTGCTGTTGTCTTCTTCGTCGAGTCTGACCTCGTCAAAACGATGCCATTCGTGGACGGCACTGTCGCAGGACTCTGCCCGTTATAAACGAGAACCGATCTCCTCATCTTCCTGCACAAACATTCAAAAATGCAAGAGAAAAGGTTCGAGGAACGCGAAAAGAACCAGCTCGTATCCTTCCTCAAACTCGTCTTCGACGTCGTTGGTATCGCTGTCGACCTACAAGAAGAGTAACGACTTTGGACGAAACCAATGTCTGGAACCTCGAGGTAAGTTTAATCTTAATATATGTATACACAAAGAGTTAAAATTAAGTAACAGGATACATGACAAAAAAAAAAAAAACAGGAAGCATCAGAGAATCGATAAAGAGCCGGAGATTGTGGAGAAGGCCAAGATTTCGCAAACAGGAAAAGAAGAAAACCATATATGTAGGTGAACGTCACATTACGTGGGACGTCAAGCGCGCATACTAGGAACAGCTAAACGATTGAAGAAAGAAAACGAACAACTACGCGAACGACGTACGAAGAAGCGCAAGTTGTTTAATTATGGAAGTCTAATATAAAAGATATATACTGTGCAGCGTATATACGCTAAGAAGTGAACGAGTACAGGGTTGCGCGTCCCGGTATCGCTTAACAAAAGGAGTAGTGGGATGTAAACAGTCACGACTAGATCGCTCCTTTCGCAGAATTGACGGTAAAGAAGGAAACCAAGGGAAATTTACCAAGTTAACGATGAACGGATAAGCAACAACAGTAACGAGTATAACTCGTAATTGGCAGGTACCGAGTTAGCACTGAAACTCCGTGAATAAATTGGATCTGTGCTGGCGCGGGAGTGACGCGTCCCGTTGGACGCGCTTGGAAAATCTGAAACTCGATTAATATGCGTCGTGTCCGTAGGTGAAGAGTCTATAAGTAGAATCTTCAGCGGACACGAACGTCAGTCATATTCATATATTATATTCCGACCTAGTAGACGGGAACCTTCCTTTACGCTAACGAGATATATGCGACGGTTAACGCTGTGCATACATCACATGATGCCATGGTATACATCTTTGTCCGAAAATTTCAGTTACAATTTTCCCAACAAGAAAGAGAAGCTCACCGATTTCTCTTTTTCGATTCTTTCTATATACTTGGAGAACTTTCGAAACTTTTGTTCTTGATAGATGATGCTTTCTGTTTGATAACGCTGTATCTTAATATTGTGATGAACTGTTTTACTTTTTATTAGAATTTTGTAGAAAACTAATTCTATTTCACAATAAAATAAATATCTTAAAAGAAATACCAAAACACAAGTTTCAAAACCCATGATTTTCTGTTTAAAAAGTGCTCTTGCCAATTGTACATTCCCCTTGTGAGATTCAACTTAACAAGGTCAGGGAACAAGATTTGCAGAGAAAATGACAAAGTTCTCATTTCAAATTGACAACTCGAGAAAACGATAGTCGATACATCGGTATCCGTATTTCTGAAGTCTTTTTTCCCCAAAGATCTCTCGTCTTAATCTATTCGAGAATCTCTGTGAATGGCAGGCTTTGTAAAGGAAACGTCGCAGCTGCGTCCCTCACGCCTCGTATTTTGCACGCATTCCGATGAAATAAAAACAAGACTAGCAAGGGTGCCGACTTCAACCGAGAAGAAATATTTCGAAACAGGATGTTAAATGAGCGAACTGTCCAACTGTCACTCCGCCTAGTACCCAGTTTCTTAGCACTTAACAAAAATATGACCCAAAATGAATATATTTATTTTCGATGTCTATGTTACAAATAGACTTAGCGTAACACTTGCACGACTCGATTCAAAAATTATGTTATTATTGTTACTTATTTTTGTTGGTGTCACTGAAAAACGAACCCATACTTTGATTCGTAAATTTATTTATAAACAAATTTGTTCATTAACACATATACGTAATGTATATACCTGTACCTGTAATAGTTTTTTAAAATTTATAGTGAAAATGAGTTTTAAAAAAATTTGTTCATATTACAGAAAATAACATGTATATCGTTAAGAACCACTGAAGATACGTGTACGTACGTAAATTGTATTGCACTTTACAATGGAAGTCCATCGCTGACTTCATTTTAAATATTAATAAGATATTCTTCGTTCGAAATAAGTTGACCTTGTCTGAAACACTCACCAATCCATTTACTTTTAATAATTATTACTGACTCGTGTTGTTCATTATTAATTGTATTTTTAATTTCGGAACTAATGAAATCTCCATCGACAAACACATGCGTTACAGAGTCGTCGATAGCATCTTTAATTGTTCCTGCCATAAAACGAAATTGGAATTTCGACCAATCTGACTGATTATCAAAATATCCCACCATGCCTCGAAATATAGAATAAGGTGATACTCCACTGTCAAACAATTCTTTATCTATCTCTTTCATTTGTGAATGGTCAAACTCCATAGCATTTGACTGAAAACAAATTTATACAAGAGCTTATTAATCAAATTGCAAATTAGATATTTTTCTCCAAAGTTGTACAAAACATAATAAAAACGCGTAGTACCGTTTCTTCAGCTTTTTTGAATGAGCGTGGCAAACTCTCTTCGTCTGCATCCGCGGTAAAATTGTCGTAATACTCATCGTAATATTGTGCTAATCGACGTTCCGTTGATTCACGACTGCATATTAAGTCCCATGGTAAAAAGTCTTGTAAGGACGACCAATTTTCTTCTTTGGTAACCCGTTTGAACCAGTCTAAAGATACTACGTCGTACTTTTTACTTTCTATAATACTTTTTGCTTTTACCTAGAGAATTCAGTTTCATATATTGATTATTCAAATTCCACGAATAACATAATATAGTTTATATATAACAAAATATTTACCGTTTTAACGTTACCAACAATAATGCAATAATTCTCCTTTAAAGGATTTTGAACAACTTTCGCACTATGCTGCAGAAGAATTTCTTCAATGTGTTCTTTCGATAACTCATCGTCTCCATTTATCACGCAAATTTCTTTACCGTCGAAAAGTCGTGTGAGATGAACCAGCGGCTTGTTATCCATAATGTTAGACCTTGGTGATTTCTCTTCACATTTTGTTAAGGTTTGTTTCGTCTTACGTACTTTAATTTCGGGAGCTTCTCCTATATCATTCCGATCTACTTCTCGTTTTGTCAGTTTTTGAATCGGCCTTGAGTCCTGAATAACAACGAAATATGCAGTTCGTATAAATTAAGATTATAATCTGTATAAAATTATTAAAATTTATTCAGTTGATTGCACACACTTTGACTAGCGATAACAGTTCCGTAGTGGTGCAAACGCTATACCATGGTTTTTCAGTTCTAACATTCATGACTCTTGGGAATCGCAAACTATAACCTGTAGGATAATCGTTACTTCGTGTCATTTCTGTTGCTCGTATTGTCAAAATAATGGAATCTTCAGGACGAATCCACTTATTTGGTGGGTCTACCTGAAAAATATTAATTTTGAAGTGTTATTATATACGCATATTTATTTAAAAAAAAAGCTTACTTTAGGAGGAGTCACATTTGCAGGACACTCATTTTGCCATTTATCTTCGAATCTTTTCCAAAGTTCATTCAAGGTTTCCATAGAAATGCCATTACTGACTGATACAACTGATAAAAATTTTGATGGATTTTCCTCTGGAGTACTTGGCGGGGAAGCTACTGCCATCAGAAAACTTTTCATTAAACCCATAAATTTGCCTTCCCCATAGTAACCACCAAGAATAATCAAATCTACATCTTCCACCAGATCATCAGAATACTGAAATATTATTGTTCGGGTAAAATAAAAGTGCATAATATAAGTAAAACATTTGGAAAAGGGAATCCTACCTCAGCTTTTATTTTGTAACAACCAGTGCCATCTCGCATATTTGGTTTATACTTTGTATCACACTTTTTAATTACAATTCCCTCTTCCTTATTTTGTATACTTTCATTGAATACTGTGCGTAATTCTTCACTTTTAACAAAGGTAATTAAAATTATATAAAATATATGCAAAATATATCCTTAAAGTTGTACGAAAATATTCGTTATACCTCGTGGAAATCATAACTGATTTACACAATTGTAGACTGCCCTCTTCTTCCTTGTATGCATCTTTTAAAATTCTCAGTCTTTCTTCATAAGGTTCATTATTAAGTAAAACATCATTGTACATAATAATATCAAATGCAATAAAACATGGTTGATGATAACTAGTTTTCGAAAGTTTTTTAACATCAAAATTCATTCCTTTTGAACCTAACAATTTCTTTTCTTTATGCCAACCCATTAATTCCCCATCCAGAATTATTGATTTACATTGTGGATTTAAAAGTCGTCTAAATACACTACTCATAAAACCTAAAGTAAAAAGTTTTTTGTAATAAATACTTAAGTTAATTTTATTTACAATATTTCTGAATTATACCTGATGAATTAGTTTCTCCATAACTAGGATAATTTGTAATGTCATACCCTTGTCTCGTGAAATATTTATATTTGCCATCTTTCATATGCATTTGAGATCGTTCACCATCATACTTAGTTTGTACGAAGTAGCGTTCACTATTCCTGAAAAGTTTCTCCGTATCTTCAATCCTATATCTCTCTAGTAACATTGGTTTGAAATGAGAGAAAACTTGTATATTATAATTGTATCTCAATTGGGGATCACACAATGCATCGCAGACCTGACGTAAATTTGATGACACGTTAAACAGTGCATTTGCATCTCGATGAAAAACTGGAAAAACACATTACTTATAAGTATGTCATTCTAACATACAATCAAATGCAATTTGAAACGCGACGAAGAATCGTTCAAACAATCCAAGCAAGATCTGTAACTTCTTAGATACAATGGTGAAATTTTATTAATTCTTCCCAGATATTTGGAAGATGATGCAAGGGACTTCAGATAAAATGATTTCACCTAGTGTAAGAAGTTACACTTTAAAATGAAATTTTTTAATTAACCACCTTGTAGTATTTTCTTTGTTCCAATATTAAGTTTCAAATCTTTAAGAATTATTCGCGTTATCCATTTAAATTCCAATGCAGTTGTTTTTCCTAATAAAACTTTAAACGTTTCATCTTTTGGTTGAGTAATCTCGTTTCTTGATGATATATCATTAAGGAACAGATTGATTCGTTCTATCGTGATACCAGAACTATCGCGTGGTAACCGACTTCGTAGAATTTGATAAGCTTTTTCTGCAAAATCAGTTCCTGAAATCTTTTTTGTTGTTGGAGATCTGAAACAATATTATTGTTTCTTTGATGTATAAAATGGTACGATAACGTTCATACTAAAGAAAAATAAATATCCAGTAATGATCTTACTTATATTGTATAAGATAATTTGCGTCCTTGCTATTTTTACCCAAGCAAAATACGCGAACATAAAGATTAGCAAGGGATTTCTCTTTTAAATTGTGCGGTCCACGTTCTCGTTCTAGATGTGGCAAAATCAGTCTCATTATAGGGAACAGTGAAACGTCCTAAAGATGCAAATTTGTCATTTTATTTGGAAAAGTAATTGTTATTGTTTATCAGTATAATTTAATTACAAAATGTATAACTGTACCGTATCTGGACATCCCGTTTTTAACTTGTCGCTAGCATTACGACACTGCTGAATGAACTTCTCTAAAATCTCAACTTTCTTAGCAGCACGTGACTTCTTAATTTCTTCCAAGACATTGCATAATTTTTTAAATTCAATTTGGGCAGCTAATGTCACACTCATTTTACTTGCGTATCTAGGAAATAATAATGGATATATAAGATAGATATACATATGTAGCATTTAAGATAAATGGTTCAGTCATAATAATGCTTCAATTTATACATGAATATTCACATATTTATTTACAGTATTATCGTTCATTTTATAATTAAGATTAGTTGTAGATACGTGCTGTTGTTTTTAATCTAAATTACAATGTATTTTTCAAGATACATTTTTGCTAATAAGTAATTTTCTGATTCTAAGTAAATAAGATGCAAATTAAAAGCAGCTTCTTGTTTTAAGTTTAGAAAATACGAGTTCTTTTTAACTAAATCTCCAGGATCTTCGTTAAGTGCTAATTTGTAAAAATGTATAGCTGCTGATAATAAACGAATTTGATGAAATGCTCGCCCCATATTGTAATATGCTTCCTGTTTAGCATCTTCACCTCGTAATTGACAATATTTTTTCAGGAAAGCGATAGCTACAACAAAATATCGTAAATATATTTGTTAAAATGTATGCTCATAACAAAAGTGTTAAATAATTTTCCATTTCTTATATAAAGTAGAATTCTCTTTATATGTATAACTGTAATTACCTTGAATTACAAGTTGATTCTTTTTAGCTGACAATTTTTGACATGCCATTTGTAATAAAGTTACACCAATAAGTAATGCCAATAATGCACTGGGAGCTACTTTAAAGAGAGAAATGTAATCGTTGAGGGCATATTTATATGTTCCCGAAACAAGACAGTTGTTCGCATGCATTATATTTAAATGAGAAAATACATCTTCCCTTCCAAGGAGGCGCATAATGAATCTATTGTGCCTACAATCTTGAGCGTTTTGAATAATAATATTCAACAAATTCCAAGTATTCGGTCTATGACAGATGCGAATTAATTGCCGCACAATATTATATCCATGATAAGAATCATTATTGTAAATACAGGAGACCAAGGATAAAAACATAATCTGAATGTTTCTCTTTTCAAATCTCTTTGACGTTAAAGCACTTAAACATATTCTTTGCAATAAACCATACTTCTTTAATTTACAAGCTACTTTACACATTTGGACAAGTAAGAAATATTCATTCTTTTCACTTAATTCTGTAGTATTGAGAAAGATTGGCACATTTTCTTCTTCAAATTTCTCCCCACGTGACAATCTGTGAAGTTTCAATGACTCTATACGTTGTCGTGTTCCATATGCCCTAGTTAATGTATTGAGCTCAACTTTGCTTCTTAAATAAACGCAATGTCTGGAGAAAAGTAACATACCAGATCGAAAATATTCATCGTATCGCTTTACCTTATAAAGAAGCAATGTTCTACGGTAAATTACTCGAGGATCTAAAGTATCTGAATCGGGATCTTGATCAAGAATTTCTATTGCTTTGTTGTACTGACCCTTTAATTGGTAAAGTTTGGCCAGAGCTATTCTAGCACCTAAATGCTGAGATGATAACTTTGTAACAATTTCATAAGATTCTATTGCTTTCTTTAAATCTTTGCAGCCAACCCAACATTCTGCATGTCGTAACCACACTGCTGCTAAACTATAATTATTACTGTTTACCAATGGATCTAACAATGCTAAAGCACATTCAAATTTTTTCTTCCCCATCAAAGTTTCTGCTATATCTAAGAAAAGATCACCAGAAATTTCTGGATTTTCATTCAAATAAAATTTAGGCAAAAGATTTTCAGCCAATTCCATTTGATCTAATTCAATAAGGATTATAAGAAATTTTGCTTTTAAATCGACAACAACATCATCTGGTATTCCACAGGCTTCTATTTCACCTATATCCTGATCCTCTAGTTCTTCTTTCTTTTCGTTTTCTGATTTTTTTACTGTTGCATGTGGATTCTGTTTATCGGTAATATTTTTATATTTTACCCAGATAGAAGTATATTTAGTCAAAATGTGTAAGCATCTTTTAAACCTTTTTAGCGCTATTAATATCTCAGTCATGATATTAACTTCTTCCAAAGTAATGAAAGTAGGGCACTTTGTAAAAATATTTTCCATTGCTTCTAATGCTTGTTCATTATTATTCTCCTCCATATAACGTTTGGCTAACATCTTAGCATACTTAACTATATTATTACCATCCTCTGGTTCTAATTGATGAACTAATTTTGAAAAACCTCTTAAATAAGCTTTTTTGTCTCCATTTTGTTCTAGAAGTTGTGCTCGTGTTTCATATAAGTCTATATCTTTTGGGTTTGCTTGAATTGCTTTATTATAGCATGTGATAGCTTGTTTGATGTTGCCACTTTCCAACGACATATTTGCCAATCGCACCCATTGATCAGAGTCTCTTGGACTGAGGTGTGCTGCTATTAAGGCAAACTGTAATGACTTCTCTGGTTGATCTGCTTCGTATATCATTGCTAGTGTATGAAATGGTTCTGGAGCACTTGGCACTTGTCTAAGGGAAAGTTACAATATTTACATTGTTTCATTCTATAATCTCAAAGTAATATGTGCTCTTTGTATACAGCAGCATGCTGTCTGTATTTTAAATTTAGGAAAATCACTTGCCTAATTATTTCCATACATATTTGAGCAGCTAATTCTGTATCTCCTCTAGCAAATCTTAAATTTGCTTCGCCCATGAGACCTTGCAGAACTGGAGGAAGTGTTCTTTTCTTTCGTTTATACCGTTTTGGTGCTTTGCGATAAATAGATACATTTGTTTCTATTTCTTCGTTCACATTATCATTTCTACAAATAAAAAAATTTGTAGCTATGTGTTTTACATAATGTACAAGAGTCTTGACAGAAATACTACCTAGTAAGATCAGTTTCTACAGTTTCTGTATCTGCACCTTGATCCATTCTTAGAGAATACTCTGAGAATGTTAATTCTCCATTTAAGAACTGTCTTGTTAATTTATCTTCTTCATCAGCAGTCAGTAATATGTCTTGATCTTCAATGTCTGTAGTAATATCCATGACAGTACTACTTTCTTCAGAATATGCTTCTGGCATAATGTCTTGTGTTATATCTTTAATCTCTAAAGCATTTGCTTCAACAAATTCTGTCATATCTACATTCATATTACTAAGAGCATTTTCATCTAATTCTTCTATGATCACTGATGCTATTGTGCTTTCTTCATTCATTGTCATATTGTTTTTGTGAGTAGACAATGGTAAATTAATTTCAATCAATGCCTCTTCTTCCATATCGGTATGCACATTAGATGCCATTATGAAATTATTCACTTATTCACTGTTTTTATTCAAAACTATATATAAAATAATTAGATTGAATTTAGAGTAATTTGATAAATATGAATATTTAAAAAATCACGATGCAAAATATATGTGCAATACAAATTAAATCAACAAGACGCGACAATCAAACATTTTTGACAATCATCTGTCACGTGCGTATAAAGGTCAGACAGCATACGTATGACAAGTGTTTCAACACTTCATATTCTAAACTATAAAGTATCTTATGTACCTTACGAACAATTCGAATACATTAAAATCTATGTACTTACCTTACAAAATATGTACTTATAAAAAGTAATTTTATATTAGAGGTTAAGTTTTTGCGGAAATTATTTACCTTCATTCAGTTTTCTACGATGTAATTTACATGAAATTCTTCCAACAAATAAATACTGTTTTTATAAAATGTACTTCTTGTACACATAAGACAGGAGTGACGTATTTTAATTCTTTTATCAGCGAACAGATAATACAAAAACTTGATTTCTGTTACTTGCCATTACTGTTACTGACAGTTACTGACATCTAGCACTCTAACCTAACACTGTGCAATCACAATGTGAAGTTCTGTAAACAGTACGATAATACGCTGCATTATGATTTGTTTGTTCATTGTTCCTAAATGTAATTTATTCGCAGCAAGACGCATCAATTGTACTTTTAAGAAGTAAGAAAAGTGAAAATATTGAATGAAAATGCATGTTTCGAACATTTCGATTTTTCAATCGAAGCTGATTTTTATTTTGAAACCGTTTAGGTTATGACATCAAAACAAAATTTTGACAATAAGAAAACGTCTTTATGCCGTTTCTGGATTTCTTAAAAATTAAACAAATAAAAGAATATTACATTCATTTCTTATTACTCGAACCATTAAAAAGAAGTATGATTGGGAAAACAACCATTTAATAAATTATGTCTTTTCACTACATGTAAGTTTACTAAACCATAAGTACAAACTGCAATACAATTACATTATCATAAACAGAATTAACCAATTATTTTTCTTATTAATAACCATCAAAATAATAACACTATATAAATATTCAATTTTTTGTTTGTAGCAACTATATACTACAAATTATATTAATTATTTTTCAGCTGATATTAATAGTATGAAGCCACATACATGCTGGCATTATATCTCTTTATTGTTAGTGCTTAGTATTGGAATTGAACTGTTGTGCAACCAAGTAAATGGTTCAGTCGATAGTAATAATTCTATTAATTCTGATCTTCCTAATACTGCCAAATTACCATATCATGGCACTGGTCCAGAACAAGTAAAAATTCACTTTGCCAATAGAATTGTTGAAAATGAATACATTGTTGCATTTAAGGGTTATTATAAATCACACACACGTGAAAATTATATAAGAGCTGCATTGAATTCATCTGGCATTCATAATTGGAAGATTTTGTTTCGTGACAATTTGGCCAACAATTTTCCTAGTGACTTTGATGTTGTTCGATTGGAAGAAACAGATAAACATAATGGCCTTGATGCTTTAACAGATCATCCTCTAATTAGGAGAGTAACTCCTCAAAGACTTGTACAGAGAAGTTTAAAATTTGTTAATACATCAGAAGATGCTGATTTTCCAGAATATAAAAATTTTAAAAGAAAAATTAACAATTATGTGAGTTTTTACATTATGTTTCATTACATTTTATAGACACTAAAGAATTACATTAAAAAATGATGTAAATTTTAGAACAACCAATTCTGGCAATCAACCAATAGACATACATCCCGCAGATTACTAAGAGCCATACCAAGACAAATTACAAGTATACTTCAAGCTGATGCTTTATGGGGAATGGGTGTTACTGGAAATGGTGTCAAGGTAAATACTATAGTTTTACATAATTTTTTCAAAAGAGATCAAAAAAGTGTTTGTTATATGCATAATGATTATTGTTAGGTAGCAATATTTGATACGGGGCTGGCAGCTAGTCATCCTCATTTTAAAAAGATTAAAGAACGTTCAAATTGGACAAATGAAAAAACATTAGAAGATGGGTTGGGTCATGGGACATTTGTAGCTGGAGTTATCGCATCATCTTGTATAGATTGTCTTGGTTTTGCACCTGATGCAGAACTTCATATTTTTCGTGTTTTTACTAATACACAGGTATCTTTATTGACATTTTTTTTATACATATATTTTTTACTTAAACTTAAATTTTTGAAAAGTCTTTCATCTTTTTATAGGTGTCCTACACTTCTTGGTTCTTAGATGCATTCAATTATGCTATTCTTACAAAAGTTACAGTATTGAATCTTAGTATCGGTGGGCCAGACTTTATGGATCATCCATTTGTTGATAAAGTGTGGGAACTAACTGCAAATGGTGTGATTATGATCTCTGCAATTGGTAACGACGGGCCTTTATATGGGTAAGGAATTACAAAATTATTCATGAAATATAATTTTAGATTGGAAAGAATGATTTTTTAAAGGACTTGCTTTAATTAATTACAGTACTTTGAATAATCCCGCGGATCAAATGGACGTCATCGGAGTAGGTGGAATTAATTGGGAAGATCAAATAGCAAGATTTTCATCGCGAGGAATGACAACATGGGAGTTACCCTCTGGATATGGGAGAGTGAAGCCTGATTTAGTTACATATGGATCAGGAGTACGAGGATCTGCATTGCAAACAGGTTGTAGAACATTGTCTGGAACTTCTGTTGCTAGTCCTGTTGTTGCTGGAGCTGTAGCACTTTTAGCCAGTGGATTCGTACAAGCAGACGGATCTCAAACTGTTAAACAAAGAGTAATTATTTCTTAAATTTGTATCTTTCGATATATTGTATATCAGTGTGTCTTAAACTGCACCTTCCTGCTTTCATTAACGAGTTCGGGGACTACAGTTTAAGAAACACTGTTATATGCGTTAGCTTTTTTCTTTAAGTTACAAGTTATATATGATCTAAGGTAACTCCAGCAAGCATGAAACAAGCATTGCTTGGTTCAGCACGTCGCTTACCAGGAGTTGGAATGTTTGAACAAGGAGCAGGAAAGTTGGATCTATTGCGAGCATTTCATTTTCTTCGTTCGTATACACCGATTGCTACTCTTAGTCCAAGGTAATTACTCGTTTACATTATGTCATAAGATACAGTTGAACGCTTATATTTATAAATATGTGATGTGCTATTAGCTATATAGATCTAACTGAATGTCAGTATATGTGGCCATACTGTACACAAGCTGTGTATCATACTGGTATGCCTACAATTGTAAATATAACTATAATAAACGGTTTGGGAGTATCTGGACATGTAGCAGAACTTTGGTGGCATCCTTATACCGGTAATGGAAACGGTGAACGAATCGATGTATCAATAACTCACAGTGATGTTCTCTGGCCGTGGTCTGGGTGGTTAGCAGTTGCAATAACTGTTCCATCATCTGCTCGTGACTGGCAAGGCATAGCGCAAGGTTGAAAATATTTTTTTAAGATGTATGTAAAAATTTCTCTTTATGAAATTTAATTTTATATTTAGGTTATATATCTGTTACAATTGAATCACCACCAAGCGATGGAGAAGAAAAACCAAGACAATCTAAAATAGAACTACCTTTAAAGGCGAAGGTTATTCCTACACCGCCCCGTCAGTAAGTATAAAAATAATGTCTTTATTATTATTATTATTATTATTATTATGAAAACTGATGATACAATTTAAATTCATGATATTCGTTTAATAGTAAACGCATTCTGTGGGATCAATATCATAACCTACGTTATCCTCCGGGATATTTTCCAAGAGATGATTTACGTGCGAAAAATGACCCCCTCGATTGGAATGGTGACCATATCCACACGAATTTTAAAGATATGTATCAGCATTTACGTAATGCGGGTTACTATTTAGAGGTACTTGGTGCACCGTTCACTTGTTTTAATGCCAAAAACTATGGTACTTTGCTTATTGTGGACACAGAAGAAGAATTTTTTCCCGAAGAAGTAATGTTATACATGATGTATAATTATCAATAATTATTATGGTAATAAATTAATCTTGCTATAAAATGGAAAATCTATTTCAGGTAGCTAAATTAAAACGAGATGTAGAGGAGGAAAGTCTCTCTATAATAGTATTTGCAGATTGGTATAATGTTACTGTTATGAGGAAGGTAAAGTTTTACGATGAAAATACTCGACAGTGGTGGATTCCAGATACGGGTGGAGCAAACGTTCCAGCCTTGAACGATCTGCTATATCCCAACTGGGGAATAGCATTTGGAGATCAAGTGCGCAATGGCCAATTTACTCTTGGTCAGCATCCTCCTGTAACTTTTGCCTCTGGAACTACAATCACCCGGTATGATAACTTTATTAAAATTATATTATTTAATTATGAATTTCCAAAACCAGTGAATAATTTATTATACAAGAAATCAATTTTTCTATAAATCAAGGTTTCCAAAAGATGGAATTATTCTTTATGTCGAATTACATGATCAAGGACAAGAGCTTTTACTTGAATCTGAATCAAAATCTACAATTTCTGTGCCAATTCTTGGACTTTTTCAAACAAGCAGCTATAAGAGTATTAAAAAAATGTATCATGATAACCATGACAACAATGTTATAACGGATAAAGGAAACTTGGAAAAATATAACATGAAAGATCAAATAAATATTGTGCCAGGCAGAATTGTGGTGTATGGAGATTCAAATTGCATCGACGATAGCCACTTACAGAAACGTATGTTTTAAAATTTATACTAATTTAACAAATATACAAATTCTTAACCTTATTTTATTTTTAGCTTGCTTCTGGATGCTTGATGCTATACTAGAGTACACAACAGCAGGTCATATTGCAACTGTTTTTACTGACGAAAGTCAGACCAAGGCAAACATTCTTGAAAAGCCTGGTATTTTAGATAGTGAATTACCACAACGTATGGAAGGTAGTCATTTAAAACGTCATAGTAAAGTGTTACTACCGGAAAATACTAATACTGGCCACATTCGACCACTTCCATCTTGCCCTACTATCATCCTGGCTATTCCAAGACCTTTAAATGAATCTGTCCCTATGTAAGTAAATATAAACTTTGTAGGTTACGTACTTAATATTATTTAATAGGTAATTGATTTTAATTTATAAATAAATTTAATATTATTTCAGAAATCTTTATAAACCTCAGAAATTACTATCTGTAAGAGATACAATAATTGCAGTAAATCCAGTGTTGCAAGATTCGAGTCCTCTATGGCTTAGAAGGCGAGTGGGCGGTGCAAACATTCCTACCCTACATCACGCGGAGCAGAATAATATTGACGAATTAGAACAAACCGATGAAGATAATAGTGAAATATTTACAAGTAAGTGGAGCTACATGGCAGGAATCATTATTGTAGGAGTTATTGTTCTCTGTTTATTAAATCGATGGTATTGCTTAATATCAAAAAGACATTCTCGAAGAAAACGAACAGTCGGTAGATTACGTAGAGTTATTCAAACAATTTCTGTGCGCAGAGTGCCTTAAATGTGACTTTATATCTGACAAACTTTCAACCACTATAAGATAATGTTTAATTATCTATGGTTAACGCTTAGAGAAGAACAAACTATATTATGTGCCTTTAAACTTACAGTACTCGACATACATTATTTTGATAAATTTCGTGTATCACTAATTCATTCTATACATATACGTATTTCGGTTGACATACATACATGAAAATGCAAAATTGTTGTATTATTCTTTATTTAATCGCTTAAAGTAATTTATTTAAATAAAGTTAAGTCACAATATAGGTTTTATTACAAATAAATATAGAAGTATGTTAGTAAAATACAAGGAAAATAAATATAAATTTGCATTTCCAACAAATTGTGAAGATATAGTTGTGGCTTATCATTAATAACATTTTATATATTTGTATGTGTATTTTACGAAACACATTAATCTTTAAGTTTATAAAATACATATTTACTTGTAGTGCACAAGCATATATGAGAGAATTATTATATTATATTAATATTGATAGAAGAATAATATAAGTTTTTTTCCACTGTTATTAACTTGTGATATGTAATAATTATTGTTTTAATATATGATACAGATTTTGTTACAAAAATTTATTTCACTAAGTAGTAATACAATATTTTTAATTTAGGAATGATTTAAAACAATCAAACAAATTATACAAACAATAAGACTATACCTTTTTATGTATAAATTTATTTATGTAGTGACACGAAAAGATTTTACTATTTGCGTATAACGTTGTTGATATGTAAAACAATAATTGTATGTTTCTAAAATTGTTTATATTGAAATTAATAACAATTCAGTTGTAAAATGGATTGTACGTAATCCAATGTGCCCTATCCTGTTCAGTTGCAGTCTTATGGGTAGTAAAAATACTTTTGAAGACTTCAGATGCTTTGGGATCTTTAGCAACGCTATAGTTGTCTTTAACTTTTTTATATGCTGGATCTTCAGCTTCGCTTCTATTACTATTACTTTTAAAAGTAGCAGTTTTATCCTCTTTTTTGATTTTCTTCTTTGGTATCTCATCAGATGTAACATCTTGTATTTGACTATCTTCGCTATGTTTCTGTTTCTTAGATTTCTTTTGAGCAACTTTTCTAATTGGCATATTTTTCTCCATTAACTTAAGATCATCACCCTCTGCATTTATAATAATAACATCTGTCTCTGTAAAAGATTGCTGACACTGATGACATGTCTGAAAATTATTGCAAAATTTATCATTAAGCTTTTTTAATCTTCATTTTAATATTCCTAATGAAACTACTTACTGTACTCTTGATTTCTTTAAGCGCACGTTCGCTCATTACACAACCACACGACCATAAAAAGCAAAATTTGTATTTTCCATTCATCTCTAGTCCAATAATTGGACAGATGTATGGACTTTTTCCTCCATCTGCATAACAGTCTCCTTTTTCTGCTTTATTAGCATCAAATGCTGGATTTGAAGTTAAATTTAGACTTTTTACATCTTTCAAGCTCTTGATATGTTGTGCTGATTCTGGGAGCGTGCTTCGATCGAGAAGGCCTTCCAATACAGATTCTTTGCTGTACAAACGACCTAAAGCACAACCAACTACTGGTGGCTCTAATGGTAATTGTTTTATCGTGCAATGTCTCCATTTAAATGCTAGCTCTGCCTCTTTATCTTTCTATAAATAATTATATTAAAACTTACTAGTGTATGATTTAATAAAGTATATGACAATTAAATTCGTTTTTTCATGTGCAATGTATATGTATTAAACTTCGATAGATTACAGATTCTATATAAGCAGTATTACGAGAAACGTTGATATTTGCATACATTGTACAAATTACACATAAATACGAATACGTAATTACCTGTTCGGGTTTCTTTTTAATTCTGACAAGCTCATCCCTACGAGGAATAGTTCCACCATCGCAACCCATGATGTATATATTGATATATAAACTAAAATCGAAAAACAATTATGATTTGTTATACTCTAACCAACTCTAACAAGATCTACGTCAATTCGTCAAATGCTATTATAGATTGATTGTAGTAGCTAGTAGGGGTTCTCAATTCTCAATTAGACCTCAGCGACCTCTGATGAGTCTATTCATGTATCAGTGAACCAATTTATTTATATTTTTTACCTTATAACATATTGTTATCCTAATTATCTACTTCTAAAAGAATCAGTAAATTGAAAATTACTTTTGAGATAAGTCGACTCGATTAAGAGGTTGAGAATCAATGAATTATAGTACACAAGTAAGCGAATGTCAGTTGTACCAACTTTTTATTTGCAACAAGAACATTTTCGCGAAAAGCATAATGTTATTAAATATTACCGTAATATAAGATTGATGTTCGCAGTATATAAAGAACAAATCGTAAATAGGTAAAAATTCGAAAGTACTGTTACATGTTACCATGGAAATTTAAGAAAAAAAGTTTTGAGTGTATTGGCAACAGTTAGCGATCGTTGCAGATAGTCCCGAGCTCGGGTCAGCTGATGATGTTCCCTTTCAGTTTATATTTTAGTTGCCGGGCGGGTCGTAAGGCAGCAGCACACAATTGTCATCACGTGAGGTCACAATGGTTTCTGATGGTTTCGACGAGGAGTGATTAGAACAGCGAATGTTTTGAATTTCTTGAGAAATTCAAGCATCTGCCCTGTTCTGCAAACAAAGACGCGTGACACGATATTTGGTAAGTGAAAACGATTCGTTTATTATACAAAACGTACCGATACGGAAAGGATTTTGTTGTCAAGTAGTAAAGCAGTAATAATCAATGTTTTATGATTAAAGGGTGTCGAGAGTGTCTGTCAGAATCTCCTGATACAATTTTTTCAAACGTTTTTAACGATAGCACGTCTTACTAATTGATCTTGGCCTTCCATATAGTTTGGAACTTGATATGTGACGCATTTTGAAGGACTATTGTATTATCGATTTTGCCAATGGTTTATTAGTGGGCGCCATTAAGTCGTTTCGGCAGTAAGCCCGATTTTGTGATGATGTCCTCGCGTAGTCGTCAATTCAAGGACATACTTTTTCGTATATAATTTCGTGCATACTTGTCACTTCCCTATATTGATCACTGTGCAAGTTCAGCGCGCCATTCTTGCGCTTAGTATATGTCACGTGGAAAGCGCGCCTAATTACATAATACTGTAGTCGAGGAAATACGTTGTGCCACACCCCCTTCCTTTATCTAACTTTTTACAAGACTATGGCTCTCTTAAAAATTCTTTACACTTTTAATTTTGTACTATTGATTTTTTCATATACAGCTGGCCAACTATAATCAATGAACGATGTCTCTGAAATCATTTATATGACACTTATACATATGTCAGATCGATAGCTTATCGCTCGAAGGTGAAGCAGGTGGTTGTTGACGAAAATGCCTTTTTTTCTTTTTATAAATCAATTTTTAATTTTAAAATTAAATTAACCTTTATTTATTCAATTCATTATAAAAACTGAAAAATTCAATTATATTATTTCTCTGTAAGTTTGTTTCATACAATGCAATGTCAAATATAATTTATACAATGTAAAACAATGTTTCAGACACAGTAGGATACTTATTTTGAAACGTTATTCAAAATGACGGAGTATTGGTTAATATCTGCACCAGGGGATAAAACATGTCAGCAGACATGGGAAACTATGAACAGTTTGACTGCCATACAACATTCTTTATCAGTCAACTACAAATTTCACATTCCGGATCTGAAGGTTGGAACCTTGGATCAGCTGGTTGGTCTGTCAGACGATCTTGGAAAGCTTGATATTTATGTTGAACAAATAACTCGCAAGGTCGCAACATATTTGGGGGAAGTCTTAGAAGACCAAAGGGACAAGCTTCATGAAAATCTTTTGGCCAACAATAGTGAGTACAATTATGTTGTGCTTGTACCTTTGAAATTTGCTCTTTAATTTATATTTATCCTCCAATAGAAGAGGGTAGGTTGCCAAACATTCAGGGGTCCAAAATTATTTATCTCTTTTTTTTCATATTACGAAATAGTAATTTAATAGAGCACTAGTTGCAATTATTATTTTTGGATCCCTGCAGACAGGTATCGATCGATTTTTTGTGTATGATGTTCTAACATAAAATAATATCGGTTGGCAAAAACATCAGTGAATACTATACACAACACAAAACATACACACTACTTAAAATTTTTCTTTAATAATAATCTTAAACATGTATCAGTTGATTTATTAAGATTTTTAATTTGTTCATTGAAGATAACGATAGCACGACTTTAGAGTCTTTGATCCTTATTTTCCTCAGTACCCTATATTAATAGATTAATAGATGAAAGCAAAATTTTGTCTGTGTACGCTAAGTATAATACGACGATGATATTTTTAGTAAACATGTCCGAATTGACATACATTTTTTTTTTTTTCTCTTATTGAGGATAATATACAGGCAAAATCGCTATAAGTATGATGTGTACCATAAATCTCAAACTTATAGATAATATGTGATATCCAAAATATAAAGAGAAAAATTAATTATATCATATGAAAAAGGCACCCCCCTCCATGAACATGTTAAGCACATTTGTATTTAATTTAATCCATGCAAACATCTTTTTATATCTACTTTTATTTACATTTATAAAGTGAATGTTTTTCATTTTTTATAATAAAATTGCAGACAGTACTCTAATTATGGTACACATCGTATAATTTATATATTTGTAGAATGCTTATTATTACTATTTGGTTAGAGATCATATCATTTATTACTTACTACGAATAATTTTTCATGTTTGTGGTGTTGCTTGGCTTGCTTTATTTAATTTGGACCACATTAACCCTGTTTTCCCTACCTTATTTATTATTTTATTAACAAATGCTCATACATGTGCACCATCAAAGATGTATAAAGCTACAACAAATTTTAAAACACAAACATGAAGTATTGTATACTAAGGTGGGAGACAAATTTTGATATACTACATAGACCACACTTGATGTTAAAAGTTTACAAAGGACGCAAGGAGTTGCTTGGGTTACTGTGGTCACCAAGCTCCAATTAGTTGTTACAAAGATTCTTTCTTTTTCTCTTTAGTTCGTTCGTTTATTGTATCTCACTTGGCATTATTGATTGTTTGCAATTCAAGTTTAAATCATTGCATATCATTTGCTCATATAGTTTTCAGTTTTTTTGTTCATTCCACTTACGTATTACTTTCTTTCCAATATTTTCTTATTATTTCGATCACATTGGAGTATTTAACGAAAAGTTTACTATGCGATACATGAAAAATATAAATAATATATGTCGATAATTTGATAATCTAATCATGAGGTGCATAATTTTTTTGATAAAGACTTAGTGCCTCCTAAAAGCTTATCCTGGGCACCTCTGACACAAGTCGATACAAAATTTGTATCGTTATAATTCGTAATTGAGTTTTTATTAGGACATTGAGGTTTCTGTACGCTAAATACTCCTCTCTCTTTTTTCCCGTTTTTTTTTCTCTCTTTTTTTGAGTTATTTTGATTGAGTTTCGACAGCATTGTCGTTAGGCATTTGCGTAGGACGCAATAATAGTTGAACGAGACGTAAGAAAAATCGCGCGAAGATTGGGACTGGGCTGTAATGGATAGGTCAAACGTCAATGGATGGGGAGAGCTCGAGCCCCGAAGGGGGTCCGGACACCCCGCCAAACACCCCCGTCACTCCATCACACAAGACTTCAAAGGAACACCACAAGCAGTGGAGGGAATTGGAGAAATGCGATCCAGAACCGGCCGCCTGTTTAGGTCAGCATCATCACCAGCGTCACCATCACCATCACGAGCATCATCATAGTCATAAACATCATAATCATCCCTCCGATTTCGAAAAGAAATCATCACACAGTCCTCAAGGTCTCTGCGATGCCCGGTCATCGAACGATCCTTTATCGGTATATTCATGCTACCACGCGCACTGGTGCGCTGCTTCTACCTCTTCCACGCCAATTCCCAGTCCTACCCCTACGAGCCCGAGCCTCTCCCTTTCATCAAACTGTAGCAGCGAAGGAGAGACCAGATGGCAGTCGGCGACGCGTCATCGGACTACCGAAAAAGCGGATCGTTCTACCTCCAATCGCAAATCGCTCGGCAATGACGACGACGACGAAGACGATGCGGACCAAAACAGCGACCAAGACCAAGACCATAGCGGCAATTTGCCCAATCCAGGTACCCGTCCTACCACCGCCAGGTCAACCCGTCGAACCTTTCTCCCAACATAGCTGCGAGACTTGTTCAAACCTATTTTCCTTGTGCACCTCGTGATTCGCCCGTTTAGCGACCGATTCTTGTCTTGTCTTATCTCCTTTGGAGGTAGAATATAGGAGAGAGAGAAAAGAGAGAGGTTGTCATTTCGTGGTACCTGAATTTTCTAAACAGTGATATTATTCGCATGCAGCTTCTGCTTAGGGAAGAAGTTCTAAGAAAAGAAATCAATTGAGACTTACATTACTCTAGTTTCCGTTCTTTTCGATCACTGTACAGGCTGATTCTGGAAACTGAGGCCATCTGTGACTCCTGAGAAAATTGTAAAAATTGATACGCGATATGTTGAATCCTGTATCGATTGTTTGTACCTTTACTCGGAAAAGAGCTACAGCTTGTTTCAGTTTTTAGTATCAGCCAGTGTTAACAAAAGCGTCTTCATGATCCTAGTGCGCATTTCCTTCTATGTCAATTTTGCACAGCTGCACTACATATGCAATGTTTGTAATGCTGGCGTATTTTCTGCCGAATTTTGCCTCCGATATAATAGATTAATTAAAGTCGTTTTTAAATGTTAATGTGCTGTGTCGAATCGGAAAGCATTGCTTATTATGTATATTGTTTTTCGTTCTCTCACTGTAAGTAAATTATCCACACTATTTTTTGTAATTGAATTTGCATTGCTCAAAAGACACAATTTGTTTTATATCTATAACTTAAGTATACATTGTGTATTTGTACATATATTGATTACGTATGGAAATGAAAAAAGAGGACACTTTACAAAAGTCATGACAATCTCTCTCCAGTGCTTACAGCATACACGAAGTGAGACAGTACCAAAAGGAAAAATACTTCGCTTAGTTTACTTAGCTTGCGATTTGAAATAAAAGACCCTAGTATATCAAATATTTTACGTTGTATCGCAATGATTTCCTCGGTGATGTTACAACAAAATTTGATTTATCGTGCACGCAGGAAATAAAATATTGGAAGATTACAAACAAAATCTGCCCATGTTTTTAGCACATTTTAATTGGCAACAAATGTGCGTACGTTCGGAAAAATTGTTTTTCGGGAAATGCTCTAATATGTTTTAAGTTCTTAGCTAGTTCTTTTTTACTCCTGCGTCCTAGTTATGATTAAATATTTCACAAGTATTTTTACACAAATTGTAAGATGCATTAAAAAATTTGTCAATTTTCTTTTTTTTTAAGTCCACTCTTGGTAGCGCAAACGGCCATATTCGATTAATATTTTTGGATATCGTTCAATCAATTGTTCCAGATGCTGTGGAAGAATGAATGAACACATAATAGATTCTTGTCACTTCCGTCTTTTTTATGTCTTTTTATACCTTACTTCGTTTCTGTCTTCCGATTTATTGAATTCTTTAACAGTTAGAGTATGTTGGCATAGTTGGTTCTTTGAATATACTTATTCAAGCATTACTTTAAGTTACTTTTATTAATTAACTTAAATAACATTAAAATTCAAATAATTTACTAGAGATCACGGATGTTTGCGGATACAAAATGTTCGCTATATTCACAAATATTATCTAAAGTATGGTTTGAGAACAGTCATACGAGATGTGTGCTACATTTGAAATAAGCAACACTATCTTATATGATTTTATTTCTTTCAATATATTCTTTAGCATTTTTCCCATACCTAGCTTTCACATTGCTTTTTAACTATTACTTTCTATAATTTTCGATAAACGGACAATACCGCACAAACTGTAATACATGTACAACATATGTATTATGGACGCTAGCACAGATTACAGAAGAGACACGATTAACAAAAATTTAAAAACACTTATCGATCGGTACATGGACTTATACAATACTGTTTCGCATGTTCAGATAGATTTTGAAGACAGTATGGTGCTCAATACCCTTCAACACTACAAGTTACCATTTCACAAAATACATCCTACTGATCAACTTTAATAAAGTACTTCATAAAGAGTTGGCATGAAATGCTTAGATATCTTGGCTTAGCTGCATATTGTATGTCAATGTCACGATGTCTCATAGCGCAAAACATCATTTAGGTCACGAATATACACCAAACGACACTAATACTACGGAATAATTTATAGAACATACAAAAAGTTCATAGTATCTATTGTAATACATTCCGATGAAAAGCTCTGTGTAGTTCTACGAGAGAAAAGAGATCTCGTTTAGCCATAGGAATCATAACGACAGCAATAGTATGTATCATGACCTGTACAGCTTTCAGAGCTTTCCTTCTGAGAGAACTACAATAATATCAATGATCACTGTACTTTATAGTACTCATCACATTCAAACTCTTACGAACCAAGTGTGCATGCGTGCGTGCGTTTACTTAAAAATCTTACAAATCAATAATTTTATAAACAATCATGATAATGCAGTACTCCAAAATTTATATTAGTTACAACAGAGTTATCATAAATTTTGTTTGAATGAATATTTTTAAAAAATATAATTTATTTTTTAAATTAATAACGAATAGGATGACCTAAAAAAAGTGTTACTTAGAGGTAATTTTTAATGTTATATTTATATCTGTTTATATTATAAAGTTGATTAAAGGGACTAGCTGGAACATTATATATTTTTAATTCATTCAAACGTGATTTACGAGTAATTCCTTTCTATACAAGTGTTTGGATAAATAACAAAAGTTAATTCAGACTAATCTCTAGTTAAAAATATTGTCTATCAAAGAAAGAACTTTATTCGAATGATCGATTCGAATGAAAATTCATAATAAAAAGATACATTGATAATATAAAATGCTTCTATACGTTAATGTTTGCATGCTGTATTTTGTTAATGTCTCGCTTATTCTTGTAATGCTAATAACTAGTAAGGAGCGTACTAGAATCAAAAGAAATGAGTTTAGTAGAAACAGTCTTTCTCTGTTATCTCATTGTTGTTAATACTATCCTTATCACAGAGTTAATCTGAAAATGATTTTAATTTTAATCCAGCTAAGATTAGTTTAATTAGATACATATTCATATGCATACATATATGTACACACATGTGTTTAAAAAACGCAAAATTGTGAACATTTTTTTGTAAAATGTTTTAATTGAGAAATATCTCCATGTTCACTATTTTGTGTACATATTATATTGTAAATGCATACAGTTTGTTCACGTGTTTGTACAATATACTGTATAATTCAACAGAGCTTTATCATTTTTAGCTTTTAAATTTTATTGAATCATTAAATTATATATATATATATTCAATACTACATTTGGAAATACATTTAAGCACTTAGTATTACATGTAATTTAAACATTGCATGTTATATAGAATTCTATACTTTTAAAATTTCGTGAGCTCTGTTTGAATATTTATATAGAAAATGAAAAATGTTGTTCCACGAAATGATTACTGTAACATTTTAAATTTACTAGGTGATCTTCCATCATATATAACTCGATTCCAGTGGGATCTGGCAAAATATCCTATCAAACAATCGCTGAGAAATATTGCTGATATTATCAGTAAACAAGTGGGTCAGATTGATGCAGACCTCAAAACAAAATCCACAACATATAATAATTTAAAAGGCAGTTTACAAAACCTTGAAAAGAAACAAACGTAAGATCATAACTAAATTCAGTGCAAATTCAGTGTTTTATATGTTTATGTCGTTATAGCTATTGGTCAATATATTTTCGAAATCTATTTAAATAGTAACTTTAAATAATTATCATTGTACAGAGGAAGTTTATTAACAAGAAACTTGGCAGATTTAGTAAGGAAGGAACATTTTATCTTGGATAGCGAATACTTAACGACGTTACTTGTCATTGTACCAAGGTATATCTATTTAATTTTTCGATACGGTATCCCGAATGTTATCGGTAACATCTAATAATGAATTTTATTACATGAAAACTTCAGAACCAGCTTCCAGGAATGGCACAGTGGATATGAAAAATTAACGAATATGATAGTGCCGCGTAGTACACAACTTATTACTCAGGATGCTGAGTATGGTTTATTTACCGTCACTTTGTTCAAGAAAGTTACCGAAGAATTTAAATTACACGCCCGTGAAAAGAAGTTCATTGTTCGTGACTTTACATACAATGAAGAAGAATTAGCAGCAGGTAATAGCTGTTTTAATATATGCTTATAATTATAACATTAACTAAGGTATATATTATAGGGAAAAATGAGATTACGAAACTTGTAACTGATAAAAAGAAACAATTTGGACCTCTTGTACGTTGGCTAAAGGTTAATTTCAGCGAATGTTTCTGTGCATGGATTCATGTTAAAGCTTTGCGCGTATTTGTAGAATCCGTTCTAAGGTAATACCTTTTAATATACGATGGTATATAATCTTCAAATATACATGTATACATATATTGATTACATCAATAATTTAATAGGTATGGTTTACCTGTGAATTTTCAAGCAATTTTACTGCATCCACATAAAAAGTGTGCAAGGCGATTACGCGATGTTCTCAATCAGCTTTATGCTCACTTAGATTCTTCTGCTACAGCTGGTGCAGCTGCTCAAGCAAATCAAGACGTAAGTTATAATATATTATTATTACCATTATGAAGGTTCTTACTTTGTTTTTACTATGTACATTGATTTGTTTAAGCAGAGCGTGGATATACCAGGGTTAGGTTTCGGCCAAAACGACTATTTTCCATATGTGTATTATAAAATCAACGTAGACATGGTTGACAGTAAGGTTTAATTATTAAAAGTGAGCCTGTTCTCCTTCTATGTTTTAAATATATTTTCATTTACATAACATACTTCTGTAACTCCAGGTACTTAATACCCGGTACATACAAAGTGTACTTTTGTTGATTTTCAATATAATCATAATCATTGTTGGTTCACTTCCAAGAGAAGACCAAACATTTATCAAAAAATTGTATTTAAATAGTACATTGATATGCCTGGAGAGATGTATGAACTATGATATTAGCTCAATATAAACTATGCATAATAGATTGTGCAATCATTTGTATAAATTCCAACAAACATATTTGAATATACATATTACAGAAACTTCTTTTCTTTTTTTTTTTTTTTTAAGACTATGCTTAATTCAATAACAAATATTATTACAGTTATAAAAAGCATATATTCCTTGTAGCGACTACACATTATATTAATTTATTAACCTCAAAATTGGATACAGCACAACCTATTTTACATGGTATTACAAAAAGAAAAAAAATGAGTATCGTGTCAGAATAGAAATTCTGCAATGTATAACTGTATTATTTTATGTATTACCTATAAAATTAAGAACATTGTGAATATTGTTATGAAAGGAAAAGCGCATCTTGTTATGAGAACAGAAAATCGTAACATTGAACGAATTAATGCTTTAACCGTCTTCATTCAAAAAGCCTTCATATTACATATGTTATGTGGCAACTAGTAAAATAAGTATTGTTTGAAAATTGTCTTATAAAAGATTATTTCATAAAACTCATTTCAAATTACTGTTTTAATGATGCACATTGAACTAGTACATATTAACAAGCGGAACCCGGGAAAGAGTTATGAGATTGGAAAACATTAGTTACATCTCGAAGTATTATTATTAACATTATTTTCAATAGTATACAAATAAAATAAAATTGAAGTATTACGTGTTAATTTGAAGGCCGCACAAAAACGATATGTAACAGTGAAGGATCACTGCAGTAAATGTTGAATGATTGAACAGGTTGTATTATAAATGCTTTGTGTATAGAAAGTAAACTATGCAATATTACTGTAAGTATCATTTAAATTCATTTCTGTGAAAATGATACTTTTGATTGATGGGCATAAATCGAATCGATGTTTAATTCTATTCATTTTCAATCTGTACATACGTTTTAGAAACAGAACGGGTTGCTGGTACAATATTATTATCCCTGATTTAATCAAATTATTTTAACTTATGAAAAGATAATTTACCCAGTTTATAACCTTTGTTTTAATAATCTTTGGTGCTTCAAAACGCAAGTGTACTCCAAAATGTAAATTATTGTATTATTGGCGATAAATTGTTAATAAAGAAACAAAATTTTATCGTCGTTAATTAAAATTTGTACAAAAATAGATTTTCCGATATGTTATATGATGAACATATTCTATACATTTAAAACGTTGTACGTATCATATTGATAATTCATTAAATGTATTATTTTATATACCATAAAATCAATTACAATATTATATTTTTATCACATTACTCTAAAGGTCCGATTGTAAAAACAGTACTTTAGTTATAGTGATGACAATACTAACCAAACTCAAAATAAATGAAATCTTACATGTGATCAAAGAACCAATCGTTACAGCTTGTAGATAAATTAAACAAAAATGATCATACAGCCAATTTGCTTTTATTAACTGTATTGATAAATAGTATTAGGTAATAAATGCCAAGTTTTTGTCATTATCTCATTTATTAAAAATAACAATAACGTTCCCAAAACCATTGAGTAGAAAGTGTATAAATTAGAATTATTGGTATTAAAATGAAATTGTTATCTTGTTGATATTGTTCTAATGAAATATAAAAGTAATAAAATTTAAGAAGAAACATTACTACTTTGACATAAATCCTGAAACGAGAAAAAAATTCGCATTGAAATTAGTAATTTTTTTGTATCCATGTATATGTTATTGTATTCATATGTTACCTTCAAATCATCGATTTCATTATCCCAATTCTTTTCGCCTATGGTTTTGATTGCTTTTACAAGTAGATTCGTTACTTTATTGACATTTTGCTTAAACACTGCTACGACATCGGCTGCATGAACATTATCTTCACAGTCTCGCCAACAATCATAATCTGTTGCCATTGCTATGATTGCATATAAGAGTCCTGCTTCTTTTGCCAAATATACCTGGTTGAAAAGTTGATTTAAATATAAAATGCTACATTCTACTTTTTCCTAATTTATAATTGAAAAAAAAAACACACCTCTGGACATGTAGTCATACCAATTAAATCTCCACCCCATAGCCGAAATGCATTACTTTCAGCTCTTGAAGAAAAACGAGGTCCTTCGATAACCATTATAGTTCCACCATTTCTTATTTCATATCCTAATTCGTTACCAACTTCGAATAATATATTTGATGTCTCTGGATTAAAAGCTGGTTCCATTGGCATATGGCATACACCTATAATATTACATTGTGTAATACCTACTATTGTAAAATTCATAATAAAATGATTTACCTGAATATTTGGATGAACTGCCATCATAAAATGTCACATGTCTTTTTATTGTTCTATCTATGAAACTATCTGGAACTACTAACTGCCCTCTACAGATGGATTCTTGTAAAGAGCCACATGCTGCTGATGCAAGTATGTGAGTACATCCAGCTAGTCGTAAAGCCTCAATGTTTGCACGATAATTTACTGTAGTGGGGCTTATCTTATGACCTGGTCCATGTCTGTGTTTATTAAGTATAGAAAATTTCTTTCTTCAATATTACTTTTAAAATAAAGAGAATAATTAAATGAGGAACTATAGATTTTGTTATTAATTCACTTTTGTATACTAATAAATTTACCACCTGTTATTAGCATTATTATTTTTACTATTAATTTTGTTAAGATAATATTAATACTGAACAGAATACTACCTTGACAATAATACAACATCTACCCCATTAATAATTCCATGATAGAGATCACTAGAAGGTAATCCAAAGTCATTTTTGGCCTCTTCTCGAGTAGTTACTGTGCGAGAATTGAGAATTTGATTTTGGGGATCATCCAAACCAGAACCGCCAATTATACCGATCTGTAAATCGTAATTATATTAATTTATATGAAAACAGTAATTTTTTGAACGAAAACAGAATTGTCAGCCACCTGTTCGACGTACTACTACAATTATTTTTTTACGTAAAAACACTATCGTATTTGTTTTTATGCAATAAAATGTTACGTGTAAAATTTCGTAAAGTACATAAGAGTAATTCAAAAGTAATTTAGTTAATTATATAGCACATCGTTAAAATAAATTAAACAAATGTGATGTTTTTAAATTATATTAGGAAAATGATCTTACCTTGACTTTGTACTTAGTCATTTCAAAAGCAATTCAATGTTATTTAATTATTGGCAATTTAATACTTCCTGGTTTTGGTAGATACGTGTTATCAGTAGAAAATTTAATACTGTATCTGACTATATCACACTATATCACTTGGTAGAATCAAGTTAAACAAGCGCCATCTAGCATTCCATTATTAAATATTGTGAGTATATTATTTTTTATAATTGATATAGGATTTTATATCAATTATAAAATACGTGCAATCTCTGTTTTGTCAAACAAATAATTAGAATAACTTTTAATTTACGTTTTATTATAGTAGAATTAGTTAAGCTTTGGCGTGGCATAGTAGCATTATAAGGAGGATGTGTAACTTAAATCAATAATTCCTTTGTCAAATATAATTATTTAATTCATTTAATCAAAAAGAAGTTTATTAAGCCATTAAATTAAATGGTTCGGCTAATGATTCACATTCAAACAATATTAATCAACTTATACATAGACTGCTTAATAGTAACAAAAAATGAAAAAAATGTACAACTTCAAAGTTCTTCCGCATCTTCCAGACGTTTAATAACTTTTTTATATTCCTCTTCTAAACTTCTATATTCTTTCTCGAGTGTTTGCATACGTTGCTCTAATGTGGGTAATGTAATATTAGATCGTTTATCGATATTTTGCAATGCACATTCCAGTTTTCTTAAATCGTTTTGTTCACGTCTATATGGAATATTCAGTCTCCTTTTTACATCTAATCTGTATTCACGATATTCTTGTTCGTTCGTTAAGTCTGTTGCGCGTAATCGCAAAATTTCATACACTCTACGAGCTTGTTTCTAAAAATAAGAGGTATTTCCTGTTGTATAAATATTTTTATATGTTTATTAATATAGAAGAAAAGAATATTATCGATACCTTGTTGATCTTGAATTTTTCTCTCGCTTCTGCAGCCATTGCTTTATTAAAACCTTGGAGTAGACACTCGCGTGAGAAACTAGATAACGTGTTGCAGTTCGTTGCATCCACATAATCTCTTAGTCGTTGGAAAGTCACAGATGGGTCCTCAACTACAAAAATGATGATATTGCCTTACCAAAATGTACTAGATTTACTGAAACCAAATTGATCGATCAGGCCTCGGTTTTGGTTCGCTTTTCTCAAAAGCTAAACACTGATTAGGCATGATAACGTGATTATTAGAAAGACGAGCTAATACACGTTAATTTACCTGTTATATCTTTGACTTGATTTCTTCCAATATATTCGCGATAAATAGCATTTAATAAATGAGCACCAAGACCCATATTTTGAAATGGCGGTAAAATTAAAACTTGAGCTATACGAGGTCTAGTATGATGTGGATACGCATAATACTGATACACAGTCGCATAACCAATAGTTGCATAACGAACAGAACCATCTGCTGTATGATATTTTTCGAACCTATGTAGATGGAAAGCGAACCGTTGAAGAGTACACATATAATTAGTAGACAACAAACGATAATAATTGCACTTACATATTGAAGTAATGCCATCGATCATCGTCTATATCTATGAAATTAGCGGCATCTATATACCAGAGAATAAATGTTTGTAGACGTTGGTGGAACTCTTTGAATCCTTTATAAGTCATATCTGCTTTATAAACTTCAAATTTTCTTGTACAGCCTTCATCTATATCATTTATAAATATTTATTAATTAATTACAACTTGTTATTATTGAGTTTTAATTATAAAAATAATAAATTACCATTAACGGAAAACGAATGTAATAACTCCCCATGAGGTCTAAATGCATCATCTTTCTTCAGGGATTTAATAAATGCATCTAAGCTTTCATGAACTTGCGGGGCAAGTTTCTCAGCAATTTTTGGCAATACTTCATCTGCTTCCACTCCATCATAAATCATTTTGTTTACTTTCTCTGAATAAGTCATACCTAAATAAGTTTCTAAGCAACCTGCTGAGTAGTATAGCTTCACTCTGAGATCCCGGTAACCAAATATAGATTCGCTAAGAAATAATATACATATGTACAGAAATACTCCCTTATTTATACAAGTAATAATATGTACTTCAATAACAAACCTGTCTCCGAATACTTGATGAGACATTTCTGGTTTAAATATAATTTCATCATTTTCTAGATCTTCTACAGTACGGACCATTTTAAATTCCAAAGCGTCATTGCTGCTTACAACTAAAGTTTTTAAGCGTGCCATAGCTGGATCTTCCATCTTACTGTAACAATAAAATTTATAACATACATTCGTCTATAACTGTAAATATAATAGTAGTTCATTTATTGCTAAATATATTTAATATTTTCTATATTAATATTACCAATTACTATCACATTTTTATACAATAAAATTACAGCTTACAACATTTAATGATCACATTTATATCATCAAGAAAATACTTCAAATCATTTTATATTATTCTTGAAATTACACAAATTTGACCTTGATCAATGGAAACCGTGAACCAAATTTCATAGGTTATACGTGTTCAATACAATTTAATAATACGTTAAGTACGATATATTTAGAATCACAAATTGAATTGAATACAAATTATCTGGGCAACAATAAATATATTTTTTTATTTGGTCTTTTAAATTCACATTTCTTTTCATATTGCTGTCAGTCTTGCCTTTTGATGTCTTACAAATATGTATGTACATATATTGAAGTTTTTGTGCATTACACATGATAATATTACATTATTTTACCTTATTTTTGTATCTGTGTATTATACGTTAAAATAAATATCACTTTACGTCCTTTTTTCTTTAAAAATATGACTATAAAACAACTTCGCGCCAAAAATAAGCGGTTATTCAAGCTATAGTTAGAATCCTTTTGAAGTTTAAGGATCTAATTGACTGAAACCTGTATCTGAATACTCGAAAGCCATTGGTTGCTTTCGAAAAGTAACCCTTTCAATACGCAGTACGATGCTTTCAAATTTGCAAAAGGTCAATGTTTTGTTTTGATCAATGTTGATTAGTTTTTTGTTTGCCTATCAACTACATATATCGAACAATTGAAACTGTTTGATAATTGATTGCTACTCAAATAGCAAATACAGATTTCAAAATACGTTTCACGTTTCGATACATTAATTAATTCGTATGAATATAAACATAAAACAGGAGAAAATATGTCAGCAGGGGAAGTAAAAAAACCGAAAGAAACATTGATATTTCACACATATCCTTTATGTAAGGTATGTACACGAGATCTGGTTAAAAATTATGTGTTTTAATACAATTCGATTTACAAGTAAAATTTCTACAGTACAGTGACATGAAAGAGGACATGAAACAGGAAGCTATGGAAATGTGTGTTACTGCAACGGAAAAATTTACAGATAATCATGAACTTGCAGCTCGTTCAATTAAAGATGGTTTAGATAAAAGATTCGGTGGACCATTTCATGTAGTCGTTGGTGAATCTTATGCTTGCGCAATCATATACCAAGAACAAACATTGCTATACATGTACAACGGCGGTAACACTGCCATTCTTGTATGGAGAACGATTGCAAGTTTTTGATTCGAAGTTTCAACATGTAATTTGATTTTTACAATTTCTGGATGTCTTAACGCAGCCCCGGCTGGCAACCTTCGATCTGGATCAACAATTAAAAACTGAACAGGAAGAAAACGTAATAAATTTACGATGTAGCTAGTGGTGTCATCTAGTAGTAACAGTGGGAACTATTTTCACGTGAAACTTAGCCGTTTTACCATCGATGACGCCACTAGTATATTAAAAAAATAATACATTGGTACAATCACATATGCGCTAATCATTTTATTACTTCATACACTTTATATTTAATTTTGTTTCAAGTTAATTATAAGGAAAATGAAATGTACATACCTTCGAAAAATTAGTTCGGATTAATGACCGCTGGATGGCGATACATACATTTTTTGTCTATAAATCGAGTCAGCATACTTATATATTAATGCAAAATTAAATTGTTTTGCAATAGTTATTTGATAATCTAACACAAACCTAACTTATTTTATCTGAAGATCTGAAGTTAAATTATCTGTGTTCAACTTCTGCGTTGTTTTGACAATTTTGTTGAAATGGTAAGAATAAATCGAAAATTTATTTTTAAGATCTATAACCGATACTACATAAACATTTATAATAATATATTGTTCACGTTTATCCATTTTTCATTGAGTTTAAAATGTTTCATGATCCGCAATTAAACATAAAATACCAAAGATTCGTGAATATACTAGCACATGTATTGGAAATATCCAATTACTTATTTATTGGATAGCTTTATTCTTATGTTATGTGTTACAATAAACGTAAATCGAGACAATTCTTGGGTATGTATACTAGCTTTAGATTTTATTTCTTGTAGGCTAGTACGCTTGTCGCAGCAGGCATAGGCCTAGCTGCAGTGGGTTTTACTGGACGTTATATACTTAGAAGAATGCCAACTATTTCTCAAAAGATGTCAGAGGCATTTAAAAATATGCCAAAATTAGATTCACAAGTAAGTTAGGTTAAATATAAAATTCGAAGGCAGACATAGCAGTATATATAACGAGGTATATGGTTATAGACATTGGCAAATAACAAGTATTACAAAGGTGGATTTGAAGCTAAAATGTCTCGACGTGAAGCTAGTTTAATATTGGGTGTATCTCCAACTGCAAGCAAAGCAAAAGTAAAAGAACACTTTAAAAAAGTAATGGTTGTAAATCATCCAGATCGAGGAGGATCTCCATACATTGCAGCAAAAATTAACGAAGCAAAGGATTTACTTGAAAAATAACCCAAATACACGTAGTTAAATGAAGGACTAGACATAATAATTTGTATCACATCTACATTTATTAATTTAATTCTAGCAAAAAAAATTTAATGTACATATCTAATAACATAATAAGTAGATCTTATATTTTATTTAACTTATAATAAAATTATCTGTAAATAAATAAACTACTGGTTATTTTAATTGCAATACTGTATATTTGAGCTAAAAACAATAGTAATAAAGATACCTATACGAATTTAATATAACCAATATATTACAATCTTATGGAATACATGATAAAACTAGTATTTAGAATATTTGTTCATTTTTACAAATAATAGATGTATAAAGAACGGCATAAATCAATAATACGAATATCATTGGTATATTGTCTTATCTTTCCATGCTAACTTTATATTTACAGAATCATTGTAGACATAATATTATGATACAATCTTACACAGCATGCTTTTTTTGTAAGAATTACAAAAAAACAATATATTGACTAGAATATTTCGGTGGACAATGAGCGAACTCCTTCTTAGTACTATCGTCCTAGTTTACTTTCTTTTTGTTCTATGCGTTGTCGTGAAATCTTTTTTCGTAATTTTAACACTGTACTTCCAGGCAGTGATCCGGGTACTTTAAATATACTCTAATAAAAAGGACGTATCTTGTAACGATATTTTTAATTTTTTCAAAAACGAAGTATTATACTTCAAAAAGTAAATTATATTTACCTGCATAAAATCGTGACATTTTAACACAATACTGTCCTTTGTTATTTCTTTAAAGCATTCAGCTAATGTCGTGAAATTCTGACATGCAAGCAAGTTGGATTTGTTCCTTTTTATCAGAGTCAATGCAACACGAAATATTATTTTACTGCCTTCATAAAACAGACAGTCCCATATACGCAGCGTAGTCTGCCAAGTTGGAAATATTTTATTCAGTACTTCTATAGTTTATGGCAATCCAAAATGGAATTCGATTATTAATACAAAATGTTAAACTAACAAATGAATTTTTCAACTCTGTACACACTATATGTATAACAATGTTTAAAAAGATTAAAACATTAAATTTATACGAGTTTTAATTCAAATAGTATATATGATTAACTATACCTCAATTGGTAAAACCTCTGCAAATAAACAAACAAACCATTTTGTTGTAATAACAGCCCAAGGTAGGCCTATGTTTGTAACATGTTCATAAATATCTGGCATCTTTATCCTAAAATAGTCATAAAAATAATATATTTATTAATCGTTTTAAAAATAACAATAAAGATTTGAGACATTTACTTGACTAATTCTGCAAGCACGTCAATATCTGTAAGCAAGCCATCCATGGTGGGTGTATAATAATCAGGTAAAATTGTTTCTATTAGAACTTTTAACAACCAAAAAGCTGTTTCTTCGTTTTTTGTAACAAGCAATAATAGACCTGCTATATAATTTAAGCCCTAAAGGAAATTCAAATATCTTTGTAAAATGTAGTTGTGTATTTTATAACATTTATGTTTTAGATATATCACACACATTCTATAATAGATTTTGAAATACTTACTTGACAATATCCTACTGTTTTATTTTGATGAGCAAAGGCTAATAGAATATTATACAACTGATGCTGCTGGTTTTCCGTATTATTGAAAAAGATATTGTCAGGAAAAGTTCTTGGTAGATCAGTTTTAATGATATCTGCAACTTCTTTATTATGTGGGGATTGTAATAATTTTTGGTAAAGATCTGGGGATGCATTTTTCATCTCTTCTCCTCCACTGACAGTAAGCCAAACCTTTGAAAGTAAAATTATTAACACAAAGTTTATCAATAGAAATTTTTAAATTTTATGCTTACCAATCCTCTATGTTCTCCTGGTATACCTTTACGAACATATCTCTTTATTGTAATACTGCGTTGTAATGACTTTCCTTCGCCGATAATATCAGCCCATTTCTTTGCTCTTTTAGCAAGTACTTTGAGGTACTCTGAGATAAAATCTTCATAAGTTTCATAGTCAAAATCATGTGGTCTTTCAAATCCATACTCGTCCACATTGCTAACAATCAAGTTAAATGGCATAAAATTACTAATTATATTAGCATCTCTATACGATATTTTTTAAATTTCGAAAATAAGTAAGAATTTAAATATAAAAAAACAGATTAATATAAGTAAATTTTACACAAAAGTAATAGAGGTTTTGTTTTCTAATAGTAAGTACAAAATAATTTTTTTTTTTTAAACACAACCAAAAAAATCACCCTATTCGATCATTATTTACATACTTCATTTCTAATATATTATTAAAACTGATACTTATAGACACATAACCTAATTGAAATTGAAACAAAAGCGGGAAGATATTTAATTGTATAATTTATGCATATTAACTATATTGTTTATAGCTTTAATATATATTTGTAAAACAAGGGAAAGATCGTAGTGTTATCAGAAAATAACGCGAAATCTTTTATGCTCACCTGAAACATGAACTTGCCATACCCCACGCGAGACGATGCTGACATATAATCTCCGCTGTATATAGGGTGTTCAGCATAGCTTTTTCGAAGTTAATATTATTTTTCATTATCACCGTCATAATATTTTATCTAATACTGCTGATGTATCATAGTAGCGATTATGTGTCTCTTATCTTTTTTTGGATTCAATTTCATCCACTAAATCAACAATTTATACATATGTAATTGTGTATTAGATGGAATCAGCAGACTAGGATCAAATACTGTAGTAAAATCAATGTTTTACAACAAGCATTGTTAGATCTTTGATTACAAAAATGTATAATCACATTTTATCTATTAAACATTTAAACTTCTGTTTTATGGATAAAATTCTATCCATGTACATGATTTGAACTGTATTTAAATGATAGACAATTGTGAATCAATAAATTAGAAAGCTATATAATAAATGTAATGTAATTTGAAGACTAATATAAAAAAGATGTCGATTTTTAAACAGCCAAAATATCGATTTTTTTATTGGCAATAGTGTATAATCGAGAAAACTAATCGATATCAGCAAGTATCAGAGTTACTAGAATTTGCGCAGACGTAGTAATCTGACAGACATTTTTATCAGCTCCGTATAATTTTTAATGTAACAATAAATATGTATAAATGATACATTTATCACCTATTGATCGTTACGTTGAAGTCAAAGTATATTATTATATTTAGATATTCAAAAAATTATATGAACACATCTGCGTACGGTACTGAGCGCACGTGTTACTTGCATATGATGCTGGTGACGCATGTGCAAGAAATCCTTTTCAAGGGACAAATTCCTCAATCTGGCAAGAGTGGTCGATACTCGATATTACGGTACCACATGGTAACGGAGGTAAAATGGCGTTGCCTGTGCCTTGTGTCGCTGGTAAGTATTTTCATATTGTTTTTATAAGTATTTTGCATGATTCGAAATCGAATTTTGACCAGTGTTTTATTTATGAATAATATACGAATCTATAAAATGTGTAGCTATTTATAATACGGTTCCAAGGTTCATGATACACCGCTATCGACTACATCAAAAATATGTCATGTGGCACCGTATAACTAATATATATTTATAAAAGAACGAATTTATTACATTGCAATATCATAAATACGAATGAGCATGGTTTTTTTAAATTAAAACGTCTACTCTATATTTTTTTCGAAATGTTGGGGAACTTTCTAAATAAATTTTACTATACTTGAAATTTGTTTTTAAACATTTTTAAGAAGATTAAGGAAAACTAATAAAGTATAAACTTAATTTTTATAGTAAGAGGTACAATTGGAGTCAGCTTAGGACAAGGGCCACCATCGTACGAAGCAGTTAAATCATTTCCTAAGGATGATAGCAAGACATGCAAAGCGATGGCTTTTAGCCCAGAGGGAAGATTTTTTGCATGGATCAATGGGATGTCTGCCAAGGTTTTACATTGTGATACATGGAAAGTAGCTGCAGAAATAAAAAGGCCAAAAATTTCTGCAATTCACTTTTCCACTCAAGGCACATATTTTATGACATGGGAACCATTCATTGGTAATCATTTCATTTTATATCCTTTAAATTCTTATTTCTTATAATACTATTATAAGAAAATAAATAAATTTATTAAGAGCTACATGCAGTTTTAGTAGAATGTAATGAATAACCACTTGTCAGAACATAGTTTTTAATTGTAATAACATTACTTACAGTATCATTGTATTGCATGTTACAGCGACACAAGCCAATCCTCAAGGGTCACCAAATCTTCACATATGGAAATCTGAAAGTGGAGAACTAGTGAAAAGTTTCATACAGAAGAAACAAATAGATTGGTAAAGTATTATTTGACCAGTTATTACATTAGTTACAAATTGAAAGTCATTTTTAATTGTGCAATAAACTTGGTAAATATCTTATTGCAAGATCATTTCTTTTCTGATCTTTTGCACGATTAATAATTAATCATTAGTCAATTTTCCATTTGTGTAAGATAAATTTTACAAGATATACTTATACAAGTATTTTATGAATTTTGTTTAGTATGTAGCTATATTTATGTCTTGTCTATTCAGGCAGCCCCAATGGTCAAGTAATGAAAAACTCTGTGGGATGTTAGTTGGTGCAGATGTCATTCTATATGAGGATGTCGATTTTTCAAAAGCTACTCACAAAATAAATGTAGCCAAAGTTGCTAACTTTAGTATATCACCCAATAATACTTCATATTATATTCTCTGTTACATGCCTGGTAATTACTATTTGTGTCATTTAATCTTAAATAATGTGTTAAGGTACTTACATGTGGAGAGTATATCATTTTCGTTAGAGAGCTATTTAATAAAAAAATAGTTTTTATTAAATGTTGAATTTACCATGAAATATATGGTTAAATAGTAATCTATTGTATACGAGTGCTTCCTGTGCCATTGTTCATTGAAATATGTAATTTATAAAGAATTTGATACTAGTATAGTTCAAATGTAGCTGAGATAAAAATTGGCATATTTTATGAAGTACTTTTTTATTTCAGTTTCTCTCATTATGAAGCAAATATGCGTGGCAAGCATGTAATGCACAGGTGGATTGAAGATTATAAGATAATTATATCTATAGAACACTTTCATATTGTAAAGAAATACGACAGAGTATTAATACATAACAGTATTTTGCAAAATAAACAAATGTGAATATATAATCAGGATCAATAGTAATGGGAAAAAATTTCCTGATTATTGCATGCACAATTTCATATATAAGTACATTAATAGAATCATAGGAATCAAAAGAATATTTAACAGGTAATTATAAATAAAATTATATTCAAATCATTAATGAACCTAATATGACGAATAATATGATTGCTATATTATTATATAAAACATTGTAAAATAAGTACTCTCCACATTAAATACCAAATATTAAAATTGTGTAATTATATATACTATAATAGTATTGTAACTATAAGTATCGAATATTTTTTGTAATTCACGTTGTTACACAATAGGAAAATCTGGTCAACCATCATTTGGCAGACTATTCCAATATCCGAAATTCGAATCTACACAGGCGTTGGCAAATAAGAGTTTCTTCCAGGTATTGGATTGTTCTTATACAATATATACACATGTATACATATGTATTTTAAAATCAAACAATTTCTCTTCAGGCAGATAAAGTAAATATTTACTGGAATAATCTCGGAACAAATGCTTTATTAATGACGAGTACAGAGGTCGACAAAGCTTCATATTATGGAAAACAGACTTTGCACTATCTTAGTACAAAAGGAGAAACTGCTTTGGTTATGCTTAGTGAGTAATAATTTATTGATTTTAGGTATTTATAAATCAGCTCACTTTATTCTTCGTAAGTAAGTAAGTAAGTAATAATTAAAACATAGAGAAATTTCGAATTCCATTTTTCTATATTAGACAAGGAAGGTCCTATACATGCAGTGGAGTGGTCACCGAAAAATACTGAATTTTGTGTTCTATATGGTTTCATGCCAGCCAAAGCCACATTATTTAATCTTAAGTGTGAATCGGTATTCGAGTTTGGAGCACTGCATCGAAACAGCATTTACTATAATCCTCAAGGGAATAATATCCTTTAACTGCTTTAAGATATTATTTACAATTTATTTATTGAATTGAAATGTTCTTTAAATATTATATATTATACGTAATTAATTTCCTTAACCACTTTTCTACTTTTGATATTGACTGGGTTCGGTAACCTTTCCGGCGGTATCGAACTGTGGGATGTTGGCAAGAGAAAATTAATTGCTAAAACTGAAGCACCCGATACTACGCTTCTTCAGTGGTCTCCGGACGGAAAACATTTTATGACCGCAACTACAGCACCCAGACTTCGAATGAGTAATGGGTAAGTAACATTATTAGTTAAATAAAAGTTAATACCTATTTGTAATAACAAATTTATTGTGAAGATTCAAAATCTGGCATTACACTGGAACATTATTATACGAACGACCATGGAATGAACAAGAAGAACTTTGGGAAGTACTTTGGCAACCTTTCCCACCAAATACATTTCCAGAGAAAGCGATCAGTTACAAAGCTGTCGAAGGTATCGCTTCTAGCCAACCACAAGGTAATTCCAAGATATATAATAAAGTAATAAAATCGCTACATTGATTAATAAAAAAATATACAATTATCGTATGATATATCATTTTCTTTGTCTTACTTGCAGCATCAAAACAAGCATATCGGCCACCTTTTGTGAGAGGGAGGGAATCTATATCCTTTAAATTATGCGATGATGACGAATTAGGAATTAAGAAAACAACAGACGGTAGGCAACATTTTCAAAAAATGTGTAAACACATTAGTACATGATATATAACATGTTATACGCGTACATTGCGTTATATTAATTATAGCTAAAGGTACAGCGAAAACAAAGAAAAAAACTAAGAAAGTTAAGAAGGAATCGGAAGCTTCTGCATCTTCCCAGACTCATAGTACCTCAAACACAAATGGACAAGTTCCTACAACCACAAGAAGTCAAAACTTGACTGCTGCAAATGTTACTGAATGCGATGATTTGGAGAGGAGTAAGAAAATTAAAAGAATTAAAGCTGTAAGAATTTTAAATATACTGAGATTGTAGATAAACTCTAGAACCCTTTATATATGTGTATATTTTTTTTCTTTTTCTTTTCAGAAATTAGAGCAGATTTCAAAATTGAAGGAGCAGTTAAGAGCAGGGAAATCATTAGAAATCAATCAACTGGACAAGATTAAAAAAGAAGCTGACTTACTAAAGGAAGTCGAAGAGCTTACTTTATGATGAACATTTTAAATTGCTGATGTATACGGTTAAGAAAAAAAAAGTCTGAATGTTTCTCCTGAGAATGAAAAATGATCTCGGCCCAGCATTTACAGTACCGTACGTACGGAAATTACGTTTGGCTGTAATTAAAATTTTAATTCTACTGAGAGATAGTAGGAACAAACTAAATTTTGGAAGTGGATTAACCAGGTTTTCACATTACTAAGGTTGTTAGAATTTAAGATACAATCATACATTTCGTTTGCGAGCGATGATAAAAGGATTAAAATGGTCCATCGCACCTCTTTAATAATTAAGGAATATCGATTTTTTCTTTTGAATGAGAAAGAAAAATGGAGTGATCGTAAAATTTAATACACACAAAAATGAGTTCCTGGAGGCAGATGCTATCACTTAAATTCTCATGTTTGTAAATTGTGTACTATTTTCTTATCTTCATATAATCTCCATGAACATTTAATGATAGCGAGATATAGACATTATTCTGTAATTTAATTGTTACTAAAGTCACGAGTATCTTACCAATCATTTTGATAATATGTTTCGTTCTTATATACAGTGTTTTTTGTTTATCGTGTCTTGCATTGTGTTATGAATTGATATTTTATGTTTTTCTTGCTATGAAGGATTATAAGACTGGTCAAATGAAGTAGATTTACTTAGTCCGGTTTAATTAATAATTAAAAAGAACTTCCAAAACAAAGTACATACCAACCATTGTCCCATTGAATTAGAGAAACCCTTGAATAATAATAAAGGAAATTTAGATTTTTGAATTAGTTCATTTTTTATGTACCATTATTAAAATAAAAGTTCAAAGTTACCCTTTTCTGTTTTTCAATTTGTTCTACGAACATGTAATGTGTAATAAGAACAACTGTTTTTATTTTACATGTACTACTCTCAGAAGAATTTTTTAAGTTGATTAGAGCGAATGAAATTGTACTATGTGAATTGTACAATACAAATCAAGAGAGAAATATATTCTTTACCTTATTCTTATTAGTTTTGACACTTTAATTACAAAATTTAAATGATACTATTTGTTTAAGAGAAACTACATTCGCCAATGTTGTGTACAGTTTCATTAAATTTTATGGAAATAAATTACTAAAAAGAAATTGTTATCGATGTACTGTATTACTTTTCATTTGAATCTTCGATGTAACGTGTCCTTTCATGATAAAGTACTAAAATATAATAAAATATAAACTACCGTTTTAAGGAAACGATAAATGAATTCTAAGATAAAAGATGAAGTTTAAGAAGTAAGTATGATCACAATTGAATAATCGAGGAAAGAGAAGCATCGTGAAGATAGTAGTGGGTACGGCGGTCGTTTTAACTCGAGGGTCGAGGGACGATCGTAGCGCCGTAACACAACCGTGTTTACAGATTCGCCAGTGAGTTCCATCAAGTTCCATAACGTCACGTCAAAAAGTGCAACAAATATTTCTACCATCGTTTACTATGTAAAGGTGCGTTTTTCCTTGTTGAGAAGTTTCACAGGTGAATTAGTGATAAGAAGAACGGTCTGTGACACTGGGAAACGTTATCCGATCGGTATTTAAACGGGAGCAGAAGATTTAAAAGGTTTTTCTTAATACGGCAGTGCTAATCGTTAGGATGGTCGCCATTTTGTCCGGAGGTGGCCCGGTTGAGTGAACGGGGCGAAAATAGTTGCTCCCAGAACACCGTGGATCGTTGAAATTACATAGATACCGGTTGACTGGGATTGTTTTAGCAAAATCTTGTTAACGAAAGAAATCTAACGCGAGAGAAAGAATCGTGCGCGTATGTATAATACGTGATTACGTTTCCGTCGGCGGTCCGTCGTTGGTCCCTTTGTGAGCACGCCGTAGACGTTATTTTCGCGCAATTTCGGGACGATCTCTCGCGATATCTTTTGCTTGATGATGGTGTTTCATCGACAGAGAGTTAGCCGGTTCGGTTTGCTTTCTGGCTCAAATTTTTGACGGTTGACAGCTCTCGGTACGTGTTCGACGGTACACCCGTGAAATAAAAAGAGCTAGGCGAAAGAAGGAGAGCCGGGAATGAGAGGGAGCGAAACGGAGTAATAATTCGCGACATGACATCGTACCTTTCGTGCTTCGCGAAATTCTCCCCAAAAAGAATAGGATAGAATTCTCTTTGAACGCGATTATCGGTGTTAGTTCCTCGTACGGTCGAGTGACACCATTATAGTTTCACGAAAGAATCGTTTCTCGATTGGCCCGAACACAAACGATGCGAAATTCGTCGGTTGAAACCTTAGCAAGATCATGCTGTCATGCGATTCACCGAACGTGCGACACGTCCCTCGTTATCTGTATTTTTTCTTAGACCTCGTTGACCCGTAACTACTATGTACCGAATTTTTGACGTTTCTACTAAACGAACACGAATGATGTAAAAAAAGAAACTGTATAGCATCTCGTTTTAATACTGTTTCTTTTGTCAAAAAGTTTACACAGACATACAGAGATAACAGTGCATATCAAATTTAGTTGTCATTCGACATTCTACACATGTCCTTTTTGCACATAGAATGTGTGCTGTATTTCTAACACTTTTGCATAGTACTTCCAGGTTTCAAATTCGTTTTCTGAAGTTTAACTGTGTTTCCTGGGAAAGCAGACAAAAATTGATTTCCTATATATGTATGTAGTAATTTCATAAACTAAAATAAAATTTAAGGAAATAATGGAAAATTAGAAGCACTTTATATAAAACATTCTTAAAGCATCATCGAGTAATGTAGAGAAAACTTAATGTTATATGAAATTTTGTTATTCTGTTTCAGATAATGTAGGTATAGTTTATTCAAACAAGGCCTTTAGGGTATAATTATATTTAATGTCAGTGAATGAGTTGAATGATTCTTATTGGTGGTGCGATTATTGGACCAAGAGGTATTGAGATAATTGGAATATAGCAAGGAGCACGCAAAATGACGATTGCCACAAGAGGCCAAGGAGTAGGCATAGACCCTCCTGACAGCCAACAAAGTACACAGGTACATAGGAGTAATATAGTTTTTATATTAGTTCATACATTTAGTATTTGTAATCATTTTTACACAAATTAAATTTATATTTATAATTAACATGGATCATATAATAGATGCATAGCCCACCGGGTCCGCAACAATTGGCTGACACAATGTCAGGACTTCAACTCACAGAGAATGTGGTACAAACTGATTGCACCAATGATACCTTAACTTCGATAGAGGATAGTAATCAACTCCAGGGAGAGCCTGATTTTCCCATAGCAAAACTCAACATTCTTCATGAAAAAATATCTAGTCCACGCTGGGTTGTACCAGTTCTGCCAGAACAAGAGTTAGAGTGCCTGCTGCAAGCCAGTATTGATCTTTGTAAAAAAGGTTGTTAAATATATATATATATATATAATGAGTAATTTTCATGGATGTCTTTGAGTAAACAATGTTAATTTTGTACATAACTCTCTGTAGGAATTGATGTACAAAGTGAAGCATGTCAGCGCTTTTTTCGAGAGGGACTCACAATTTCTTTTACCAAAATATTGACTGACGATGCAGTAAGTAGTTGGAAACTGAATATTCAAAACTGTATTAATGCAAACTGTGAACGGTTAGTGGAACTATGTGTCCTGAAACTGGACGAGGACTGGTTTCCTCTTCTTGATTTACTGGCGATGGTTTTTAATCCTCTTAATAAGTGAGTTATATTTATGTTATATAAATATTTTCATATGCGAGCCGAAAGGTTTCATTTGAGTGTCAATTTTTAATGTTCTTTTTCAGATTTCACACATTTAATGCTCCAAGACCTTCGGAATCTGTTCCCCCTAGCAGTGATATTCCCGATGAAGAACTTTATGCACGTCCACCATCCGATTCAAGAAGCCCTCGTGGTTGGCTTGTCGACCTCATAAATAGGTAAACGAATCGTGATGTTCTCCTTATGATTTTGCGATTTGTATTCAGATCTTAATGTTTCTCGTTTTACAGGTTTGGAAGTCTTAATGGATTTGAAATTCTGCTCTCTAGATTTCAGAGTGGCCGAAATTTAACAGTACCAGTTATTTATGCTTTAATCAGACCTTTCGGTTTGTGTTCCGAACTACTTACTGTACACACAATAGTTAAATATCTCATGCCTATTGTGGTAAGCATCTTAGGTTTTGCTTCAATTGTTAATACATTGAATATATTGTTTTGTAACACATTTGTTCATGTACAGGAAATGGTGCCTGTAATTTTGAATAATTTGACTGATGAAGAATTAAAGAAGGAGGCAAAAAATGAATCAAAAAACGATGCGATATCAGCCATAATCAAAAGCGCAAAACGCTTAGTGTCGCGAGTACCACAACAAAACGAGATGATTAAAAATTTGGAAATTCTGAGACTGAAAATGATATTGAGACTTTTGCAAATTTCTTCGTTCAATGGGAAAATGAATGCTTTGAATGAAGTAAATAAAGTAATTACCACCGTTAGTTTTTATTATAACCGGAATGCGATTACCGAAGAAGAAGAAGAATGGCTTACCGCGGAACGTATGGCTGTAAGTTAAACTTGGGAAATTAAATTAGACTTAAATAGAAGATTATATTTGTTTGCTCTACATTATTTAACCGTGTAAATATTTTTCATGTCATTCTGTTTATCTAGAAATGGATAAAAGAAAACGGAGTATTAGAAATTGTCTTGAGAGATTCGTTGCATCAGCCTCAGTACGTTGAGAAGTTGGAAAAAATTTTACGCTTTATTATAAAGGAACGCGCACTGACTTTAGAAGATTTAGACGCTGTTTGGGCGGCACAAGCTGGAAAACATGAAGCAATTGTGAAAAATGTTCATGATTTACTAGCCAAACTCGCTTGGGATTTTAGCCCTGAACAACTTGATCATCTTTTTGAATGTTTTCAGGTATTTTATATTTCTTTTGAATATATAGTTATTTTTATTGACATAATTATTATAACTTAATTAAGATTTTCCTCATTCCAGATGAGTTGGAAGACTGCTAATAAGAAACAAAGAGAAAAGTTATTAGAATTAATCAGAAGACTAGCGGAAGATGATAAGGATGGTGTGATGGCACATAAGGTTTTGTAATTTTGTATAATGTAATTTATAGTTTTATTTAAATTTAATCGTAAAATTTAAAATTAGGTTTTAACTCTCTTTTGGAACTTGGCTCATTCCGATGAGGTGCCTACAGAGATTATGGATCAAGCACTAAATGCTCATGTAAAAATTCTTGATTATTCTTGTTCGCAAGAAAGAGATGCTCAAAAGACAATTTGGCTAGACAAATGTGTGGAAGAATTGAAGAGTGGCGATAAGTGGGCTCTACCCGCCTTAAAACAAATTCGAGAAATATGTTGCTTGTACGAACCAAATCCTAACATAGTAGGTCATGGTCCTCGGGGTCACCATTTACATTTTAGGTATGTACATTTCAAGTTGGATAATTCCGTTTCAGGACCGAAGATACTTGCTTTCTTCTATATTGTATTTTACTTCTTGTTTTTGTATTACTTAGGCAAGATGTTATAGAACGACTTCAAGCAGAACACTCGATAGTAATTCTTGTAACTAACAGTTTAACAAACTATATGAACAAAACGCGACAATTGGTCAAAGAAAATCCGGACATTGATGCGAATACTTACATGCCCGATAGTCGCTACAACCACATTATGCAAGTGCAAGAAAGGCTTAATTTTCTTCGTTTTTTATTAAAAGTATGTCACGATTTATCTATTTGCCTATTATTTATATAAAAGTACTCGGCATTGGTAGTAACAGAGTGCTGACCTGCGAATTTTTATAATCGATTTATGTATATTTTCCATCAGGATGGTCAACTATGGTTATGCGAGGATCAAGCTGAACAAATTTGGCAGTGTTTAGCAGAACAGGGTGTGTTTGTGTCCGATCGTGAAGCTTGCTTTAAGTGGTTCTCCAAATTAATGGGAGACGAACCGGATCTTGATCCAGCAATAAATAAAGATTTTTTCCAAAAAAATATACTGCAACTGGATCCAACATTACTTACGGAAAGCGGTATTAAATGTTACGAGAGATTTTTCAAAGCCGTTAATTCTAAAGAGGGGAAATTGAAACTAAAAAGAAGAACGTTCTTCATGGACGACGTTGACCTCATTGGCACAGATTATTTGTGGCGAGTGAGTAAAATCATAATATTAATTAAATCATTTTGAGTATAATAATATCATTTATTATCTCGCTCGTGTATTTATTTATTCAGGTGGTAACGAATAGCCCCGAGGAAATTGCAAATCGAGCTATAGAACTATTAAAGGAAGTAAATACTAATTTAGGACCACGACTTCACTCTTCGGTTCTAGCTTTTCATGTAACATACATAGGGGAATGCATGGATAGATTGAAAGCACATTACGACACTGTATCTATCTTAAGTAAAGTGTACCTTGAAGGAAAAGAGGAACGCGAGGAACAAATGTCGAATAAAATTAAAGTGGAAGCCATGAAAATGTGCCGTGTCATGAAGGTGTTACAAGAATATATAAACGAGTGCGATTCAACATTTCCAGTAGAACGAAGAATATTGCCATTACATAGGTATATATAATCACCATTTTAAGCGTATGTTAATTGCAAAATCATTCGAATGTTCCTTACCTAACTTATAGTATAACGAAAACGACGTATCGTGTTTGATTACAGAGCAGCTCGTGGGAAGCATCTGTCTCTTACCATTCGTTTCGCAAATCCTGGTCGTAATGTAGATGACATAGATGTATTTACACACAGTAATGATACTTTGGGATCGTTGAGACGACAGATACTACGCCGAATTAAAGCAAACGGATCGAATGTTAAACTTGATTTATTTCTTAATGGAGAAACCTTGGAGCCCGCGGACGACAGGAAGCTTCTTTCCCAAGCTCCGTTAAGAGATAAAATGGTTTGTATTAATAATATATTGTCACTTTTAAGGTATAATAATATTCAAATAAATAACTTCTCGTCCAGCTATTGTCTGTAAAACTGAGTCAAGTAAACAGTAACATGCCAAGTTCGCCAGATAGCAGTTCGGATAGCTCTACCAGTTCTCCACATCATCCATATGATGGTCCAAACGTAGAGGCAGAAAATAGCTTACCTGGTGTGGTATGTTAATTTCTTTTTATACGCGAAGAAATAATGTTTTAATTTTACTGGTCATTATACATTTTGAATTAATTTTCGAATGTTTTATTTAAATATTTGCTTCATCATCTTTATACGAACTTGAAGGGCTTACAAGATTTTTGAACCTGTAACTTTATGTTTTTATAGGTCATATCGCAAAGATCGCAATACGCTACGTTTTTCTTTCAATTGTCAGATCTTGGATGTACACTTCAACACGCGCAATTACGCGATGGTGCACGAAATCTGTTACAATTGGTGCCACCAGATACACTCACTGTATCACGATTGCAGTGGTTATTCGGTCACTGTAAGGACGACGACACTTTAGATAATGCTCTTTGTAATGAACAAAATACCACAGTAGATTCTTTATTTTTTACTGCAAGTCCTAGCCAAGTTTTATACAATTTAGAGGTTAGAATTTTTACCATCTCTTAACTATCAATTGTCATGCTCTTGAAAACGAGCTCTTGTAACTGATCTCTATGTTTCAGGTTTTATATAGTTTGTTAATGCCAGCTCTGGATCCGATGTCTGAAAGAGCATTCGAGTTTCAGTGCAATTTCATTAAGAGCGGTGAGGCTGGCGTTATCCTCGAAATGTTAACTAAAAACAAGTTTTTACCAAACGCCGATGAAACCACGAAACGAGCAGCCTATTTAACAGTGTTGAAATTGTGCAAACTTTTGCTAACGGTAGTGGGTAACGTGATGGCCTGCGTAATGGACGAAGTGCAGCAAGCTGGAATTTCAGAGAATCATGATAATCATGCTCATAACAATCGAAGTCCTGTGGCGGTTCTGAAACAGGCATTGCAAAGTGTCCCTAATCAGAGCACCGAGTACATGTTGAGAAGCGTAGCAGCAAAGTTAGCCCAACACTTAGCGCGTCGGATGTTGTGTGGGGGAACGGAATCTGACAAATGTCGGCAGCTTTTTATGCAAGCCCTATCCTGGGAGCTACCGGACGTAGCAACCATTCGTGCCATAATTAGGCTAGCATGGGCAGCATCCACGGGTAATCTGAACAATATAAACGCATCCGTCGAGATGCTTCATACGCTGCACGAAACGAACGAAAAGGAAGCGTTCAATAATCCGGACAATAATGACGTTCTGGTATGCAAAGAGGCATTAGAAGTTCTGACGATTGCCTTGGTACTGAATCCAACAGCGCTAGAGTCTTTACCAAGAGACAAAATGTGGCACACGTTTCTGATTGATCTTGTGTTACTGAGTACATCGAGGGTGGTCAGAATGGCTGCAGCAGAACAATTTTTTCTTATATCGACGTGGTACAGTAGTGGTCATCAGCCGTTATTATTCGCGATAACGTTGCTTTTCTCCGTTTTAAACACCACCGTCATGGAACACGCGAAACAGAGCCACGAATACTTTCAGCTATTGTGCAGGTTACTAAATTTCGCTCACATGTCGGGATGCCCTCTCTTGACGGCCGAAACGTTACTGAATATCGAGATAGCGTGGCTGAAGAAGGTCCGAGATAACGTCAAAGAAACTGGTGAGAGTCAAATCGACGAAGCTGTTCTTGAAGGTCACCTTGGTCTCACTAAAGAATTACTGGCGTTCTTACCGCCGAACAAGAAATACGAACTAGGTTCAGACGAAAAACACGGCGCAAATTTAATCAAAGAATTGGTCGAGGATTTCGTATTCCCTGCATCGCGTCTCATGTTGCAACTTCGTAGTACTGGGGAGTTGAGTGCCACGCAAGCGAGTCCAGTGTGCACAACGCCTCAGTCGACCAGTGCTGCGTTCGATTTACTCGTAGGTCTTTGTATAGGCTGTGTACCTAATATGAAACTTCTAGTCATAATGCTCACCGACATGTTCTATTCGGAAAGAGATGAACCGCTAGTGGAGTGGGACTATCTGCCACCGGTTGGACTTAGGCCGTTAAAGGGCTTTGTAGGTCTGAAGAACGCAGGCGCCACTTGCTACATGAACTCAGTATTACAACAATTGTACATGGTCGAGAGTATAAGAATCGGGCTTTTGGCCGCGGAGGGTGCAGCGACAGACTTGAACGAAGATTTCTCGGGCGAAGAAAGAATCGAAGGAGAGCAAACGATTGAAGCAAACGATAACGATACAAACGAAGAGAAGTGTGGTGCCGACGAATCCAGAAAGGAATATAATATCGGAATTTTAAAGCAGGTTCAAGCAATCTTTGGTCATCTGGCTTATAGCAAATTACAATATTATATACCCCGAGGCCTTTGGAAACACTTTAAGTAAGTGAAAAAGTCGAATCTGGTTTGTGTTGTGGTTGGAATCCATATTGCATACAATCAAATTTATACAATAAAAGTTTTGTTACATTGGTATTTGAGATATTTTGTGTTTTCAGACTTCAGGGTGAACCTGTAAATCTTAGGGAACAACAGGATGCCGTAGAATTTTTCATGAGCCTAGTGGAAAGCTTAGATGAGGCATTGAAAGCTTTAGGACATGAACAGATAATGAGTAGGATTCTTGGTGGTTCATACAGCGATCAGAAAATCTGCAAAGGTTGCCCTCATAGGTACCTTCTTAATTCTTACGTTTTGCTTTTTTCGGTAAACTGTAATACCGCATTACATTATCTTCAGATATTCCAAGGAGGAGCCGTTCAGTTTGATAAGCGTGGATATCAGGAATCATAGCAATTTATTGGACTCTCTTGAACAGTATGTAAAAGGAGAATTGCTAGAGGGAGCAGATGCTTATCATTGCGATAAGTGTAACAAGAAGGTAGTACTGTTCACAAAATTATCTTAATGATTAAATGAACAATTTTGCTTAATTAAATAATTAATTGTTATATTTCTTACAGGTCGTAACTGTGAAACGATTATGCGTCAAGAAGTTGCCACCTGTTTTAGCTATCCAATTAAAAAGATTCGAATACGATTTTGAGAGAGTTTGCGCTATAAAATTTAACGATTACTTTGAATTCCCAAGAGATTTGGATATGGAACCCTACACTGTTTCTGGACTTGCTAAAGTGGAGGGAGAAGTTATAGACTGTGATTACGAAGAGTCGATGAAAGGAACTTGTACTAAATATCAATTGACTGGTATTGTGGTACATAGTGGTCAGGCTAGCGGAGGCCATTACTATTCTTATATTTTACACAGGTAGAATAATGTTAATATTATAATGTTGTATCATACTAAAATATATATATATATATATATATGAAGCTTTAATATTACGTTTCGTTTGTTAGACAAAGCGATGGTATTGCCAAATGGTATAAATTCGACGATGGCGATGTTACGGAATGCAAAATGGAGGAAGAGGAAGAAATGAAATCTCAATGCTATGGTGGCGATTACTTGGGAGAGGTGTTTGATCATATGCTTAAACGGATGAGTTATAGAAAACAGAAACGATGGTGGAACGCCTATATGTTGTTTTATACCAGATTGGACGTGGAGGAAAATTCTTTAATGAAAAGTGTTAACGAACTATCATTGTGTGAGTATCATTTATATTATCTATTAAATTAGCGCGAAATTGGAAAAAAAAAAAATTCGCGGACGCGCGATCGCGAGATCCATATCGAACGAAGGATCAACGACGAGTGATCTTTCATCCCTCGAACAAAATTCTATTTCCAGTTTTAGATTTACCTCTGTTAGATCACCCCGTAATTGGAACGATAATTCGCTTGCGGTATTAATCCAAATTAAATTTGTATACTATACAGATATTTTGACTTTTAGATACGAAATTAGGAGTTATGAAGATGCCTCCCGCTATTGAATATAGTGTCAGAAAACAAAACATAAAGTTCATGCATAATCGGAACCAGTTTAGCGCAGAGTATTTTCAATTTATTAAAAAACTCGTATCTTGCAATCCTCTTAACATCAATAGACAAAATATGAACGAGAAACTTGTAAGTTTATTCAGGAAATGTTAGCTTTTTTCAACTTCACACGCACGAACAATTTATGTTCATTTTTTACCATTGTTATTGTAGAGTTCCGAGCAAGAAGAACTTGCTATGTTGTCTGTCCAATTAGCGTCGAGATTCCTGTTTCATACAGGTTTCCATACTAAAAAGACTTTACGCGGTAATGCAACGGATTGGTACGATATTGTCTGTCACCACTTGCGCAGTAGTAAATCTGTGCGGTCCTGGTTTGCTCATAACGTGCTATTTAATCATCCACATAGGTACGATGTTTTCTTGAGTATGTATGCATGATTCTAAGGACTGTCGATATTTAACAAAAATAATTCATTGTCTTTAGATTTTGCGAGTACCTTTTGAGCTGTCCGAGTACAGAAGTTCGAACAGCTTTTCTCAAAATTTTGGTATTTCTTGCACACGTTTCCCTTCAGGATGGGCCATGCGTGCCACCTAGTTTAAACGCACCAAGTAAGTTTCTTCGTAGTATATCCGAATGAAACAGTTTTTGACAAAACTTTCGATACTTTCAGCCATACTTTTGGACCCAACGGCGACGCTCAGCGATCACTTATTGCACGCAGTTCTTTCTTTACTTCATCGTGAAATCTCAGATCATGGACGTCACCTACCACACTACTTTTCTCTGTTCTATACATATGCTTCACTTGGTCTTGCTGAAAAGGCTCAGTTGCTTAAGGTGCGTAACCTGTTATTCGTAGTACGAGAACTAAAGTCTATTTTGTAAACTGTATCTTTTATTATTTTTATTGTAGTTGAATGTTCCGGTTACGTTTATGTTAGTCGCAATCGACGAAGGACCAGGACCTACAATAAAGTATCAGTATCCTGAATTAACAAAATTGCACCAAGTAGTCAGTATGTTGATACGTTGCTGCGATGTATCATCGAAAGCACACTCGAGTCATGCACAGTCAGGAGTAGCGCCTCTACCAAATCCATATGGCGACCCTGCGTGCCAGAATGAATATCTAATGCCTATTCAACCGCAGGCAGCAGATATCTTATTCGTCAAAAACAAGTAAGAGTCACTCGGAGAGCAAATTGTAAATGAACCAGTGACCAATGAAATAAAATATATATTTGTTGACAGTTATATGAAGAAATTGATCGAAGACGCCGATGTTAACGTCACTGAAGATACAGTGAAGTTACTACAATATTGTTGTTGGGAAAATCCACACTTATCACGGACAGTGCTCAGTGAATTGTTGTGGCAGATTGGATTTGCTTTCACACATGAACTGAAACATCACACAGAATTATTACTCGCCATGCTTCTCATGGAGGATTCATGGCAGACGCATCGTGTTCACAACGCACTCAAAGGTACACATTTTAAATACATGTTTCATTACCATATCGAACTAGTATCTAAAGATGAAATGTAAATATTTTCAGGTGTGCCAGACGAAAGGGAAGGTTTATTCGAAATAATACAAAGAAGCAAACATCATTATCAGAAGAGAGCCTATCAGTGCATCAAATGCATGGTGCAGCTTTTCAGTAAATGCAGACCTGCACACCAACTTTTACACCACAGTCCCGAATTGAAGAGGAAGTGGATACATGCTATTGACTGGCTCCACGAAGAACTCGAAAAAGTAAGTGGTCAACAACGATGAAGAAAAGCTATTAAATTTGGTCTATACATTTATTTGTTTACGACGACTATTAATTTATATTAACGATGGATATTACTTGGATTTTCAGAGACCATATGCTTCTACGGCTCCGTACACTCATGCATACAGTAATTGGTCTCCGCCGGCGCAGTCGAATGACTCTACAAATGGCTATGTATTGGAGCGTAGCAACAGTGCAAGAAAGACGTTGGAGAGAGCATGCGAACTATGCCCCGATGTGGAACCAGAAGTGGAAGACGCAAGTGAAGATTGCGCGGAAGAAGCAGAGAAATATCAACCACAGAATAGAGTAATATTACGATCAGGTCGTAATCTAGGATGGATGTCCTTAGGGTATGGATCCGTACTTGTTATGCATCGTTTTCGTTTGATTCGGTTTTTATTTATTGGATTTATCGTTTACTAATTTTATTCGTTTTTATTTATAGCTATCCTGATGTGACTGTAATACAGCAAATGCTGGAGGAACAACAACCACAGCCCGCACCATCTCCAGTTCACACTTCTCTTTTAGCTCACCAGTTACATAGCCCACAGAACTGTGAGTCGTCACAAAATACCAGCCGGGATCCATAATGAACGCTAAACACTGACGTTCTACCAAGTTGCTGTCTCGGTGAAACCATTTCAAAATACTTAGATGTTACTGCGCCAGCAGCTTGGTGCCCAACGGTAGAGGCACCTGTACAGATATAAACTCGCAAAACTGTTCTTTTTTTGCAACTGGTATTCACGAACTTTGCATTTGCAATCCGTCAGTTTTTACTGTGGGCAGTTACAATTCATAACGATACTATGTGGTATAGCCATTTGCACTATTGAGAAAAGAAGAAGATTGGATGATAGAACAGCAGGGCGATTACGATTAAGAACAGAATTTCTACGTATTGGTGGAGGCAATTAATTCTCGTGATTTTTTCTTACACATAACGTACCATGTATTCTTCGTTTCGTGCATCCATGATCGTTTTGGCTTTAAAATTTAAAAAAAAAAAAAAAGGACGTTTTGGTAGGAAGAAATCTCTGAAAGAGGTTGACGAAAGCGAAAGATAAAAACAGAAAAAAAGAAACAATTTAGATGTGGAATCATGACTTGCCTCGATTAATGCATACGAATTCAAGTGTAGGAATACGATAAGATTGTATAAATGTATAGCGAATAGTGTTATGGAATCCCGTCTCTGCCGAATAGAAAACAAAGGTATAAAAGAACGTAAGTTTCCGTATGCCTATGTAAATTTGTTACTAATAAAAAAGAACGTTAAAATGGAACTTTCTAACGACCGAAAGATAACGCTAAAAGTACAGTAGTTTACGATTTAATTGGAAAGAGCAGAGCTACAGAAAAAAGAAAAACTACGCAACTATTGATATTTCACTATTTTAGTCTTTTAAAAGACGATTTAAAAATAAATACACACATACATACACAAATACAGACATACACACATACACACATGGAAGAAGAATTTTCCTTGTACTTAATCTCGAGCATCAAAGAAGGAAAGTCATTTCTCTGTGCAGTGAATTTACGCTGCTTAAGAATTTAGACATACACCAATGATGCCTCCTAGTGTGCTTTCTTTCAGTTCATTCAATTTGAAAGAGTTGTGCCTTCGATATTGTGCGACTCCATTTGTATTCTTAGATAGATGTTTAAGGATCGAGTTGTTGCTTCGAATTCGATTGCTTCTATTTTTGTCTGTTACGTTGACTACTTATGAAAAGCTAAATAATAGAATTGTCGGAACTACGCAAGAGATACGTCAAAAATACGCGGTGCAGAATCGATTGTTTAATGAATTATGTAAATGAAAACTCGAGCTACGACGGGATAACTTTAACTTAACCCTGTATTGCATAATGTGTCCGAATGCAATCCCTAAAAAGTTCACCGAGAACACTTTACAGGATTTATTCATGTTTTTTCTTTGCGAGTGTCAAATAACTGCAGGTTTGCTTACTTATCGTTTAGTTTTGAGTATTGATGTATTTATGCATATAGGAAAAAAACAAGATATAATTTTTATTTATTAATTTAAAATAAAATTTATGCAATAGAGGGTTAATGCCGTAACGATGGATATTGAGATATCGCGAAAAGGAAGTGTCCGGTTTTAGCATAAGGGGTCGCGGTACCGCGAAAAAGACGAGCCTTGTTCGAAGTCCAAATTTTTACAAACAATAGGAATTGAAGAAAGCGTGACGGTAGTAACAAAAAGGGTATGGAGCAAATGTAAAACGCTAATTTGTATCGTTCTATGGTACGATCCCATCGTTGAGAAAAGAGCTGTGGTCTTTTCGCAGTATTGTAAAGCAATTCTGAATTTTCAGTCGGTGAGAAAACGAATTTAGAAAACAGACTAATAAAAGAGAAAAAGAAAAGAAAAGCCAAAAAAAAAGGACACGAGCGTGACTGCGATCGGACAGTTTCTTAAACTTATGAACTGGCCATAGCTCTGACTTATTGAATAACATGTGTTATATAGATATTATATATATAAATAATACTAAAAAAGAAAACTGGGAAAAAAGAGAAATAAAGTCACGTGTAATGAGGATAAAGCGAACCGTGTGTATACATAGGAATTCGTGCGATGAGAAAACCAACGACAATGTCAAGACACCAGGAAATAACGACATATTGATTATTGTTCGTATTTATCAAATATCCACGTTAAACAGTGTACCAAATTATATAATAGCTTCTATCGGTTAAATAATAATAATAACGATAATGGTACCTAATCTTACTCAGATATGTACATATACAACTGCTTTTTATATGTGATAAAAATTATTATATTCCTATTATACATTGAGGTTAGTACGCTATTGTAAATCCTGGTTTTTTGTACACAGACTGTATGCTAAGTTCAATTCTTTCTTTTTGTTAACGAGAGAATGTAGTCTATAATTATTTAATATTTAATTGTATCGCTAAGTAAGCGTAACACACGTCTTGTATGATATATACATATTGTATACATACATAATAACTTGATTTCTTTGAAGAATCAAATGTCAAGATTGATGCGCGTCGAACCTCGAAAGTTTGTTGTGTTATAGTGCATGTACAACCAACGCAATGGTATCGTTTGTTTCTTTACTTTTTATTAGTTTTCTTTTTTCTTTCTAAACGAGCGATAGAGAGGTAAGAAGTGAGAATTACACGAGACGATGTGACAGCCGAGTACATGGTTCTAATTAAACAATCAACTGACTGTCCAAACTATCGTGAATTTTATCGAGCGCGTGCATTCTCATTATCACAAATTTCTGTGCGAAAACGACAGATCAACGAGAGTCGATCAAGATTGGCGGCCATCTTTAATGCGGTAATCATTTCCGATTTCCGTAATGACCAGAGAAACGACTGCGACCATTTTTTTTTTGCGTGGAGCGTCATTGGGAGAGAACAATAACAAGAATAAAAAGGAATATTTATAAATCTCGATAACGAGCGACGGCGATCGATGCAAACACATTTGTCGAGAGACGCCAGGAATAAAAGAATCAAAGGCAAATGTATATGAAGCATTGAAAAGAAGAATAACAGTATACCCAACGCTGTACAGTTGTATGCTTATAAGCGAGGACGAAATCGAACGGAAAAGAACTAGTAATTCGAATTTAAACGGGAAAAATTTTCTTAAAAACGTGAACGAAACGAAAAATAACAACAAAGTTCCCCGTCGATGTCCGTTTTAGTTTTAGTTGTACAACGTAATTTTATGTATTCACTCGATCGACGCTCTAGTCAGTAAAATTAAATAAACGGAAGGAGATTAATTAACTTCGTTTATTTAGTAGCGTAGCGCATTTCACGAAATGTTTTTATTTTTCTCTTTCTCTTTGTTTTACTATATTCCTGTTTAGAATGATGATTCTTTAACGATACTTGTATGTATTATAGAAATGCATCGTGTGTTTTATTAGTATTTTTAATGTGTAGAATCATCGTCGAACATTATTTCCATCGTTTTTGGTGCCCGCGTTTCTCATTTGCCTTTGACGAAAGAACGATTCACCGATTCAACTACCTCGTTAAGCGGACAATGTATTTACACGCGTGCCGATTTCATTGCCGAACCCCTTTGCGCTCCATCACACGAAATACAATCCTTCTGTGTCAAACATTTGTTTCATTTAATGAGTCACGTAAGCGCTGCTCCGAACTTCATATAACAGTAATCTTTTTCCAATTAGAAGAAAATGTTTGAGGTTTGAGGAAAATTACGACACTCGTGTATGATTACAGAACGAAGAAAAATTCCATAGATAAATAATTAAATTCTCATCCAGTCAGCAGACGGAGTTACGTAAACGTTTACACGAGTAATTCAGCCGACAATTTAGATAAGTTTTATGAACTTGATCTTGAATTATGCGTTTCCGAAAAAAGGAGACTCAACAACGACTATATTGTTCTTTCAGCGTTTGCGTTTTTAAATTACGCTATCGCGACGAGTTCTCGGGGTATAAAGAGAACGATTCATCCGAGAAAAAGCCACCACTCATCTTTCATTAATTCCACGGAAATAAATAGGGATAATATCAAGCCAAGCAGAACAAACAATTTTATCAGCAATATTAGTGGGCACGCTCCGATTGAAGGGTTATCGGCACTATTCCGCATCGGTGGCAATCGTTTGCCAATAGTCTGACCCACTGTGTAACCACTGATTTTATTGAAACGTACGTCTACGACGAAATTCTGACTTGATTACTTCAGTGTCATGTCGAACTGTACAGAGATCTCGATTTGAATTCAACATCTCGATCGTTGTGCACGCAAGTTAAATAGTTTTAATTCGTGTTAAATTGGTTTCATGTGCTGTAAATAATTCGAAACTACGTTTCCTCTTCAAGAAAATATGGCTGAATTCGTTTGCATAGAAGACTACAAGACGTACGCCCAAAGACACTTGTCACGCTCTGTCAGGGACTATTATAATTCTGGAGCTGGAGAAGAATACAGTTTAAAACTGAACATCGAGGCATTCAGGAAGTAATTCTAAAAAAGAATAATGTCACGAAAGATTTACTGTTTTCTACATAATCATGACATTTTATAGATTCAGGATACGGCCCCGGTTTTTAAGGGATGTGTCCAAGAGGGAAATAAGTACCGTCGTTTTAGGTGAAAGGATCTCGATGCCATTAGGAGTAGCGCCGTCGGCAATGCAACGTATGGCACACCCTGATGGTGAATGTGCGAACGTAAGAGGTAAGTTTAAACATTTTCATTCTTTAGATGTCATACATAGATTTAATAAACTGTTTATTAAATCATACAAACGCTTTACAAAAATAGTTGCAGTAACGAAAATGTGCCGAGATCACAGTTGCATAGAACCTTTTTCGAATTTCTTATTTTTATAGAACGCTGTGGTGTAGAAATATTAGTGGATATACAACAAAGTAAAGTTCGATAAAAAAAAAATGATATGTTTCTTTTCTTATAAAATAGATGCTTTTACTTTATTTTTCCTTATACGTTATATGTACGTACCAATGTTAAACAATGTATATAACGTACAGCCGTAAACTGTATAAATGTTTTATTCAAGTGGTCTGTGCTTGATTATACGTGCATAGAATTGATATGTTCGCAAATATCTTAAAAAATTATTGCTGCTTAATCGTATATCAATCGTACATGGAACTTCCGGTTTACTTTGAACAGTTTGTACAGAATTTATTTTAATAATGTACGAGAAAAGATTGATTAATTTTGTATTTAGTTGTATATTATAAAAGTATTCGGTTTGTCAGTCAAGAAACTTAATTAACTGTTTCACAGTTTGGCATTAAAGAAATTTTACGAGTCGATCAGTTCTGTCGTAGGTAAAAATTGAGCATTAAAGCGAAGTTATTTGATAAAGTAATAACTATAATTAATATGTAATTCTAAATGCAGCTATATGTTTAAGGCACAACAGAGGGTTCGTACAATATTTACATCGGTATAAATGCATGAAAACGATTTCGCGACGGAGAAATACCGTGCAGCAGTGTTTCTCAAGCTTCACGATATTCTTATTACGTTATATTATAAATAAAATTTCAAATGTTCCATAGTCTAAAGTTTTTCAGTTTATAGGTGTAGTTTCTTCCTCGATGGTTTTCGTTCGAGAAACACTGTTGCAAGAAATGTTAAGAAACATACGTTTTCTGTAATTTCTAAAATAATCTTACAATTTAAAATACATTTTTCCATCGTACGATGGAAAATATTGGAATTAAAAATTTCAATTTTACATGACTAGTTAATAAAAAGGAAATAGGTTTATGTATGTACACATTAATGGAAATGAATTGCTTAAATAGAGACTAAGAAAATAATGGCAGTATAGAAAGAAAAGGAATCAATGTCGTTTGGGTCCCACGTTATCCCAGTTATTAATGGCTTTCATATTTACTTTTTCAATTCTCCATTTTTGCGTAGGAGATGCCGAATCACAATTTGCTACAAAGACTTTTTTGCTCGCCGGGTCAGTATCTAAGCACCTTGACGAATAACCATGCATTAACCATTGTTTTTCAACATTGTAACGCCATAACTGATTTCCTTGGCCTCCGTGACAAGGATACAATGTTACAGGTGCTTTCGTGTCTCCTCTAGAAACATCTAAACAATCTGTACGATCTTTTGGTCTAATATCTTTGTGCCAAGTCAGTCGAAATTCTTGTTCCCCTTGAATTCTAGGATTATCTTTTATGCAAATATCGACTACTACAAAACCATCTCTCTTTCGTTTCTTTGAATCGAGACATAATTCAGGCACACCCATGTTACGGACTTCTCCAGATGCAAAGTCATCCGGTTCGATAGGAGGGTACACCTCGACGAGATCGAAAGCTATATTATCCATAAACCATTTAAACGGCTTACAATGTAATTTATGTCTTAAATTTCTCTGTTCTGTCAAGTTTCCAGGATCTAACGATCTCAAATGCGGTCGCCTTTTATAAATATATTCCGCGTATTCGTCCATCCATACTTCTGCTACTCTTTTGTAATTTTTTCCTAAGAAGTCCCCTTTGCCTGGATTAGGGAAAGGAGGAAACTTTCGATAAATGTGACCCACTCTCGAACAAGGAGCGTCGTACATTTGTCCTCCGCATTGCCAAATTTTAAACGATAACTCGTACTGCTCGCCACCCCATATGTCTAGTTCTGGATCGTATCCGCCCAACTCCCAAAAGAATTTAGCACTGATGGCAAAGAGACCACCCGCCATTACTGGACTCTTAAATGGCTCTGTTGGTTTCTTAAGATCTTCGGGTAATAATGGCAACCGCTTATAGTACAATTCCCAATCGAAAGCTCCTCTTGCTCCTTCATCTTGGGCTCTGTACTCGAACGTTTCGTAAGCTATCACATCAATGAAAGGACAGACACAAGTTTTGTAGTTTTGCGCGATAGGTTCTAGCAAAGGTGGTAACCAGTTGACGTTTGCTTCACTGTGAGAATCTAGAAACACGAGTACTTTTGCTTTTGCAACTTTAGCTCCAGCCAATCGGCCTTTAATTAATCCAGAACGTTTTGGTAATCTTACGATCTTAACTTTTGGCATGTGTTCAGCGACATAATCGTCCAGAGTCTTGGTCAATTCCATCTTAGTGCTAGCGTCGTCTACCAATATTATTTCTTTGAGAAGAGATGGTGGGGAACGGTTAATAACGCTCCAACAGGTACGCATTAAAGTGCTAAAATGCTCGTTATGAAAAGAGACTATCACAGAAACTGAATCAAGATTTCTTAAGTATTTCCTCTTTTTACAATCTGGATGTCTAATGTCAGGAACCGAACGATTCAATGAAATCTCATCACTGAGTGCCCCATTAAAGCCGTTTACCTGATATAGTTTTTCCTTCAGTGCATCGAGAGATGGGGACAGAAATGCAGGCTTCCCATGCTCACCCGTTCCTGTTCTTTTTGCTTCTTCTTCCATTCTTTTATAATCATGCCAATCTATTTTGTCTTGGTCATCCTAATAAAAAATGATTCAAACGTTATGCTGTAGCATCGGTTTAATTTTAAATGAACTTTATGTATTTAAAATATTTTTTATAAATAAAATATCGTCGTAATTCATGCATCAGGGTGCGTGAAAATAATCATACGGTACTGTGCGGAATGCAGAAGGGTAGCTATCGCTAAACCTGTTTCACTTGCATCAACCATTACCAACGAACAGGTCTTTAACCCATACCTGATAGAGATGCTCGTTGAAATTCTGCCTGGAATCGATTTGATTTTTCGGACTATCATCTTCAATAGCTACGAATACGGCTGCCGGTGTTGCGATTTCATGGTTAGGTGATGTCCGTACGTACCGAAATACGACGACGGTCAGGAAAACGGTAAAAGCCGCCAGAAAGAAGAACTTTATCAGGCTTATCACATTCCTCTTCATCATCGTGAAACAATCATGTCGTGTAACGACACTTGACGAAACCCCACCAGCTTACCAAACTATCTATTCGAAACTAACCTCATGTGTAGGAAATTTAGCTTATCAGCTGTTATCTGTGATATGGAAAGTGTTCCGATAAAATACATGAGACAGACACGGTTGCCACGCGTCGACTGAGGATCGATCCCCCGAGATCGAAGCGGTTCTCGACAAGTGGGTCGCATTCGATGCTGGGAAAACAGTTTCCAGCACATCGGCTTTAAACATGTACGAACATTTTAAATGCTTATCTTGCATAAACATTCTTTTTTACCTCTAAATGTAAACGAGTTATCAAACTGCCCCACCTTGTGTTTCAATATATGATAGAACATTTTGACCGGCTCTCCCTATCGTTTCTCGTTTCTTTGCTTCGCTCCTACCGTTTGCCTGCAATAGGAAAACTGTACAAGTTCCAGACACTCTCTCTTAAATAGAAAGTTAGTTTACATCGAGCGTTTAATACGCGTAACAAGTACTGAGATTCATATCAAACACTTGATGTATGTAATGTAAATGATTCGTGTGAACACTCGTGTATTTTCAAAGTAGCCGAATTTATTCTATTCTATTTATCTTTGAACATTCTTTTTCATCATATTCGAATATAATTTCTGAATTTCAGTAATGCCAAGCGTAAGTTGGAGTTTATAGTAATTGAAAAAAATTTTTAATGTTTTAGCCGCCGAAGCAGCAGGCACGATCTACACGTTATCAACGATATCAACAAGTAGCATCGAAGAAGTGGCTGAAGCAGCGCCAAAAGGAATAAAATGGTTTCAACTCTACATATATAAAGATCGTAATGTTACTTCAAATTTAATCAAACGAGCAGAACGTGCCGGCTTCAAAGCACTCGTCCTTACCATCGATGCACCGATGTTTGGCGATAGGCGAGCCGATTTTAGAAACAAATTTGTACTTCCAAGTCATCTGAGGTATTCTTTCCATAGTTGAAACAATATACAATTTTCCTCGAATAAAGTACATTATTTGAATATTTTCAGATTAAAAAATTTTGATGGAGAATTGTCAAATAAAGTAAATTCTGCGCAGGATGGCTCTGGGTTGAACGAGTATGTTACAAATATGTTCGATGCCTCTTTATCGTGGGAGGATGTCAAATGGGTTAAGAGGTTGGAAGGAAATATTATGGTTTATAATCGCGAGCCTTCAAAACGAATCCTCATTTTATTTTACAATCTTTTGTAGTATTACAAAGTTGCCAATCGTTTTAAAAGGAATTCTAACACCGGAAGATGCACTTTTAGCTATCGAAAGTGGAGTAGACGCAATTGTTGTTTCAAATCACGGCGCCCGACAAGTCGATGGTATTCCGGCATCGGTTTGTTACTCTTATTTGAAAATAAAACTTTGATGTGTGTTAAACATGGGTAATGGAAACAACGTATGATTGCTAGATCGAAGCGTTGCCAGAAATAGTCAAAGCAGTGAACAGGAAAATAGAAGTTTACATGGATGGAGGTATCAGGCAAGGAATCGATGTATTTAAGGCGCTCGCTCTGGGTGCAAAAATGGTAAGCGAATTAGGACAAATACAGTTACAAAATTCAAATCCATTACATTCTTCGATTCATTTTTATTTCTTTTGCTTCAGGTATTCATTGGTAGACCTATATTGTGGGGTTTATCTCATTCGGGGGAAAAAGGTGCGAGGCACATTCTAGAAATTTTTAGAAAAGAAATAGATTTGGCATTTGCATTGACAGGTAAGTTCAATCGAGTAGTTTGCAAACTTTATATTTCCATTATATAGATACAATAATTTGGTAAAACATATCAATCAATTTGCAGGCTGTAGATCGGTTAAAGATGTGACGCAGGATATGGTGAAGCATGAATCTTACTACAGTAGGCTGTAATAAAAGAATGTAATATTAACGAAATTTAATCATAATAAAATAGATCGAAAAGTAATGGTCGTTTCAAAATCATTTTATAAAAAGTAAACAATCTATGTAAACAACTCATTTATATATCTTCTTATTAATTGTATATATATATTATAAATAAAAAAACAAATAGGCTATCCTTGTCGCACCATTATTATTGAAAAAAAATCACCACATTATTAAAAAAGTCATTTATAATTCTTCGTTTTTGTAATAACAAGTGAATATATAAAGGATAGACCTATGCGCGTGAGTGCGAGAGAGAACGCAACGGTGTACGACAAAGATAGATAATTCGAAAATCGCGGCAATCGCTCGACTCGCCATCTCGCGGCCGGCCAACGCCCCGAAACTCAACTGACAATGAGTGCGTGTGAGAGAGAGAACGCAACGGTGTGCGACAAGGATAGATAATTCGAAAATCGCGGCAAACGCTCGACTCGCCATCTCGCGGCCAACATCCCGAAGCTCAACTGAGTGAGTGTGAGAGAGAACGCAACGGCGTGCGACAAAGATAGATCTATTCGCACACTGTTGCGTTCTCTCTCTCACACTCACTCAGTTGAGCTTCGGGGTGTTGGCCGCGAGATGGCGAGTCGAGCGTTTGCCGCGATTTTCGAATTATCTATCCTTGTCGCACACCGTTGCGTTCTCTCTCTCTCACACTCACTCATTGTCAGTTGAGTTACGGGGCGTTGGCCGGCCGCGAGATGGCGAGTCGAGCGTTTGCCGCGATTTTCGATTTATCTATCTTTGTCGTACACCGTTGCGTTCCCTCTCGCACTCACGCGCATAGGTCTATCCTTTATATATGTATAAATTTAAATTTGAATTCAGTCCTATAATCAACAGAAATTATTCCTTCTAACGTTGCTTTATATGCTTAATTATACTATCTTTTTAAAGTATTTTAGAAAGTCTAACAGCATTCTAACAGCAAAAATAAATGGAATTGCTGTAACTGTGCCCCGTTTTGTTTTTTCAGAAATTTCTATGCTGCGTATGACGAGTAAACATTCAACAATAATATTGAACTACGCTAATGCACATACTTCACACTGCAAGTGTCTTCTGCATTACAATTAATAACAGAGATTCATTAACAGGTAACCAAACAATCTGTCTATGATGACAGTTCGAATACGAGTGACAATTATCCATCAAAAAGTTTACGATACATGGGCCTGGTAAATGCTGTTTATAATTGGGGAACTGTAAAAGCACTATACTTTGCTGTTTTCTCGATGAACCTGGCTGGCGTCGTCGCGGTCGCGACGACCATCGTCTGGGCAGCGAGATTTCAGAGAGGCTTCGGAGATTACCTGAACCTTGTCTCCTCAGGTTCGTTCTATATCTAGCTACTGCCTTTTTAAAACTCTTCTCGTTGAAAAACTGATGTAAAATAATTCTAAAAAATAACTCTCTTCGTTCGTATACATACAACTATTATTTTATACATTTTATAATTCACATTCGCGTCTCTATCCGAAGCTCATCTCTAAACTCGAATCAGATCTTGAAGTCTCAATTTAAATTGAACATTCAACACTTTCAACGTATCGTTGTCGATTGTATGTATGGGTTAACGAGCAGATCACGACGAGCAGGTGACGGTCATGTTTGGACCACGGTGATCATCTCGTCTGCTGTTCTCTGCTCTCCTGCCTACGTCCTGGGTGCTAAGTCCTGGTTGTACCTGAAATTTGAGTCCTCGAGAAACGAGCTGGAAGACCAACAGGAAGTGGAAGCTGGCGCGGATCCTCGCGACTCGAATCGTCTTCTTTTCTTTCACGTTATCGCCTGCCTGGTCTCTGGATTTTTGGTGGCACTTTTGAATGCAACCTACTTGGCCCTGTTGAGTGGTTTTCAACAGAAGAGCCGCGAGGGCATGATCGAGGCAATGGAAAGGTATAGCAGCGACGTTACAGCGAAGGCACGAGTCGACGCTGTTCAAACAGAGTTTGAGTGCTGTGGGGACAACAGCTACGAAGACTGGTTTCACGTACCATGGCTGAAACCATCGATGGAGGAGTCAGAGTTCAAGAACAAGGGTCCTCGACTGGAAGGGCAGTGGGTATAATGGAACCAAGTGCTGTTTGATCGTAAATTTCTTCCTGTGGTTTATTTTCTTGTAACTGTGGTCAGTGGTGGATACAATGATCCTCGGTACGAGTATAAAATATCAAATTATTTTTAACACAATAATTAGACAGAGAAAAGAAGAAAGAGACCTGTATCACCACTGACCTACTATTCCTTTGCCTCAGATATCATTTACTATTAACGCAGTATACTCTTACTTGGATTTGAACAAGATAGGGTTTCAAAGATCATCTGTACTTCTTCTCTCTTAATACAGTGGTTGCCTCTTATGTACTTGTACCATTTGATTGCGCGTTAAAGACCAGTGCAAGAAGATGGAGAGGAAGAGTCCTCGACTCCGATAGACGTTCCTTTTTCCTGTTGCGCCAACGACATTCCCAAACCCTGCGTTCACTATGACATTCTAAACCGCAATGCAGCATACGATTACAATCCCAAGCACCTGACTATCTCCACCCGTGGCTGTCGATCAGGGATTGTAAGTCGAGGCAGGACTGTTAGAATATTCCTCGCAGGGTATCTGGCTCTTTTATCAGTCTATCAAGTAATTATCGAAATTAATTAATTAACTCTCGAAACGCAGAAAGCATATTCAAAGGGTCCTCTGGTTTTCAGGTAATCTTGTCCCTCCTGGCTCGTTTGCTGCAGACTGCTCATGCCAACGAATTATTCATAAGTCCTAGAAAGACTCGTTACCATGTCTGGATCTTTTATAAACCAGAAGAAATATTCAATGTATCTCTGACACAACCAAAAGCAAGCAAACAATCTCGACGGAGAAAACGACGATCGACTCGAAAGTCACGTCCACCATCTTCCTCTTCCACTTTAGAAACTTTTCACGAAAAAAGAGAAACAATTTCTAGTAAACGTCACAAGATGATTAAGAGTACCAGCGCGAAAGTGTTGAATAAGATACGCTCGAAAATCCATTCTGCTAAATCGAAGAGCTATCCTCTCGTCAGATCTTCTTTGTGGACGACCAAGCGGAGTACGAAGAGGCGTGCTTATCAATCGGAAGACGAAGACGAGAAAGACGAGGAAGACGAGGAGTCGGAGCAAACTGCAACCAAGAGACTTCTCTCGAGCCAATGGATGAGGTCTGCAATCGTCCTGAAGCCAGATGGCGAGTCGAATCCCTTTCTACAGGATAATACCTTGATCATAGACTTACCACCTCCTCCACCACTTCCTCCGTTCGTAGCAAACCTCGAGGTGGAAGATGAAAAGAACAGGCCTCCTCGTGACGTATCGCCACGACGGTCCAGAGCAAAGATTAACGCTGATACCAACTCCAAGCAAAAAACAATCCACAATCAGAACTCTGGTAGGCGCATAAAGGTCCTGGAGAAGTTTGACAAGATCTGGGAGTCCCACGACCGCGCCACGCAGCACAGAGAAAGCGGTGGAGCGGATGACTCCAGCAGCGAGCACTCCTCGAACCGTTCCAGAAGACTATTGAGCACAACAGACGTCTACGACAGATTTCGTGGCACTCTTCAGCACACCCTCGCCAGGAGAGAAACTGTTCAAGCTCGAAGAGCATCGAAGAGGATCCACAGCCCTAGAGTCTGGCCCAACCTGGACACGAGACGCAACAATCTTCTGGCGAGGCTTGGATCCAAGAACGTTCCACCTTCTTATCGTCTGCTCGCCAACGTCGAGGATCAGAGGCGATCAGTCTTGCAGACGCAGCCAATCCCTCTACCTCCTCCTCTACCTCCTCCGTCGACGCGAAACACTCTCGCGTTTCCTCATCGTGACAGACAATGCAGTATTTGTCATCGTCCTGTTCAGCAAAGTCTATCCTTGTCTCGATGCGAGGACACTCGAGCATTTTCCACTCCGTGTCCAAGAAGAATGCCACTCAACGTCTTCACAGAGGGCAGGAAGGGATCAGCAGAAGATTACGAAGCTTGGAATCGATCCACTTTCGCCTTTGAATCTGTCCAACGTCGGTGACTCGAGTCTCTTCCACCAAATGTTCTCCAGAAAAGATTCGTATAGGTGTAAAAATGTAAATACAAGTAGAGAATGCTTGCTCAGAGTATACGCGCTTTAACAAAATGAAACAATGGCGTGTTCCACGCTAGTTGAACGCAGATCGTACAATACTTGATGGTTTATTTGCCGAGAAGTAAAATACACAGGCATTTGTTACAATGGTACTGCCGAAGAATACTTCTTATGTCTCTGTAATACATCTAGCGACAATACATCGATACTAAAAAGAGAGAAGCTGATATATTTCGTTCGATCAATGTTTTCCGGTTTACCAGATACTTTACAATTTTTGTTCGCGTACCAACTCTATCTCTCTCTCTCTCCGCGACTCCTTGACTCTGTTTCCGCCTCGAGTAACTAGAAGGCGACCGGGGGGCGGAATTGTACAACTTTTGCGGTGAATTTTCTCGCCCCTCGTCGTTTGCACCTTGCACTTCTGCACGGTGGTCCCAATTGTGTTATAATCCTCGCGATCGTGCTCTATTTATCGCGAACAATGTTGCACGTTGTTTATTTTGGAAGGCATGTGACCTGCTCTTCCATGATTCAAGAGAAGTTGCACGCTACCAAGTCGACCTTTGACTCTCTCGATGTCAGGATTCGAACTATACGATACACACTGCGCGTTGAGCTTCGAGTTAAAAGTATCCACCCACTATGCATAACACATTGGACGTGGTTAATCAATTTTAAAGTTTGGATAAGTAATTATAAGTTAAACGAATGTAATCAGGAAATTGTACTCTATCCAGAAACAGTTTAAATAATCTGATACTCGTTTCTAGCTTGTTTGGTTCTTTAACACATTGTCTGCCAAACTCGTGAATATTTCTACGAGATTGAAAAACCAACACAATTAACAGATTCCTTAAATAGGTTCCTGGTCTGTAAGCTATTCAAATATATTATATGTACATACATAGTAGGAGCATATTTTTGCGAATAACAATATTAGCGCACCGCTACTAGGCGGTCATCGCACGGCGCTGTACCGATGGACCGAACTAGGAAGTTAAATTACTGAATATCACAAAAACGCGCCAATAAAGGAACCTCGAAATCGTGGTATGCAATTTCTCCTGATCCTCGAGCAATTTTTCTACCTTATCTGGCCGCCTGCCTTCCCGACAGACCGCTCAAGTTAATTACTCGTCCTAATAACACTTACCGTTCACACGTTCTCTCATTCACGCACACTGTGGACCTTTTCCTTTCTTCGTGGCTACTCCTTCTATCGACCTACGTGTCCTCTACGCGTCTAGCTAGATACTTTGAATCTGCGTGGCTATACAATTTGTGAATAGGTATTTAAAATTACGCGTACCACATAGACCTCTTATAGGTGCCATATGAGTTACCCGTTCAAGATACAAGGAATACCTATCTAAAATAAGTACATAATATACAGAGTGTCTTGGTAGAAACAAGCTGCTTCGATGTCTTCGTTATTGCGAGCAACAGAGGAGTTGCTAGGAAGAGTTGTATGGATTCATCGAGTGGACTTTAGGTTGGGTCGTTTTAAACGTAAAGCAGAATTCGATAGCGTAATAAAGTCTGAGTATACACGTGTTAAGGTACGTTTATCTAGAAACTAACATTTAAGGGATTGAAATTATACAACCTTTGCTGAGGAACCTATTGTTTTGTTTACCGCTTAAAATAACGAAGATGTCGAAAAGGTTTGTTTCTAGTGGAACACCCTGTACATAAGTATAATCCACGAGAAGGCGGTGATAAATAGTAACGACGAAGTAACAATACAATATTGCTCGATCCCGTATCATATAATATATAATATTTATAATAATAGTAATAATAATATAACGATATTATTCGCACGCGAATAAAATGGCCTTTTCTCGCACCCAACTCTCTCTTCACCCTATTCTCTCTGTCTAAAGAGCTACTTAAGAAAGGGTCTCACCGCGCTCGTCCCATACATATATGCATGCGTATATATATATATGTATAATACATGTGTAACTTTTGTATTTATATATTTATATCTATTTATAATCGTTTGTATATCTCTTCATTTAACGAAGTGGATAATTACGATAGGCCTAACGGTCTCGAGTCGCAATCATGTCACACACTCTTTCTTCCACTCTCGCATTCTTACACTCACCATTTACTCGCGTTGCGTTTCGCGCAACTCTGTCTCTCTCTCTCTCTCTCTCTTTTATTCCTTTTAGTACGTTCGTCCGGCGAAGCGTCCAAGGATAACAAGCCCCTCTCTCTCTCTCTCTCTCTCTCTCTTTCTCCTTGTTTCGCGTACACCGTTGCCTCGAGAAAGAAAAGCAAATCGAACAAGCGAAATCGAAAGGTGCTACGCGTAATTCTTGTTCTTTTGTGCTCGGCTCTTAGACACTGCGCGCGCGACTCGAGTGCGGTACCCCTTGCGATAGTTACGGAGTAAGTTCGGAAAAAGTTTACACGGATACCTGGGTGTTTCGTTAGCTCCGTTGCAAAGAGTTTTCGCTAATTCGTGACCGCTCAAGGTCATCGTACGTCAGCCATCATCGTATCTCATCCCCTTTTGAACGCAAATTATACTGTTTCTTCTATCTCATGTATCTTTGAATTTTATATCTCCTTCGTTAAGTTCCTGCTTTCGTTCCGAACTCAGTGAACGTTCTGTAAAAGTCGCGTTTATTGAATGTTACGACACAAGTTCTATGTACAAATCAAGCGAAAGAAAGTATATCGCGGGAAGCTCGATTGTTAAAGTAAAAGCACAGGCATTTATCTCTTCATTTTATTTTTAAGATAATAGCGAATATGGAAAAAAATACGACGCTTTTGCGATACAGTCAAGTTGGGAGGGGTTGTTGACAAGTGACTTTGAGCGGTCAAAATATTCTGCCTCGACTCGAGAGTACATAGGAGAAACAAAATGCCAGGTGCATTTTGCAACCGATATCACAATTGAATAAATCTTTTCATGTAACTCGAAGGCCTCTTACTATCGTAACGTTAGCTAACAAAAAGACTTGTTGGTTTGCAACAAGACATAGTGAAACACCCTGCATACGAATATGTATGCATGTGTATATATATATATATATATATGTATATGTGTATCGAAATCATGCTTATCAATAATATATTAAACACGGTACACACGTATCCGTTCTCTGTCTACAAAAAGAAAATCAGCGCTTTAAAATTTCTTTATACTTTTCTTACTCTCGCTCCCCTTCATTGTTATAAACTAATTTTGATGCTACGAGGGATGGGGGATCAACGTCAGCGCTGACAGCATCTATGCATTCTCTTAAAGCTACAGAGGTAAGTGTAAAGATGCGAATACTGTTAAGGCTGACAGCTGTTTCGAGAAACATCCCTTGTCTGCGGTGTTGCGTACGGTTCACGTTATCCGCATCGCTCCTCGTTAATTACAAATTAGTCCTTACTCGTCTATTAAAGTTGCAAGTCTAGAACGAAACGTTCGACTTGAAACGATTCGTTAACAGGGCAACGCAAAAACATTGGAAAGGGATGAAAAATCGACGATGCGGATACAACGTGGAACACGAAACGGAAATGAAAATCTCTTCGTCGCCGCGGTGGCATTCGATTGATTCCCGTTCGTTCAAATACAAAGTAGAGGTACTTCGCTTCGTGTAAATACAATAATGTACAATCTTCGTTTTATCATCAACGTTATCATCATCGTAAATCTTGTATCGTTCGTTTATTTTTCATTTTTTTTTTTTCTTATTTGGAGTTTAAACCTTACTGTGACCTCGGCGCGTTCAGTGCCGAAAAACGGAATCGATCTACGCTCTACTGTGAGTCGAGAGACAAAAAACGAAAAAAATTCTCTATACATTTAACGCATTCTCTCGCAGCGACGTCTTCGTTGCTCCGGTTTATCGAATCCTCTTCTCCGCTCGTCCACGCCTCCATTCCCATTTTTCCCTTCTCCTTCCTCCACTCTCTGTCACATATTTCTCCACCCATCGAGAGCGACATGCGCTCAACCCTCTTCCGTCCTTCGCCTCGCCTCGTCTCCGTTCGTGGTCTCTTCCGGTTCAGAGGGAAGCGACTGTGTTTGGCGCTCGCAGAGCGAAGGCAAAGGACGACCCAACCTGAGGTCTCGATCTCGAGTCGCATAGTTGGTGGATAAGATGCAATCGTTTGTGAGATATGACACTTGATACTTCTCTTAACGCTACAACTACCAAGCTGATCGATTTAACCCGTGTAGGGTGAATTTATTGGAATAGAGTACTAACTACCCTCTCACATTCTATTTTCAAAGATACAGAGTAATATGCTTCAGAGACACGAGTTGAGCATTGGTAGTTTTATGTTTACATCTTGACTCCTTAGAGGGTCTTCCGAATTCACTGATTCGACTGCATCTGTTCCAAGGACTATGCCATGCCTCGAGATTGCATCTTGCTACGACCTACTATGGCTACCTCGCGATTTACCGCGCGAGCGTCCGTCTACCTATCAATCTACTGTACATGGATACCTTGGTCGTAACACTAATCGTGATAACAAATTACATGGTATGTATTACGTACATGGGGGCTCGCTGTGCGTATGTATCGTTCACGCGTGCACTCCCACACGCTGTGTGATCTATATTTGTGTGTGTGTGTGTGCGTGTGTGTGTGTCAGAGTATGTGTGTACCTTCGTATCCTCCATGTACCTTGTGTCCTCGGTGTACATGTGACGCGTCCGCCTGTGTCCTTGTAATAAATGATCCTCCTGTATCTGCGTATAGTGTATTTACCTCTGTATGAGATTTTCGACGATGCAAAATAACTACAGCGTGTGTCGTGCTCCCGTAAAACCGGTATCATCATCCCCTGTGGCTTCTGTCGGTGGCTGTGGGTAATCTTTAACCCTTAAACAGGCGCACGCTTATTATTCAAAAAACTGCCTTCGTCGTCTAGGTTGTCTAAGAGAATCTATCCTTCTATGTTTGTGTTTGTTATTATTTTTTGGTTCGCTTAATTTCCACCGTCGCGATTTAGAAACATTTTTTTTTTATCTTTTAGACGAATCGTCGAGAGTGTAAACGCTATTACGAGAGGAAGAACTTGGATAAACGTGCAATTAAGACAAAATTCGTTTAAACTTTACATTATTATTTACTTTCTCTCTCTTACAATTTACGACGTAGCTCGTCCCTTAGAAAACACTATCTGCTCTCGTTGGATTGACCTGGACGCCGCGTCAGCGTCTTTCGAAAGTAGAACTTGATAATAAATTAACGTGTATTTTTTTTTTTTTTTTTGCTTTAGATATTTCCGATAATCTAAGAAATTCTATTAAGTATAACACTTGCCCTCTTAAGGGTTAAAGATGGTTAAGGAATGTCTGAGCGGGCTCGTAAAAGACAGCTCGAACGACGAAAGAAGAAGGATTTATGTCGTAAACGAACGTAATCGCGACAATAACCGTGAATGTTTGAGAATGACTTGAATGGCATTGCGTTCGAATAGAATTTGCGTATCTTTTTTTCCAAAACAAAAAGTACAGAAAATTGATGCAATTTAGCGTTCCTCTGCGACGTCTAATTGAAAAGAAAGGAAAAACACGCGAGCAATAACGATTGAATTCCTTTTGTTCGCGGACTCGTCTGTTCTATCGTTACTCCAGATACGAATATAAACAGCAATAAATAAACCGTGTGAACGCACGATCCCGAGAAACGAGTAACTGAAAGTAACAGAGCGTGTCGGTGATTGTTGTTACTAGTATTTTTTTTTTATTGTTGACACTGGTGTTGTTTTACTGTAGCTGTTGTTGTTGTTGTTGTTGTTGTTGTTGTTGTTATCGGTAGTGACTGTGGTAGTGACAGTGGTGATGATTAGTATTGGTGCTGTTGGTGGCCGACGGGGTGCAGGTGGTCGAGAGTGGCCTTACTTGAGTAGTTGATGGGCTCGCTCGTTGGCCACCTTTATCCTCGTCTCGTTCGATTCGCCCTGCGTGGCAAAAAAAGAAACAAACGAAAGATCGTAACCCAACACACAGCCGTGTATCAAGATCGCGTTATATCGTCGATCTCGTTACTTCGATTAGTCCCGCGCTCTTCTCGCTCGAGCGTCGTCGTCGTCGTTCCTTCCAATCTCTCCTTCCTCGAGAAATGGGGAGAGAATAAAAGGAACGGTAACTCGACGACGACTATGATCCTACAGGATTTTATCCAACAAATGACAGTCCAAAGGTTTAAATGTAATTGTCATCGTACGCGTTGGCATGGTACGTCTCTCGAAAGCCTGGAATTGTTCAGGGTTTTCTAAGTCGCTGCCATTTTGGCAGGTGGATCGAGTTGGAGACGCGAGTTGGGTTAGCGAGTTGACGATGTCCGACCGACGACGAGAAGGCAGAAGAAAGGGCGTGGGGCGTGATACGCATACATGATGTACGGCCACGCTATTGTCACAGCGTGTACGTGTATATGAGTGTATGCGGCGTATGTATTTTGACTATTTGGGGCTCGAAGGAGACGGGTACTTGGGCAGAGAGACGCATTTTACTTGAGCAGGTCGTGCGCACGCTGATTCGCCACGGCTATCCTCGTTTCGTTTGACTCGCCCTGCGGATTATCATAGTATGGATTTGGTCATAGGTGGCACAGAAAGAGAATCTTCAAATCGAACGTAAAGGCAAGAAACAACAGTGAAAAGGGGTTAGACAAAAATTAGGGCGAAGATTGTAAACAAAGGGCGAACAAAGCGTGACACGTTCACACAGTCTCACAAGTATTTGTACACCCTATGCCTGTTAAAGAAACTTGTCTCTAAATTAGATGATAGGTTTGATAATTTCAAATAAATGTTTCATTATGCAAAGTCTATTCGTGTACATATCTATAACGTAACGTTTATTTGGAAACGTCAAGCCTATCATTTAATCTATACAAATTTCTTCACTAAACGTGGGTTAGAATACTTCTGGGCCTGATCGTATACAGTGGTGCAGTTCTTTTACTTCTTATTAATCTTTTTAGTCGTGTTGCTTTTGCCTCCTCTTTCATTTCATTGATCATTTTCGTAATTAATTTGTGATTTGCAGCGTATGGCCGAACACAGAAGACAGCCCGTGACATTGGCGAAAAGAAGAATGACGTTTGGTGCGATGACGAGAGGGATTAAGAGGGCGGCTAGTCGTGCGGTGCACGTGCGTACTTCATGCCAAAATGAAAACGAGACGATCGTCGATCGATCATTCTCCAATTCTCTGCTGTCAGAGCATCAAGTACCGGTCCCTCGACGCGATCGTTCGACGATTGTTTCCTTCTCGATAATAGAACTTCCGTGCCAGTATAAAAATTGTATATATTTATATATGTAGAGAGAACAGAAGTAGAACAAAATATAGAGAACGTTCTATCGAATGCGATCTTCTCGAAAGAGAGTCAATCCCGTCTTAGAAGTCTACTCGCAATGGAACCACATCAGACTTCGGCAGTAATTTCGTTAATTAAAAAAAGTAGTCGTTGGTAGTATTTAAATAGAAATACTCCAAGACGTATGAGAAATAAAACAAAGAATTTATTCTACTTTTTAATTCACTGCACAGGAAAATTTATGGAAATCGCGTGGTTCCCTTGCAAACAGGGGTAGTAACTTTAAAAAGGGCGGTGGGAGGGAGGGAGGGAGGGAGGGGACACGATGCTACGAAGAAGAACGCGTGTACGTTCGATAAGGTGCCCATCGTCGGCGGCCAGAAATCTCGCGATCAGACATTTATCGCGCAAGCGAAAGCTGGCAAACTGCTTCTCGTGTAAAGCGTAACGTCCTTCTTGTTACCTTTGGTTTAGATCTGCCGTGCGCCAGCTTTTCATTAACGAAAGTATAATGGTGGTCCTAGTGGCGTGGACAAAGTGCAACTCTCCGAAGAGGAAACTTCGAACCATGTGGGGTTCATTTTCGACAGAAAACGAGGAACGAGGATCGTTTTGGGAGGAAGGATAATCGAGGGGCGCGCAGAGTGTTCCTAAAGTATGTGGTCGAACTTTAGAAATATATTCCACTCGTCGTAATGATAAGAAAATCTTCCCATAGCCTTGAATCCCTGTCCAAGAGGCGCTGGGCACAGATCAGGACCGTGCCTCTTCGACGATGACGAACCTCAAACAGAACTGTTCTTATGTTTCTAAGCTTCAACGCTTCCTGCGTGTTCTCATTTCATTTTTGTACGTTATTACAATGAATAGAATACACCTCTAACGTTCAGCCACTTATTTCAGAAACACTCTGTACAAGAAAGCGAAAGCGACGACGAACGTGTGTTGTGCATCGCTCTGAGCGCGTGCATCGTGAGATAAAAAACCACGCATGCTCCGTGAAGAGAAAAAAAATAGATAGCGGAGCTAATCGTACGTAATGGTAATCGTCATTTCCAAAAAACTTTTTTCGACGCGTTCAGACCTTGCTCTTTCCAGGCTCGTTAATGCGCGATCGATACGTCAACGGTATCTGTTAACTGGATCGTTTCCTAACTAGAAACGCCCCCTTCTATGTACGTACAATTAACGACGTACAAAACGCACAAACTTTTGGTTCATCCTAATATAATAGCTATCCTAAAGTGCTGTTTCTGTTATTTTACAGTTGCATCCCTTTTGTTATAACACATTTCTGGGTGTACGCAGAACAAAGTAAACAACAGAATATTTCTCACAATACAAGAGCGATAATTAAGCTTGTACGACCCAACAACAGTTGACAGTTTGAGGTACGGAGACGGATCGAGCAAGCTCCGAATGTATAGCAACCCAGTGATTCCTCCTGTGATCGCGTCGAGCAAGGACGCGCGACTCGTTTCCTCACCTTGCGATTGATCCTGTCGATCTGCCGATTCTGATTCTCCAGCTCGCTGCCCATGTCGATGGCCATGTTTCTCAGATTGCTGATCATCGTGTTCACCTGGCCCATATTCTCCTCCATCTCGTTCTCGCGCGCGTCGTTCGTGATCTTGGCGATGTACCCGCTCTGCGGTCCCAGCCCGTTGCGATCGTCCATCACTCGTTGCGGCTGGTTGTTCACCACCTTACCGTCATCGTTGCCCTTCCACGTTCCCTCGTCTTCCTTGAAGCTGGCGCTCCTGTGGAAAACATCGATATACCATTAGAGATACCGTCGCGAATTACGCTTCGAGCAAGTACACTGAACTGTCTTCGAGGTGGCGATACGCGAGTGAAGATCACGGTAGACTGATTGTAAGAGAAATAGTAAGAGATGACGTGAACCTTTTGCGGAGATATGGGACTGAACGGAAGGTTCGTGCTAGGCGGAGACTAGTGGGGCTTGTATGGGCTTGGTAGCAAAGACACAGAGAAGAATTGTTCAACTTGGTACATTTTACAGAAAATTTTAGATCCGATCCGCAAAAGGTTAACAATATATAGAAGAAACTCCTATCGTCGTTTAATCCTTTAGGGCTACGACATCCTCCGTCCCTTCTCTGATCTCTGGTGCTTCAACTGAACAAGATACAAATTTCATTTTCAAGCCGTTACATCCTCCATCGTAGAAAGCTTTGCGACCGAACGACCTCGTGGCCCCGAAGGATTAACGACGGATTCAAGAGACCTCGCTGGAGGGCGTCGAGGTTAGCGGTTCGTGTTTCAAGTGAAAGCTGTTCGAAAGAGAGTGTGCTGTAAATGCAAAAAGGCTCGATTTCAGACAGTGAAAACATTAAAGCGATTCGGGACAGTCCTACTTGTTGCACGGAAGAACGCAGAGGCCGCAGCACTTTTCCATTCCAGTGAGATTTTTCTCGGCCTCCCTCATGTCGGCGTTGATCTGGTCCATACCCTCCTCGATTCTGTCCAGTTGCTCTGTTTCATCGTACGAGAAGAACACGTTAAAGCTGTCGTTCCTCGACAAGTATTCGCCGTAGAGGCTCGAAAGAGAATGGACTATCGGCTCAAAAATAGGTTTCGGAGGATCGTTGCGTACTACAGAGTGGCTTGTATTCGAGTGGAAAGCTTTACTTTGTGATAAGAGGAGGGAAGAACGAAAAATACTATTCGATTCTCTTTCGAAGCCTTCGAAAACCCTTTGAAAAAGTGGCCTGGATCACCATTGCTGGAATGCTCGAGGAACAAAGCACTTTATGCAATTATCTGGATTTCTTTTTAATTACACAATTATAGACTGGATTCGACAAGTGCCGAGACACGGGGCTCTGTTCCTTGATCCCAGGTGGCGACCCAGGGGCTTTGTAGTCTACGAGGAGTCGTCGAGAGAATCGCCGTTATTAAGCTAAATTATCCAAAGGCCCAATGGCACGAGATCAATCAAGACAAGATCAAGAAATCGAAAATTAAATTCAGCGATGTCTCTCGTCCTTTCTCGGTGTCATTACAAAAAAAAAAAAAAAAAAAAAAAAAGTGCAACGAAAGTGCAACAATTAAGCAAGAGTCTCCCTACTAAGGGTTCCTAAGTTCGGGTGAGTAGCTTTGTATGTACTGGGGGTGTAACGGTGGGTATAATCTAAAAGTAAACTGGGTATCGAACCAAGTATATACTCAACGAGTAAGAGTAAACGCGTTATGTCGATGCTAATTGCATACTGTGCGCGGTAAACGCAGGTATAAAAAGAAAAAAAAAAGTAAGTAGAGTTGCAAGTAGGTGGGTACTGACTTACACCGTGCCGGAAGTAAACGGAGAGAGGCGTTTATAAACGGTGATGCGCGCGTGTCGTGCTACCCGATACATCTGTATTATTTTTCAAGTACATTCATTGCATTTCTTTCTCTGTTTTCTTGTCGTCTACTTGTTTTACTTGTATATCTGTTTTTACTTTTTTTTTTTTCTCTCTGTTTTTGTTCGTTCGCCTTCGTGAGATTACGTTCACGTAAGGAAACGGAGTAAGAATATAGGAGGAAGCAGACGGAGAACGATAGGACGCAGAAAGAGAGAAGAGAGTCAGAGAAACAGAGCGAGATAGGCAGAAGTGTATCGAGTCAGAGTGAGATCAAGTAAGAAGTAGGCAGAGGCAGAGAGATAGATTAGAAGAAACAGAGGAGACAGGTGCCGATAGAGGAGAAGTGAGCAAAGCGAGAGTATCGATGATCAAAAAATCAAAGGAAGAACCAAGTCGGAGGGGAAATAGTGAATGCAAGAGAAGGGAATGGTCGATACACGTATCGTGTGGGAGGGAGGGAGAGGGTGTGTGTGTGTGTGTGTATGTGTGTCAGTACAAGATGCAAGGGAACGTAAACGATCTGAAAGCTGAAGGTGGTGAGAAGATGTCGGTGGAAACGAATCCCGTGGTCGTTTTGGTGCTTTTTACATTTGGTTAGTATCGGCTGACGAGTTGTCTCGATTGGAAACTAATAACTCGACGGAAACGAGGTTTCATCGGTGTCTGGACGATATTTCCACGCAATTAGTGTCGTGTACGGGTTATGCGCGATATCTGTACGTATAAAGATGACTATAATATACGTATAGGTATCGTACGTCGACGGGTGGGTGGTATAAGAATACACGAGAATACACAGAATTCGTCGATCGTGGCTTTTGTGTCGGTCGAGATCGAATCAGGTGTGCGTGTATACGTACACATACATATGTACACAAGGATGTGTACGTTAGAGCGGTCCTTAGTTACGCGTGGTAGCGATTCTTCTTAGGAATTCTTTTGATCGAGGTGGTTTCAATCCGCGAGCAAGTAATTGCATCGATACATGGACTGGCTTAAGGCATTGCGGTAAAACTGAAATTGTGTATGCAATAGGGCCTCGATCGTGATACCAAATCCACTACTAATCGAGACTCTACTGCTCCAAACTTACCCATTAAGCTATTATAATTTGCTGTTAATCTAACATCTTTAAAAAGAATCGGAATTTAAATCGGATGCGACCTGTTGTAACTTTTGCAACAAGGGATCACAGAAAATCGATTATATACGTAGATAATAGAGCAAGGACCACAACCTAACGCACACATGCGTGTATATATGCACACACACATACACGCGTACATACACGCAAACACGAGTACCTTTGTGAAAAGATCGCGATTTCTTTACGTTTGATAAGGTTTAATGTTTGTATGTCTAGATTTGAAATGGCTTACCGCCTTGCTCGTCCAGCATTACGAGGGTTTTCATCCCGACCTCGTGGCTCTAAACAGGCAACCGACCAATCAGCGGCTGTGTTAACACACACGTGAGGATACAGGAAGCACCGTCGAAACGCTCCCTCGCTTCGCTCCGCAAACATTTCTTTCAATGGCCTTTTTTTTATTACACGTTAAACCACCGAAGAATCAGACCGAAAGGGTCTAAAATCTAGAAAGAGAGAGAGAGAGAGAGAGAGAGATGGGGTCGATCTACCTCCTCCGTCTCTCTTTCTCTTCTGATTTCTGATCTCTCGAGAACGAGGGAAGTCGAGGAAACGCGCGCTACTCGAGAAGAACACGGATCGGAGGAGCGAGAGGGCGCGTACAACGACGACATTTCATCCTGATTCATTAATTCTACTGTGGATCAGGCTTTGCTGGAAGACCAGGATATCTTTACACTCGTGAGGCAAAGTTAGATGCAGACGTACGGAGGACTCTGCGATGGAACAGTTGGATTTACCAACTAGAAAACCGAGACACTTCCTAGGAATCGAAGCAACGCTAACGACGAACATTAAATCAGCCATGACCGAGGAAAACTCGAGGTTACAACGCGAAAAACAGGCGTCGCGTGGTCCAGGCCGCTCCTCTGCTTCGTTCGCGAGGAAGAGTAATCGAAAAGCACGCGTGAAAACTAAACGCCACCGAGGGAAACGCGAGTCAAGTAAGTTGAAACGATCGACGAAGCGAAGAAGCGACGATCCTGAATTTTGAACGAGTCGAGGAGGGTTGGTAAATCCAACTTTCCCAAATTGGGAGAAGAACACTTCCGTAGGGGAGGGAGATCAATTGATTTTTGGCACGTCGATCTGTGAAATTTCCAAGATCAAATAAGATTAGAGACAGTTAAACAATAACGTAGCAGCAACTACACGGAAACGTGGTTGGACGCTCTAACATTATCGGTTATCTCGTGGGTGACGGTCTTGAGAAGGGATGAGTCTCGTCGAGGCTGGTGATCGAGCCGATCGAAGCTTTTCGGGGAGGATGAACGCACGGATTTATGAGGGAGAAGACGATGCTGGATTTAATCGGATGAACCGAATCGAGTTAGTGGCAAAGTGGCGCGGTGGCGATGATGCGAGAAGTCTGGTGTTAAAATAGGAGCAGACAAAGGCAGAAGCAGATTAAAAGGAAGAAAAGACACGCTTCGTATATATATATATATATATACACACATATATATATATATATATGTATACGAATATATTCTTTTTTTTTCCAGTGTAGGCACTCAGAGTACCGTGGCGCTGTAAGATACAGAATTAGAAAGTTGTTTTAGCTAAAGGACAGAAAAAGAGATCAAGAACCAGAGATAAACGCGTGTACGAGTTGCTAAGAACCGGAGCCATAGATCGTATACGGTGAGTGGACCGAGTATTCTTTACTGGGCGCATCTGTTAGTCTTGGATCGTCGATCTCCTGTTGGGATAAGTATTATACGATCCTCGTTAATACGAATATTTCCATGTGTTGATTAAATATTATGGGAATGGTCAATGGAATCACGAAATCCGATGAATGATAACTGAGACATTCGAAAAAGTTTCATTAATCATCTGACGATGAAACAAGTCGCACAGAACCTCATCTTCTTGACTCCTAAACAGGTTAATTAATATTTTATGTGCAACGTGAGAGTGTTTAATGTCAATGAACTTTACACTTCGATGACATTGCTTCCCCATGCTACTTGATCGATACACTGAATATTCTTATCAACGAGGATCCCGAAACATTTATTCCAAAAGATATCAGCAATCCGAGGTCAGCAGATGAATCGCTACAAATACTACTGTAGCTCACCGTGTAAGTACAGAGTGATTCGTTAGTTTCCCACAAAGAGCAAGGTTCCGTAGCGTCTCGCGCGTGTGAACTGATAGCGGCATCGTTCGGTACCCACTTGCGTTAAGGTGGAGACGTTTTTGCTGCCACGTTTAGAATATAATGTATCTTTGTGGGGAAAGTAACGAATGAATAACTCTGTACACGCTTATGTTAGTCGTAGTGTTTGCTAATCGAGTCGTCAACGTCCGCGAAGGTCTCGATTCGTATCCCCAAAAACGAAACGAGTCGAATTTCACGCGGAGGAACAATCGACCATGTTTCTTGTATTCGAACCACGTACAGCGAAAGTGACTTCGTTCATAATTTATTTCCAAGTTCGTACTTCAATTACGGGGGCGAATTGTAAGGAATGTTCCTTTTACGATTCAGTATACGGTACAAATATTTCAAACAATTCGATTTCTTATTTGTACTCCGAACTTAATGGATCGAGTTCTTTTGCAAACATATTTTATTATTTTTTGAAGTCGTTGTGAGAAGACATTGGATTTAAATCTGTTAAGAAATCTGAAATTTTATTTAACGCGTTCTCATCCCTCAACGTATTCAATTTATTAGTTTATTAGTACATCCTCCAACCTAGCGCATGACGCTTTAAAGTCACAATCGCTGTGCATCGTTGCAATCGAAACTCGCGAATGCCTTCGATCGTTCCATATTATTCCGAACCCTTCAAGTGTGTCCCCCAATGTCGAACAACCCCACGAACCGATTCCAAAAATTTCATTCCTTTAACTCCTTTATCCCTAATTTTGGTTCATATACATATACACACATATTCCTGTACGCATTCTCGATTCGTTCGTCGAAACGAGAGATTGATCTTTTCTTTACTTTATTTTTGTTGTTGTTGTTTTTTTTTTTTTTTTTTTGTTTATTGCTGAGGGAACTGCTTACCGCCTTGATGGTCTAACATCGTCAGAGTGTTCGCTGCGACATCCTCGCTCTACGACAGGGTCGAAGGGCCCACACGTTAACGGAAACGAAAGATCGTTCAGTGATGCGCGTGAACAACTGCGAAATTAAGTCAGAGACAAACAAGCATCCCGCGTGCACGCCTTGCCACAGGAGGGATATCGCAAAGAGTTACTTCGCTTCGGTTTTTTTCTTTTTTTTTTCTGAACGCGTTTATTCGAGAGGAGAGGAATGAGTAATTCGATTCTGTGCGTTAAAAAAGCTACGATGATGAAACGAAAAGGGGTTGCTTGGCCCGTGTACGTCGTCCTCTGCCTCCGTTTCGTTATTAGGAGGCTCTCGCGCGCGGTGCTGCGACATGATTCGGACGGAATCCGCGTCGTGTGACAAAACGTGCCGGATTGTAATCAAACAGAAACTTCGTAATATTCATCTATGAAAGAAACAAAATGAATCCACGTTCGAGGTGTACGTCCACCGTCAGGTATTGGAACTCGGAGAATAAAACTGACGCTTTGGTATCTGTCGTTCTTTGAAACTATTTTGGTTGTTTTCCAGACGAACACCTTGAACGCAGAGGTAAGTCGGAACAAAAACGTACGAGAAGTACAGCGATGAAAAAGATATAAATGGAGATGACGCGTAGAACAGAACAATGACGAAGAGACGACGAATGTGAATCTCGTTGACTAGAGCGAAACAAATTGGTGCGAGTTGTTGAACTATTCAGCTACGAGTTTAATACATATATTTATATTCATATATGTTCAAACTGTCCACACACAGCGACACCGAACGTGAACTTCTCTGCTTGCACCATGCGTTGCGCGCTATACTTGAAGAACAAAAATAGATAGAAAAATAAATATGAAAAAATAAGAATAATAAATGATACCGATGCAAGTCTTTGCAGCTTGAGAAAATGTTCCAACTACGGCATCGAGTTAATCAAAAGCCACGGATATATCATCAGAGGGGGGCAGATGGGTGGGGCGGGGTGGGGGGCGGGGAGGAAAGGTGGAATAAATTGTACCGAACAGTCTAACGAGCGGGTGAACCTTTTAACGCTTTCCACTCTTCTTGACTTTCTTTTTTTCTCCTCGCTTCTCTGCGAGGTGATCGGTCTTGGACAATCGAATCGACTAATCGCACTACTATCGCATATATACGTGATATGTACACGACGGTATTGGTAAACTCGCAGATCAAAAAGCGAAAGATAAATACCTACATGGTAAGACGACGGTCGACAAGTACGTTCGATGCAAAACGGGTTAAAGTAAGTAGGATTCAAACACAGAAGAATGTACGTGTACGTGTTCGTGTACGTACACGTGTATGAAGTATGTGTAACGAGTGGTCCCATAATTATTTACACTTTAATTGCTTCGGAAACTGTACCGGTCAAGGGACAGTTCATCGAACGAAAGTTGCAAGAGAAAGGACTGGCAAGGCAGTTTTATATCGGTCGCTCAAGTGTCAGCCACTTGCAGACGAATTTTTCACCCCTTTATCTTGCAACTTTTCATCGATAAACTGCCTTTTACAACAATTAAGGTACCGATAGTTATCGGATCACTCTGTACACACGCTCGCCATGGTCCGACCCGTTTTAATTCACGAATGGAGTCGTCGTGGAAAGCCAGGTCTAGCCGTCATTTTGGACCACTCGGTCTCCTCTTGCATTTCTTTATGAAGTATACAATACCCCAAGGATCTTAAAATTACTGTTGCTACTGATCGAAACTAACGCGAAATAATTCGCAATGCACCCGAGGGATGCAAAGCCTTCCAAAAATAACTAAAATCAGTGGCACGACATTACGTTGCACTGGAAAACAAAAAATCCAATTTTTCTCCATTCCGACTTTCCAGGATAAACACATTCGCATGTTGAAACGGGGCGTCCAATATATAGAGGAAAATAAAAGTTACAACAGAAAGAAATAGACAAACATCTACCGCTAAGACGTTTAACGAGTAGGTACTTTCGTTTCTGGGATTTTACGCTAAATAAAACAGAGGTAGAGGGATCGTACGTACATATACATATATACACATACATAGGTACATACATATATACATATATGTATATATAATACATGTACTTACATCGAATCGATAGATAAAATATGTACGTATTACACGTTGACTGAAAGCGACGCAGCTAAGAAGCTTCATATGTTCGACTACGAAGAAAAGGAGAGAGGAGAAAGAAGAAGAGAACAGAAAAAGTATAAAGGAACGGTTAGTTTGTACACAATCCAGAGAAGAACGTGTTTGAGTGGCAGGTAAGGAGAGAAAAGAAAAGAAATAGTTTGACAAAACACATTACGTTATGCGTCTAATCGAGATGCATATATATATACACACACGAGGATACACGTCTACACACCGAGTAATTGATTTGCTGGTGTGTCAGAGAGGCAGAAATGTCGAGAATAGATAGATAGATAGACAGATAGACGAATGGGAGAAACAGAAGCGCGTAGATAGTTTTTTTTTTTTTTTTTTTTTTTTTTTTGTTGGATGAGAAGGCTGAGAAACAGGGCTCGAGAGGAGGGGGGCGGATTCGTGGGCGTAAAAAAAGGACGAAGAAACAAAACAGGCAGTTCTCGAACGAGTCAATTCGAATTCGCGCACTGGATGACGTGACACACTCTGCACGAAAAAAGAAAAAAAAAATTGAAAAAGAAACTCGACTACAGCACTTTCGGATCTCTCGTATTCGTGTACTGGCAGCAGCAGCAGCGATAGCAGCACCAGCAAGGATAGAGTTAGGTGGTTGCAGTAGTTGATGTCTTTGTCGTGTTAGTAGATAATAGTGATAGTGTCGTTTACGCCTGGGCCATGCAAAAGTTGGAAGAAATCGAGTCGATTTTCGTCAGCCTGGAAAACACTACGGGGCCTGTTCCACCGAACGATAAGAATTTTTGTATATTTTGTCTTTCTGGCTTCCGAAAGAGAATCTTTAAAGGCATTGCTGCAACTTTTGCATCTACCCGCGTCCCGACGAGATTAGTTGTGTTAGTGACGACCCGGCAGAGTCTTAGTAACAGTAGGAGTATAGCAATAGTACAAGTAGTAGTAGTATTTGTATAGTAGGACTGTACAGTGGTAGTTGGCTGTCGTTTTTCTTCGTCAACCGCGAATAATCGCACCGTCTCGTTTAGACATCTCCGCTAATACATACATCTAACCTGTACTTGTGAAGCAAATCTATCGCTACTTCTCGGTTGCAAAGGTTTCAATCGAGCAGGGAGTTGCGTGTGTAATTCCAGTTTCAATTGGTGTGACATAGGAGGATGGGAGGAAACAGAAGTTGTGGTTGGTAGGGTAACTCGAGTGGTAGTTAACAGGAAAAAGAATTAAAAAAAGAGGGGGCGGGGGTGAATGTCGTCGAAAACTGAAGTGACGTTCATCGAGGGCGTGCCATTGCGCTTCACGGTACAACGAAACGCTATTAATAAGTAATGGGTTCCCGCGACCCGTAACGAATGAACCCGTCGACTGGAAAACGGAAAAGGCAAAAAACCGACGCGAGGAGAAATAGTTATAAGTATACACCCTGTGACTGGGATCGATTTAACGATTTCCTCCCGAACCGCGCGCAAACCAGAACTCGATGACTCGACAAATTTTAGGAGAAAAAAGAAACGTGGTCCAAAGACGATAACGAATAAAGAAAGGGGAGAGCAATTAAAAAAAAAAAAAAAAAAAAAAACACGAGGAATCCTCGAATCGACTCGGGTGTTTAAAAATTAACACTGCAATTACCGAGGTCGGAGTAACAATTTATACCTTCTAATTAGAACGAGGGAGAGGCGTGCTAATTTATCAATAAATCCAATTTTGAAGTTTAAAGTACGCGGCTCATATCGACTCGGTAGATTCAGCGTTAAACGGAAACTAATTTCCAAAGTTCCCAAGTATACTCGCCACCAAAAGAAAAACGAGGGAAACAAACCCCTAAAGTGACCTCGTAAAGAAACATAAGATCGCGAGGTTCACCGAGATAACAGCACGAAGGTGTCTATCGATTAGGGGTGGCGTCCTCGAGCACGGATCGAAAGGGGTTGTACCCTCCTCGTACTATGAATCGCTACAGTAAAGGTAGACGTGGAGGGACGGAAGTTCGCGGAGGATGAACGGCGACATCGCCGAGGAAATGATCCGAGCATCGAGGAAAAGACAAATCCGATGGGAAAAAGGGTTGGTTTTCGGATCTGATGGGCGTGGCACGACACGGTCCATTGTACGTGTGCGTGTATGTGTGCGTCGAGGAGTTCGAGGGCTAGAAAAGGCGAAGTTCCTTCCTTTGTTTCGTTTACTTAAATGGCTAAAAAGCGATTCACTCACCTCCCTGGTCATCGAGCGCGACCAGAGTACGGATGCCAGCCTCCTTGCTCTACGACAGACAGAGGCAGCACAACACAGACAACCACCACCAGTGTTAAAGAGTTGTATTTTTTTTTTTTCTTTTTAGTAGTAAGTATATAGTATAGTAATATTAGTAGTATATTAGTAGTATATAGTATTTACGGTATCAGGTAGAGACGGAGGGTGTGCGGAGAGAGAAGTTGGCGAGAGAAGCAAGTTTTTGGAGGAGGTGGGGTGGGGGGGATTGTTGTTTCCCTTTCTCGCAAAACGGTGCTCGATGTAGATACATATATATATATATATATATACATATCGTAACCGAGTCATATTTTGCTCCAGGGTATTTTTTGGGGGTGGAGGTGGGGTGGAGCTTGTACGCGTGATATGCAGCAGTAATGAGTAAGTAAAAGTTGATCTACTTTGGTCATATATACTTTGTTTTTTCTTTTCGTATTTCTCATTGATGCTTCGAGTCTGGATGAGACGCTCTATTTTTTTTTTTTTTTTTTTTTTTTTTAAATATCGAGTTGCAGATATTAGCTTTCGACGCGTACACAACGCAGGCGAAAATTGGATAATGCATATATATATATACGTATAATTGGTGTATATAGATACGTTATCCTGGCCTGCGTTATGAGGCAGAGACAGGTGGGCAGAGACAGGCGGACAAGCAAACGGAAAACGTTTTTCTCACGGATCGACAATAAAGACACGTTGCGTAATAATAACACTAACACATAGATCGGTATTTCTCGGTACGAATGAGTATTATATCTTTATCGATCTCTAGATAACTAGGCTTGTCGCTTGTTGTTGCTGTTGTTGTTCTTGATGTTGTTATCGATCATGACGATGTTGTTGTTGTAGTTGTAGTTGTTGTTGTTCCTGTTGCTCTGTGACTGTCGTCGCCGTTGTTGTAGGTTTTATTTATTTATTTATTTATATTATTCATTTGTCGGATCTTCTCTTCCGGGTTTTAATCGAGATTGATTTCGTTACGAGCGCGCGACGGTTCGCGCCGGATTTCGATTCTTTTCTCTAAGAAGATTTAATATATATATATATATATGTATATATGAAATATATATATATATATATATTTTTTTTAACTTTTGTTTGTTTGTACTCTTATATTTTGTTGTTGTTGTTCTGTTTCGCTAGCGCGTGACGAGTTGAAACCGCTAATTTTACTATTATTTTTTTTTAACTGGGAGGAGAGAACCTCGCGCTCTCTTCTATCGTCGATCGTTCAAACTCTTTGTCTTTCGTACCAACGAACGAGAAGAGCCACCGACGATTCGCACGACGACGAGAACCGAGTTGCAGAAAGTGGGTAGAAGAAGAAGACAGAAAGAGAGTGCTACTCGAAGAGTCTATGAGTCTGAATTAGTCCAAAGAACGTAAAGAGGAGGTTCCGCGGCGCAGTGTACGGTAAAGTATCGCTGAATACAGAAAAAACGGTACAATATACAGTTTCGATGGAGAGAGAGAGAGAGAGAGAGAGGTAAAGTATGCGCAAGTCAATGAAAAAAAAAAAAAAAAAGAAAAAGAAAAAGAAAAGTATATAAAAGATAAATGGAAATGAATCTCGGTCAATTTGAGTCGCGAGAGCAGAATTGTAGAACTTGCAAAATGGAATCGTTAAAATCTTCGTGTCGAGGAGAGACTCCTCGCAGAGATCTCGGGACTCAAACTAACTCGGAGAGAAAGAGAGAATACCTAAATAAATGCAAAGTAGAACACACGCACACATAAGTGGAGGAGGGAAAGCATGAACAGGAGAGGAGAGCATGAACAGAGCGGCGAATGACCGTACGAGAGAACGAAGAAACGGAGAGCTTTTTTTTTTCGACTGGGCAAATACCGTGGAATGAACCCGCTCTCGCAATCGTTGTTCCAGCAAACGATACTTATCTTTGCTACCTCGCGATCGAGACGACCTACCTCGCGAAGAGGCCTCCAAAGCTCTTTGGAGGCTCGCCGTGTTCTCGTTCCATGCAAACGAACATTCTAATCCCAACGAATTTAAAAGGCAAAAAGGAAATATACAATTCGGTACGGAGAAGAGGAAGAGAAAGGCTGAAAAAATTCGAAAGATTGCAAGAGGGAATATATATATATATACAGGAGAGTACCACCGCCATTGTCGAGACTGTACATCATCGCGAAGCCAATTACCGAGGTTTTCTCTAGAACGTGCTGTTCGTTCGTCCGAACCGAGGTCTTTGCTCCTTTCTTCGTTCGCTCTTTTAAAGAGAAGCGTGCGCATCCGTCCGCATTGGGAAATGTGCATGAGATATCCAAGGGAGAAAGAAATCGAAACAAAGGGCCGGTTCAACGAGTATTTACCGCTCGGCTCGACTTATACCCATGTTGGACTGTTTTCGAGCTAGGACGAGCTAAATTTTGTTGGTACAATTAATGTTAGTTTCGATGCACGATTATTTATTTAACGAATAGCGCCTTCTTTCACTCGAGGAACTTTAATACTTTCACTATCGACCCATTATCGTTGCTTGAAACTTTGCTAGAAACTTACACAAAGCTTCGAGTATACGTATAAATTGAATAATATTCGAGATTCAGCGCTGGAGCTACCTAGACGATTCAGATTGCAAAATGCATTATACATCCCACAAACTATTATATAAATTTAGACAGAAAATTTCTCGAGTGAAGAGAGCATTACACATTCCCCAAACTATTATACGTATAAACGTCCTATAACCGAATCTGTTGAACCCTTACGGTACAGTTCCTTCAATTCCCCTAAACAACGCGCAAAGACTCATTCTATATTCAATCAACCCTTCGAATACTATCGACTGTGTCGAGTAAATACTCCATCGAATACCGTGCAACAAAAAATAGTGTTCGAATGTTCGAGATAAAACGAGATAAAAAAAAAACGTAGGATGAAACGTGAAGAATATACACGATGCATTGGCGAGTCTTTGAAGAGCGATGCAGCTCGTCCCCGTGTCGCGATCGGTTATCAAGCGCGAATCTTGAAAACCTTCTGATTCAATCGTGGACCAGCTTCCTCTCTCTTCGAGTACGGATCCCTTGTACGCGGGGGTGTGTTTCTGTGAGTGAGTGAGTGGAATGTTCTGTGCACAGAGAGATCGCGTTTGAGAATGATAGGCGGAAACGTGACAGCACGATGCAGCACTGGAGAGGAGAAGAATGAACAGTGTTCAGGCAAACACACACAGGCAGCCAGGCAGCCAAGGCAGGCAAGCTGTGGAGTTCTCGAGTAAAACCATCGATCTCACAAATCTTTATTAAAATCAGTTTCATATACTAGAAACACCCGGAGGAAACCGGTATTTATTCGCACGAAGAAATTAGGTGCACCAACACCTCGCGTATCTTGAAATCGACCAAACTATACGCGTACGTACACGCCTTAATCGGCCTGCTAATTAAACTTCGCCTCGAGAACCCCATCGGCGAATAGGCGGCAAACTTCCCCCGATAAAAAGTCCACCAATGACGACGTAAACTCGTCCTTTTCGTGTCGACAAACTCGAGACTCGCGAAAGTTGCTATCGTGAATCTAGACACGCGATATATTTTATCGTACTTGTCGTCGATGCAGATTTTACGTTCGGAGAAAATTATGCGAGCAAGCAAACGATCAAGCGGCGTTTGTTTTCGCGTCAAGCAAGGCGGACACACACCGTACACGTGGAAAACACGTACATACACAGTCAGCAACACGGACAATAATATCGAGGAATGCCTGGTTCAGCCAGCAACACGAAATATAAATACAATGGGTAGCAGCGACAGAGGTACGGCGGCCATCGATGCCGCGCGAGCTTAGTTCTCTCGGTTCTTTTTGCGCTCCTTGGTATAGAGAAACGATATCTCGCAGATACCGTTGGTCGTGTACTGTTCATTTACCTGTCTCGGTCAGCCTCTAACGGTGATCGAGCTCTAACGGCTCGACAGACTATCGAGGGGGTGAAAATCGTGGCGTTCTTACCTAAACTTTCTGGCTCGAGACACGAGGCCCTTTCTCCTCGGTTCGATCGATCAATTCGACACCAATTACTTTTCATATACAACATTTCCTTTGAAAGACGAGTTTGAGAATGATTGGTCGAGAAAGAAGTATTCCTTTCAGGGGATTTCCGGTACTCTTGAACGACCAAGTACAGTAAAGTCTCGTTAAACGGACAAGCTCGGGACTGAATCTCGAGCTCGTTTATCGTAGTAGAGCTCGTATATTTTCCGATATTTCCCGACGAGAAGAGTATTTACATTATTACGTATGTATGTCGGCGAGTTGCATTAACATTGTCTCGCCGAGATATCCGATCCCAGATCATGTTACGCATCCAGCAGTGGGGATGGTTTCTGTGCATTTAAAGAGACTTTACTGTATATTGATTTTTAGTTTTTACAAATCCTCCTGAAGAGAAAGGGCGATAAATTTGTCTCGTGGTAACCTTCGAATCGATACTGTCTGGATAATGTACGATACAATAGGAAAACGGTTGCACGTTTGCGCGGTTGATACGGAGAAAGTAAGAACGAAGGGTAACCAAGGTCGAGGTAGTAGCCGTAAGGGGACCATGTACGTACAGCAGAACCTCGTTAAGGGAGAACGATGCGATCCATGGGAATTGGAGGGTAACATCGAAAGCTACAATACAGAAATGGAACGTACTATAAAATGGAGAGTTTAATGGTTAATTTTGGAGGAATTGAAATAAATAAAAGATACCAATGCAGGTTCTCGAGAGCTAAAGAAGCTTCTAAAGAAGGCACGGTTTTAACTAGATCCGTTTCCTTCGATCTTCGTGAAAGGAATGCCTCGATTTTTGAGGTAACGTGGACAATTGTTCACAATTTGTTGAATCGAGAAATAAAGTACCGGATTAACGAGGTTTCGCTGTACATACCAAAGAAACGTTAGATTCTAACGTGTACATTCACTGACCATTAACTCTCTATAACCCCACGTGACTCTACACCTCTGATCTCTGATTTGATGCACAATTTTTCAATCTCTCCTATCTATATTCTCCAGAAGCTGAACGTAATTCGGGTTATAGAGGGTTAACCGAATATCCTCCGCGATTCCTTCGTTTCGAGTAGAAAAACTGAGAAGCGTGAAACCAGAAACCGAAAACAAAACAGAGCGGAAGGGCAGGGATCGAGGGAAAGAGAAAAGAGATAACAGAGAGAACGAGATAAAACCTCGGACGTTTACCCCTCGCCGAGACTTGTTCTTAACGACCGCATCGAAATGTTCACGTAAAAAAACATCGACGCACACCATTATTCCACCCGTGATATCGTGTCAACGGCGATCGATAAAACGGCATAGCGCGATCAGTCGTCGATCTTCCTTGGTTTTCTTCGAAATCGTATTCGCGTCAAGAGCGTTCTCGCTTTTTCGTAGCGTCCATTCCAAAGACCCCGTGTTGGTGGGATTTCTCGCACCGTTGCTGAAAAAAAATATCCTCCACCACTGTTACCATTAAGAGTGTTTTTTTTTTTTATATCTGTTTTTTTTTTTGTTCCATAATTGCGGCAATTGCCCCCCGTTCCAAAATTCATTCGTTCCGTTCTCCATTTACATAGAGTACACAATCGACTGACTGACATCGACGGCAGTTCACGTACACATGTATATTATACATATACATATACATATAGCCTGTGTATACATACATATATATATGTATATATATACATAATACACATACAGGCAGCTTCTTTATACGGCGTCCCACGTGTTAGAGTATGTACGTACACTGAATAAGTAACAGTCGTCGACGTTTCCGGTGCTCGAAATACGAATATGTGTGCTAATTAGTGCAGCCACAGATACAAGTAGCAAAAGAAACTGGAACGGAGCGACGCAATGACCTTTTAACCCTGTCGCGCTCTCGGATTTCATTTAAATTCAACGCGAGCACACCGTTGGGGGGGTTTTCCCTCGAGTGTTTGCCGAACAGAGTTCCCCAGAAACGGTTGGTCCGCGCGCGGAGACGGCGATTCGGATGGTAAAATGGAGCAAGAGGTGCTCGAAATGCGTATTCAACGAAATAAACAGCATTAATAAAAAAAAAAAAAAGAAAGAAAGAAAGAAAATATACACCTTTACTCCATTTTACTCGTTCGAACCGTAACCTCTGCGACGACCACCGACTTTGGGAACGCTATGAACATTTTTTTACACACAGTGAAAACAATAAATTCATCGGTGTACGGGTTACTGGTTTCAATTGCGTTCGCTCCTTCGACAATTAGTAACAAGTTGAACAAGAAAGAGAGTAAACATATCTTGAGTGTACATACAGTTAAAAATTCCGCATACACTTATAGGAGAAGTACATACATATATCCAGAGTAGAGTATATATCGAAGATAACGAGCATAGACAACGAATAATTATGTATGTGGGAAGAAGAATGCGGAGTTGAAGAAACGTAGACAGAACACACGAAAACGCGCACACGAACGCGCGTGTCGAGCCGCCTTTTGTTTTTGTTTACTTGAAACGAGGACGAATGCAGTACAGGGTGGACGATATTTGTATAGGAGCATCGGAATGCTTCCGTTACTCGTGGATATTAGAGAATACTGTTCAGGATGAAGTTATGCTCGAGGCAAACGTGGTAATAGACAGCAATTGGGGGGGGGGGGGTTTGTGCCCCTTAAAGAGGGAAAGTATGCGAAAATTGATCGCTCTTGTGTGAAATGACATCGTAGACCTTGGCATTTCGAGTCCTATCACTACGTTTACCTCTCCTAACAACTCATCTTGATCCTAAACAAGTTTCTCATATATCCACGCACACACGTAATTCAAATATTCAGAGGTTCCTATTTAAATATTTTCCCCTGTGTAATAGTCTGAAAACGTCCAAAGTGTAAAATAATTTGCACCCTGAACAAATGAATTGTTTTCGCTTCGGGGAAGCATTACAGCGTCCAAAGATGCACCGTTTGCGAAAGAATGTCAAGTAACGATGCACGTGGTTGTTCCACACGCGTTCGTGTCGCGAATTACCATCTCGGACCGCGTCGATGCGTCGTCTTACAATTCTTCCGAGTACATTCGCGTCCATCCCATCTGGGGAACGAACTCAAATTGCTTGGCACCCGTGCGATAGTTTTGTTTTTTTTTTTTCGTATCTTTTTCCTTTTCTCCCCCTTTTCTGTAGGAGGAAAATGTCTCTTTGCTCTCGTCCCAAAAAATACGCGCCATAAAGCCAACAATACCCCGGATGGTCGTTATTTACTTCCGTGTTGAACGGTACACGTTCGAACTCTATTACATATTATACACATACACAGAGGTACGAAAAAGGATGCTTCCGGCGCCAGAGTTGGGTCAAATACTATTTCAAGATTTTTTCACGACACCGCATATATGAATAAATCTGACCTTTTCGTGCATCGAGAGCACGATATATACCTCTCTTTTTCTAGTTACACTCGTTGCAATTTACACTGAGCACTCCATTCTATTCTATTCTTTTTTATTTTTTTTTTTTTTACTTAGATTCATTCTTACCTATCTAAAGTGCACTAGTCGAAATAGTATTTTGCCCACCTCTCTCCAGCGCGTTTCCATCTTTCTTATTATTATCGTCAGTATTATTTCTTTCTTTTTTTAGGGTGGTTTTTGGAGGATTCCTTCAAATTTGCACAACGTCGAGTTTAGCGAGGACACAGACCATGATGCCCATATCTTGCCGCGACTTAACACGCAAACGAGTTACCAGCGACAATTACACATCTCTATTCTATACAAGACAATATCCGGGGAGCAACAACTCCGGGAGATCATAGATCGCTATAGTAACTAGGATCGAGGATTAGTACCGAGGATGACCGAGGATGAAGGTTAATGCGTAAATAGAAGAGAGAACACTTTTTATAGGGACGAGACAAACTCACCTCCTCGCATAACGCCATCATACGCCTCGTACTCTCCAGAGACTGAAACAAAATGAACGTAATTTGGTAAACGAGAGTCCATTTCACAAGCCTGCATAGTTGAAGATACGATACTCCCTTCAAAAATGAAGGAATGCCTCAAAAAGAGGTCTCTCGAGGCGAACATCTTTTATGAAAGTTATTGAAACTCGATATACTCGATGGAAAAAATATCTTAAGATCGAAATTAGTACGAGATAAGAAGACATCGCGCTTTAATAACGAGAGATAAGAACTCAAGGCCGGACTATGTGTACAATTGAAAAACAGATTTGGAAGCTGGTATCATAGATCGGTTTTCTACTTCGATTCGCTGGGTTGCTTCCATCAAGCATAAACGGGGGATTACTGGATCCTTGTACTTCGAGTAACCCATATAAAAAAAATAAATGAAACAAAGACGTACAGAGTTATATTGTACTTTAACTACGAGGAACGAATTTGATCGATTCTCATAGAAACAAAGGGTGTCGTGATCCCCTTGCGAAGGTCAGCCGAATCTTGAAAGAAGGAATCGAGTGTACAAACGTACCTCATCTGTAGTTTGATCGGCCTTCAGCTGTAATTCCTGCAGTTCGGTGCGGGGTGGCCCACCCCCCTCCACCGCCCCATCTGCTGCTGATGTCGGAGCAGGCATCTTGACGGGTGCCTGACGAGTAGTCTTCTTCCGCTACCTCTCTTCTCTCCCGTTTAAGCTACCTCTTTACCGGGCGCAGCTCCTTCTCCGGTGGCTGAAGCCTCCTGCAACATTAAAGGGTAAACGGCGAATTAGAAAAGCCGTTCAGCAGGATCGTTCTATAAAGTTCTCCGTAAACTCCAGCAACCTGGAAGAATGCGCTCCATTAAGGTAATCGAGTCGAGATAACTACTTCCATTAAACGGATAGGGGATCCCTTTATTAGATCAATAGACGTATAGCAAAGTTCTCTTCGCAATGGAAACGTTACAAGTAGAAGACTTAATGAAACTAAATACTTTAAAGGTGAATACTTTGAGAGAGCACGTGAGAAACTAAGGGTGCACGCGACAAAGCAGCAAGATCAAAGAGCAGAGTCCTCTGGACGGTTGATAGACCGCAAGCGGTTGGTTCCAAGAGTTCAGGATCAGTGGTTGCGAAATTTCACGCGAGGATTTAGCGAAAGCCACCGCTGGCGCCGGGATCGGTCGTCGCGGATGCATGTTTACGCATTTACGCGAAAGGCATACGTGTGCGGCCGCGCTCCTCCGAAAATCAATACCCGACGACCGCCCCGACCGAACGACCGACCGAACGAACGACCGACCGACCGACCGACCGACCAGTCGACCGCGCAGACGCACGACCGCCATCACGTCCCTCTCCCTCGCTCCTTTTTATCCTCACTGAGGTCTGATCAGCTGAGACCTTCCACGGCGTATGGGTTAGGTCATATCCCAAGGATTCCGAGATTCTTTTCTACGTACAATTAATCAACAGTCTGATAAATAAATTACTGATAACATATTATGTCTTCTTTGGATATACTTGAAAAGATAGAGTTGCAGTCGATGCATTTATTGCATCATGCAAATTCAGACTTCTACGGAGGTAGCATCGAAACCTTGTGGATGGTTCCTGTCTTGAGTAATGGTTTGACGAATGGGTGTCTGTGAAGTAAAAGCATTTGGAATTTGAGCTTGGAATTTGCATCGTTGTCTTGCCAGACTGATACCGGGCGTTTTATCGTGTCTGGGAGAAGGTCAGACGTTATCTGACCTTTCCAAGGTACAGAGCTTTTCCAGTGTTATTCTGTCGTGCAAAAAATATCTATTTATACTGTACATGATCCATTTTTCTATAAATATTTCTTGAATGTAAAGCGTGAATGTAAACTGCTTTCGGATCACTCGAAACTCGTGTCTGGCTCCTGTACAGTATCGATACCAAACGGTACGCGTACAAATTCTGTCGTTTAATCGGTCGATCGCAGGAAACCGTGTTGCACGGTTCCAGGATGGGCCAATAATTATAAATATTAGCTTCCGATGCAAACACGAGCGTCCACGTCGACGCTCTGGCATAACGAATAAATCCTTCGTACGCTTGCTTCGGGAGAGCTCGCAGGCATTACCTTGTTATCGTAAACTATGCTTTTAGGAGGCTCTGGCTATGGAGAACACTTTGTCACGCGAGCCGTGGCCAACTTTTGCTATAATTATGCAAGCGTATTCTCGATACTTCCTTAAATTGAATTCTCCAAAATGTCTACCACTCGAATAAATGGACGAACCTCTGAGAACAAACTCTCACCCTCCATTGCGAAGCACGGAAATCTCAACTACATGTATATCAGAGTAATAGATACTTGTGACGCACTTTCATCTACTTTTGCAGTACGAGGACAGAATATTTGATGAAGCTGACCTCAGTTCACAAACGCTAGAGTGGAATGATTTGGGCCATCGGTGAACCGGATCAGCCACTTATTTGTAGAGATCTCGAACAACAGATTCGAATTGAAAAATAAGAACAATTATCTTCCTTTACTTGGAACACAGTGTCCAGTCCACGAGCAGATCCAGAACGAAACACATTTATAAGAGACTACAAATGGGACAAACCTTGCTTAATTGGGCCACCACATTGTTCTCAGTGAGTCTCAATTAATTGGAACAAGTGATTGCATCACCCTACGAATTAGAATCTTAAAATGAGAAACCCCTTCAAATACCACGAGTACTATTTTTTTTGAAAATAACTATCACAGAAGAATCAACTCCCCTGGGTTTCACCCTTTCCAAAATAAATTCCAACAGATATTCGAGAAAACATTGATTTCAAGATCCCTCCAAGCAGGGATCCACCTTCCCTGTTGCTTATATTTTTTCTCAAGGACCTCCGATAGTTCGGCAGTCACGGGCCTTAGGGCTCTTTAACGCGCCCCTGGAATAAATTATGGCGTGATCAATTGTCTGAACCTCTGTCCTTGCCCTCGAGACGAAGTTGGCTCATTTCCAGGGTGAAAGGTACCGCGTCGCTGCTCCTGGTCACGGTGCAGCTCGTCAAGATCACGGGCGACTAGTCGGATCTGGAGGGCACGACGTGTATACCCTCCTCTCGGTTGCAGACAAACAGATATCGGTGTTCGATAAACGAAAACGTAAGAGCATTCGAAGGGAATCGCGGCGAGAAATCAATAAACCAGGCCAACCAGCGAATATTATTTCGATACGAACGCTTGGTTCCGTCCCCCTGCGTGTTTGGAAAAACCTTACATGTACAGAATCTAAAAAAGAACGAATATTTTCATCGTTATTCGTGTTACATTCAAAGACAAATGTGAAAAGTGGGCTTTTTCCATTGTAAAGACGAGGAAAGAAGTGGCTCATGATCAATCCTTGGAACGGCGAACTTTTCAGCAAGACCCATTTCTTTTGAAAACTGATACTTTTTTGGATTATTAAGAACGAATTCTTCAAATTTCTGTATGGCCATTCATTTTTCCATTTTTTTTCAATGGTTTAACCTTGAATTTAATCTTGAATTTCAAGGTCAAAATAGATTCGTCGATAGATTCGGATAGTCGCTTCCTTTGCACCCTCGTGCATCATTTCGAAACAAATTCCTCAGCACGAACTCGCATGACGCGACAAGGATCTCGAAACTAATCGTCCATTAAAATACCCCGTGACGAAGGACACGGTTCGATATACGCGGTATATCTTGTCTAAGAGGCGCTGTCACGGACATAGGCTGCGCCTCTTAGGCAGGGTAAGTAGAAATATTTACCCACAGTTTCGATACATCAATGTGCCCAACCTTCGTAGCAACGAATTACACAGATTACATCGACACTTGGTATTGTAACTATATCTGCTTTCTTGGAATATGTGATTGAGAGAAATTAAAATTTGTGCAGTCTTTCTATTTAGATAAATGGCAAGTTTACTCTTAGACAACACACAGAATGAATTCCTGCGAGTAATATTTTGAAAAAGGATGGACCTTCTAAAAATAATTAGTGTAGGACTCCGTCAAGCTTAGATCCACCTCTGGCATCTAATACGTATTCAACGTAAAAGTGATCGCAACGATAAGAAGCTCGGCAAAAGTCACTCAACGTCACGGTAAAAGGTGAGATAGTACCATCGCCTATAATTTAAAAAAGCAGCAGAAAATTTCCAAAACCTTTCGGTCTTGCAATATCAAATTTAATAATCGTAGAAGCGAGCGAATGAAACGATACGCAAATCGCGACCGTAGAACGTTATATTTCCGCGACAATATTTGAGCGCTAAGTGAGTCTAAATAAAAAAAAAAAAACTACCGCAATAAATATAGAACAGGTGAGAAGATCAATATTTTAGTACATTTCCGCATCCGATGACTCATACGCGCGTCATTGTAATTACGCAGTCTATCTTTCCTCGAAACGACTAAAGATGCAAATGTATTTTAACGTAATGCTAGCATAAGCCCGTCTCTCTCCTTCTCTCCAACACACGCGTCTAAAATCAATGGCTGTTATCAATGACTCGCGTCAGCTGTTAGACCAGCAGAAATTCTGTAAAAGCCACCGTGTCGCCGTCAATGACCCGAAATTCCCATGATCGAAAACAACAGACAAACTAAAACGTATTTATAAACTTTCACGTGTGCGATAAGTAGACCGCGCATACGTCAGACATTAAGAAATCAATAAATAAAGTTGCCGGTTCGAAGCAGCAACGTTAATGCGACGTCTTCCGCGTCGAACAGGTATAGAAATTCATTTGAAAATAACACGAACCTTAACTCGTGCCCTCTGACTTATTTCCTTTTACGTGGTTGGATACTGACCTTTGCGACTGTATTAATGCATCACGTAAAATGGACACTGGGTCACGATAAATGTCACACGCATTCGATTCGCACGCTGATAATTTTACGATGCGATCTAATTAGTCTTTGATGTTATCGTTCCCTTTCTACTAGAGAAATGGAAGATAGAAGATAGAAATGTTGAAAATATTACTCTGCGAGAGTTACGAATCGCTATATGATATGACTAAGAAGCACTGTTGAACACTAATGCTTTCCAACGATCCATCGAGAACAGAACTAGGAAGAAAAGATTATGCAGTGAAACCGGCTATTATTACTAACCGTAACTCGTCGATACAGTTGTCTTCGATGGGTGTTTCCTCTGCTCACGGACTCCAAGATCGGCTCCCTGCGAGAGACGAACGAACAATTGGACAACTATCACTCTGACACTTTGTTTGCAAAGGAAAACCGGTTAAACTGCGAGAGCAAACTCGACGAAGACGAACGAGTCCTTTATGATAGGAGGATTGGTAGTCAGCTACTGAGCAACGGAGCAGTCGCAGACTGGCAGCACGGCGAACGTCGCTTGGGTGGGGGGGTGAAACGTCGTCACAAAGGAATGCGCCAATAGGAAGGCGGGTTTATAAACTGCAAAGTCAAGGCGCGGGAATTCGGTATCGAATTCTATGTACTTATATTTTCTGGACGATCTTAAACAGCGTCGTGCTTAATCTTCTTTCGGAATATTCGTGCGTATCGAACGATCTTTTATGTTGTTTTATGGACAGTCAATTATTACGTGTTGGCGTTATATCGATTTTTGATGATAAACGATTCGAAGAGGGTAAATTCTGAGTCGAATGTTATCCAATATAGTATCGAATTGCGTCTCGTTGACCAATCCAATAAAGGAACGCAGTAATTGTTACGAAACATACTATATCGAAAGAGAAATGCTGTGTGTTCTATCACTGGGGGAAAATCACTAGATTCCACAATCAATCGAGACGCGTGCTGCTCGTTGGTGCCAGGACTTGTGACTTTCTCCAAGAACTTGGACGAATTCATTGATACACATGCAATTACTTTCTCTTTTTGTATTCCCTTTTGTAATTATATCAAAGATTCAAACATTTCCATCTCGTAATGTGAATGCAATGCCATTCTTGGAAATAATTACAAATTTACTGGATAACAAGTAAAATACTTGGTAATGTAAAAGTTTATTAAATACTTGAACATACAGGTCGTATTCTATGATGAATCATGTTAAAGAGAGCGACACCCTGAGGAAAGTCTCGCATACGTATTTCCAATCGTACTTATTTTGAATATAATGAGTCTTTGGTATACTTTTCTTGTACATCTATTGAAGGAAATGTAAGCAATATATTATTAGTACAATAACATTTCCTCTTTTAAAACAAGAAATTACCATCTAAAGATCTAACGGACATGTCAAACACTGTACATTAAACAGATATCTATAAACTAGCAAGTTACAGAAAATTCAACGAATTAAAACGAGGAGGAAACTTGTCAAACGATTTAGACAGACATCGAACCGGGTTCAGGAGAGAAATATCAAAACGAAAGGAAATACTCTTCGATGTTTACAATCAAAGAGCTAGATAGGAAAAGATAAAACCTGTTAATGATATTACCATATATGTATAATAAACTTGCTGGCACGCCGTGCGTGCTTTAGGTAAAACGTAGCTAGAGTAAAGCAGAAAATCGATACAACTTCACTGCAATGTGGTAGCTCGTACGTTTTCCACCTAGGGTTTTACATAAAGATGAATCTAATTAAACAATGCATTCGCTTACCAATGAAAGTCAATGGTGTGCCATATAACGGAGGGAAACTATGCCTGTTAAAAGCTTGGTGTTTTCCAGGATACTGCAGCTATCACAGATGATTACTCCGCACGATGAAACACATAGTCTTCTGGCCACTTCTGACAATCGGAAACCAAGGTATGGTTATATCAGCTCCGAAAGTGGCGGGAACTTTCAAACCCAACAACACAAGGGTGATTCACAATCTGTAATTATAAGAAGAATTTCCTGAAATATTGCACTACTCAAATTTAATAAATAGTTTTCGACATTTAATTATTTGCAACTTTACTGTTTCAAACAACAAATAAACAACACATTTGTATCGGTATACGTAAATAATCGCAATTAATCTTATCAACCAAAATTTGATGGTTTAGTATACAATAAGATGTACTTCGTATATTCTTATGCTGATTAATTTTCTGATAATAAAACAAAATATTTTAAATGACATGGTAGAACAAATCAATTTCAAACTTCAATGTACAGTAATCCCTCCTTAAAATAAAGCTTACATTTAATATGGTTACATGGAATATATTATATATCCAACAGAAAATCACATATAATACATTGCATAAACAAATCCTTCCTCAATAAAACGAGTAACGTTGTACTATCTTTTAACGAAACATACATATATTTATTGGATTATGTTATAGAATTTATCTTATCTCGATTCTAATAAAAAATGTTTCGAGAGGCGTACTGTTTGATATTTAGCATACGCCTTCTCTTAAATATTTTATTTATATTTCGAGTCGGAGAGTGATTCCATCAGTCGAGACTATTGGAATCCGTAAAGTGAATTTTTCTTCCTATGAATATTACCATACAGAGTGTAGAGCAATTCAAGTCGCACAAAGGCGTCAAGATTGATTAACATCTTTGAATCAGCAATACAAAGAAGTATAAAATATCAACGAAGGAGCGAGCTACGTCAGTTGGAGGCTGGAGGTCAAAACCAAAACGGAGGCGTACATACAGAAAGATGGCAGGCTTTCTGTTGTGCGCTGCGCGCTTACTATTTTTATTTCTTATTAATTTGATCCTTATATCATCTTGTTCTGCAAACAAGCTGGTAAGAAATGTACCAGAGCCGTTGATCCAAAGTGCCTTGAATTCTTTGAACGAGGATTCTCCGACCCACCATACGTACAAGGGCGGTAACCTGATTAGCGCGCAAAAATTGGTATGTTCCCTATATATCTTATTATTAATCAACTATTTCAATCAATACTAATAAAAATGAAATAAACTTACATCAAAATTGCTATAAACAAATTTTGCGCAAGTTACATTTTCTGCTTTGATCACGATTTACAACATATTTGTCTATATTTTTTAGGATGAGTCACCATACGTAATATATAGACTTACATTTGACTTGACCCCTGTTTGCAAAAAGACATTAGAACCTTGTCCTCGAGAAGCATGTACCGTAGAAGTAAAGCAACACGAACGAGGAGACATACACGTTTTACGGGAATCTATACAGTGCATGTATTTGTATCCCCAATCGACACAAGATGATCCACTGCAAGCTCAAGAATATACTCAGGACCAGGAGATTATTGAAAATTTGGACAAACAGATTGTCATTAACCAAAGCGTAGAACTTGATCATGAGATTCAGAAAACTGGAGACCATAATGATAAACCATTCATAGCTATGAGGGCTTCTAGTTCTAATTATTGTCCAGGATGTCCATATGAATTAAATCCAAACATACCCGAGTTAGCTGTGTTTGGAGAACAAGTGGCAAAGTCAATGGATGAATTAATATTGAATGACTTCAAGCACAAAATGATCAATGTTATAAAAGTAACTCGTGCTGTACCACCTTCATCTAATGTAATACAATATCAATTATTATTACGTATGGGAGAATCAGATTGCTTGAAAAATGCAATAGATCAATCAGAATGTTCTGTGCAATTGAATCTTCCCATTAAAACATGCTTGGTAACATTTGAAGAACAACCTTGGCAACAATCTAGTCGTAAAATAACAAAAAACAATTGTACTTCAGCGAATAACATTGAAGTTGGACATAATATTGATCATTCTTCAACATTAAATGCTGAAGCACTTGTAACAGAGCCTGCACCTAACAGAGAAGAATCTAATCTTGAAAAGGTTGAGGCTATGGAAAATTTAAAAAGTATTCTTGATAATTACACTTATGCCACAACTGCAAAATCAGAGGAGCAAGACCAATTAGAAGTAACAGAATATCCTATTGTAAAAATTTCCAGTAACAAAAGTGATGATGATAATACAAAGCCTCAAGGATTTGAAGATAAAGTTAAAGAATTTGGGGAATTTCTAACAGACTTTAATTTACCTACAAGGGAAGCTAAATCAGAGCCAGAAACGAACAGAGTGGAAGTTAAAGAAGAGATAATTCTGCCAAAAAGAGTTTCTGCTGATTCTACAATCACTGAATCACAAAATTTGTATAGAAACAAAAGACAATCTGAACTTATTGGTGCACCACGTATCAAAGATGTTAATAATACAGAAGTAAGGGTGCTGGCAAACAAAGGATTACAAAAACTTTCAGAAAATTTTGAAGGTACACATGAACCTATGCTAGTAGAAATTGTGGAAGCCACTGAACAAATAGTATCGGGATCTTTGTATAAAATAAAAGTTAAACTGGGCACAAGTACTTGCCCAAAAGGCTCTAAAGATAATTGTCAGTTAAAAGAAGGAAGTGAAATCAAGGAATGTTTGTTTTCGATATGGTCACAGCCATGGAAAGATAATGGATCTCCGGAAATTACCATCAATTGCGATCTAAACAACCGAGAAAAGCGGTCTTTAAAGGGTGCTCAGTATAATCAAAAAATGTTAAAACTAGCTCAAGATATAAAAAACGAAACATTGTTCGAAAATTCTAATTTACCAGCTGCATCCTCTGAAATTAAGGAAGAAATCACTTTGCCAAAAGAGGTGCCCTTAACAGATTCTATAATAAATCATTCTACTAAGTTATACAGAAGCAAGAGAGAATCTGGTCTTGTTGGTGCACCTATTAATATAAACGTTGCTGATCCTGAAATACAAGAGATTGCTAAGAAAGGATTGCAGAAATTCACAGAAAGTTCTGAAGGTACAAACGAACATACGGTAGTAGAGATCGTAGAAGCCTCAAAACAAGTAGTATCAGGATATTTGTATAAAATAAAAGTTAAACTGGGCACGAGTACTTGCCCAAAAGGTTCTAAAGATAATTGTCAGTTGCAAGAAGGAAGCGAAATCAAGGAATGTTTGTTCACAGTATGGTCACAGCCATGGAAAGATAATGGATCTCCAGAAATAACCATCAACTGCGATTTGAACGACCGACCAAAACGATCCTTACGGGGTTCTCAATATAGTCAAAAAATGTTGCAGCTAGCAAAAAATATCAAAGACGAAACTATGTTCGAAGATTTCATCAGAGAACATAATAAATCGTATGCTTCAGCTAAAGAAAAACACAATCGTTTCAAAATTTTTAAAAAGAATCTGAACAAAATTGTAGAATTGCAAAACTTTGAACAAGGAACAGCTGAGTATGGCGTTACAATGTTCGCAGACTTGACGCCTAAAGAATTTAAAGCGCATTATCTAGGTTTGCGACACGATTTGAAACAAGAGAACGAAATACCATTTCCAAAAGCTGAGATACCAAACATTGATTTACCTGCTAAATTCGATTGGCGTAATTATAACGCAGTCACACCTGTGAAAGATCAGGGACAATGTGGATCGTGTTGGGCATTTTCAGTTACAGGCAATGTAGAAGGCCAGTATGCAATTCAAGAAGGCAAATTGTTATCGTTATCTGAACAAGAACTAGTAGACTGTGATACAATGGACGAAGGATGCGGCGGAGGTGAAATGGAGAATGCTTACAGAACCATAGAAAAATTAGGTGGTCTTGAATTGGAAATAGATTATCCTTACGATGCCAGAAATGAAAAATGCAACTTCAATCGAAGTAAAGCTAGGGTGCAGATTGACTCAGCTGTAAATATAACATCGAATGAAACACAAATGGCACAGTGGCTAGTAGCAAATGGCCCGATTTCTATTGGTATTAACGCTAATGCCATGCAATTTTATATGGGTGGTGTTTCGCATCCCTTTAAGTTTTTATGTAGCCCTGAAAGTTTAGATCACGGCGTTCTAATTGTGGGATATGGCACGAGCAGTATGTATTATACTTTCTGAACGTAATTACATCAGTTTCAATATCGTTTACATAACCTATTTCGTTTTTGTTTTCAGAGTATCCTCTGTTCCACAAAGAGTTACCATACTGGATAATAAAAAATAGTTGGGGCCCAGGTTGGGGTGAACGAGGTTATTACAGAGTATATAGAGGAGACGGTACCTGCGGAGTTAATGCACAAGCTTCAAGTGCTATAATAATAAAGAAAAATTATTCACGAAACTAACGTCTTTCAGGATATTTAACTCGTCTTAAATAAAATATTTTTTGTTACTAATACGATATGCATGTTATATAAATTTTATCGCTTGCTTTATGAAGAAATTTTGTACGATATTTCTAAACGACAAATAATTTGTTTCATATGCCAAGTTGCGAGCTCGAATTAATTTCCAATTATAATTATATAGAATCGTACTTATAATGTTTTCGTAATAAAAAGAAATACTTGTTACGATATTTTCATGTCCCTTATATTATGTTCTTATCCTGAAATCCAACACTTAATTTTTATCCAATCGTATAAACAATCAACGCTGGCCATTAAAAACTAGAATTTTCGAATCGCACAATGTTCTGAAACATTACTTATCGACGAATTATACGAACTAGGACATTAATTCACAATATGATCTAAAATTATATTTTCTTATTTTGACAATCACAAATATATTACCTTAAAATTCTAAATCAATATAAACGAAATAAGCTGTCATCGTTATAAGTGTTTGCGTACTTATAAATTTCGTTTATTGTAAATTATAAAAATTCACATACGGAAATAATTCATTTAATATGCGACTTCTAAAACAAATTTACGACTGAATTCAAATCCTAGACAAATGCGAAATTACAGCGTAGGACATAATACGCTTCTGTAAACTAAAGAATTTAACAAGGTCTAATAACCAATGATCATACTTTTTTCTATAATTGATAATGTTATAGAAACGTAGTCGCGTTTTTCGATTCGCACGTTTATCAAAATTGTATCGACAAATGTCAACAACATTTATTCCGTGAATATCTAACAATTACGCTTACATAGCGTTTGCGAGTCATTAAAATATCTATTCTCCCAATTATATGTATATATATTCTCTAATGTTCTTCACGCGATACGTTGACGCCCATTATCAGACACTTTATCATTATAAACTAAGTACGCACAAGAAAAGGAACAATTATTACAAGTTAAGGGGAACATATAGTTTCTCGTTGAAAAAATAAGATGTCACGGAATAAACTATCAAAAACGTGAAAAGTTTTATGATGCAAATTCAATGCAGATACGAAGAGATATTTTTTAAATACATGCTTAAGGATGTAGAACATATAGCGTACTTCACTTTCGTACTGTATGGCAATTTAAGTCGATTACCTGTTTAGTTTTACAATTGCAATACATATTCGTCAACAGTCGTAAATTTATCAGTGTTTCCTGTACGGCTATGTTATTTAAAATTACGTTAAGACAGAACTGCATGAAAAAATCGGTTTACTGCAGCAAATGAAAATATCAGTACGACGTGTAGCATTAGGATTCGTGTCAGGTCACTGATGTGTCATTGATACTGTAAAGATTTCATTTCCTTTCCTCGTCAATCATCCGCGAACGAAAGAAGAATAAAGATTATAAAATATACAGTAGACACAGCAACGCAATGAAAAGCTGATACAGGAAAAAACCATTGTATTTATCCACTAATAGTAATTGTAATGTCCCCACTGATTATATGGCCCGTATGCTTGCGGTCCACCTTGCCCATATTGCCAACTCTGATAATTTGCATAGTTAGGATCGGACGGAGGCGGATATTGTTGATAACCCTGTTGATAACCGCCTTGGCCGCCATACTGGCCGCCCTGAAATTGTTGCTGCGATTGGTAAGGTCCGCTTGGCCCACTGCTGTACTGGTAAGATGACTGAGAGCTAACAGAAGGCGGCAGTGGTACGCTTGATTGGTCACCCGTTTTGACTTTCTTTGGAGGAGAAGTATCACTGTAACAACGAAGCAGTTAATAAGTAGTTATAAGTATTATACAATTTATTCTACAATAATTATTCTTCATTTTTACAACTTACGTTTTGGCATCGTCGCTTTTCGTCTTCTTCCGTTCCTTTGCTTGTTTGATGCATTTTTGGAATTGTTCGTGCGCTTTCAATACTTGTCGAATATCAGGACTAAAATCTTCGAGAAATTCTACTTTACGTTGTGCAAAAAGGACTCTTTGCTCGAGGTCAGCATGTTCTCGTTCTATAAACATATCCATGTATCCTACGATTTCTTGTGTATCGACAGGAGTTCTCTGCATCCCTAAATCGATTAATTGTAGATAGAGTCTGGGATTATCTTTGTCTTTCTCTGTAGCCTGGAATAATATGAAAATAATATATATATGTATATATATCTATATCCGTGCAATGATTAAATATGGGAAAAAGTATCGTCAACGTACCTTCAGTAATACTTTAATTGCCTTATCCACATCATTTTTGACTTTGCAGAGAAACCGTGCGTATTTAACAGCGATGTTATTTGCGATCGTTCTATTTTTACTATTGCTAATATAATTTTCATATAATGTACAGGCTTTGTCCAAATCCCCTCTTCTACGTTCCAAATTTATTCTTCGATACGCCACTTGTAACATATTTGGTAATACGTTATCGATATTTTCCAATATGCTAGCCGCTTTTTCGAAATTATCTTGACCTTCTTCAAAGGTCGCCCACTGAAGATGCAAATTTGGTTTCTTTGGATGATGCACCATACATGCTCTGGAGTACACGTCCCTAATTTTATCAACGTTATTGCCTTTCAACGACTCTAAATAACGAACAAACTATGGAAAAACATATATTTACTTAATATAAGTGTCTTCACTTAAGAAACATTAATTAAGATACTGTTATTATCGACTTACTCGCATCCAAAATTCATCGTATAAAGCACAGGCTATCAAGCACCTTTCAAATAAAATAATTATTCGATTTTGATCTTTCTGCTCGATTTCAAAATCGAGATATTCCTTCCAATTCTTCAGCTGACATCGTTCTAAAGGTTTTACGTGGAAGTATGGCCTTTTAATCTATCGATAAAGATAAAGAAATAAGTATCGCTGTAAAACGATATGTTAAATAGATCATGTTTATATACTTACGCCTTCTTCGTATGACCATCTCGCAGCAACTGCATTGATATTAGCTTTGTGCATTTTACGCCTACTGCTAATAATTTTCTCTCTGATAGCACGTGTCTCTTCGTCGGTAGGTGGAAGTTCGTGTGGTGGAGGTTCTTCGCCTGGTGGTGCATCGTCAGCCGCGGAAGTGGAAGTGCTGTCGTCTGATTTTAACAGCGCTTTTACTTCAGCGCGCAGTGCGAGAAAATCGTCAACGCTTAAAATACGATTTGGTAAGTTCGAAGAGACAAACTCTTGAAATGCATCGAAGTGAGAGATATAGCCAAGGGTGGGGGTACATAATAAACAGTCATACAATGCTGTTACTCTGCTGAGACGTTTGCCTTCTAACTCCCACTTTATATAACTTTCCCAAAGACGATCAGATCTAAAAGATATTAAATTTCTTTGCAAACATTCAATTACAATAAAACAATTTTACACGTAAAGCTGAAGAGAAATCAGACCTAAACTCAAGACCACACGCTTGAATAGCTCTTTCGTATTGTTCTCGGAGTTTCTCTTCGTCCTTTTCGTAGACGGTTTTGCAGTGGTTGATGTAATGGAGCCAAAGGTCCACACTGAGCGAAATAGCTTTCAAACCTTGGTCGAATACCTGTAGTAATGATTTACAATCACATTTAGAACGGTTTATAACTGATTGGGCTGGTGGCGGGTAGACTTATACCTATTTCTTTTTTTTTTTTTAGCTTTCGTTAAGCATTACGGTTTTTTAGCAACGTATACTCACATATCGTACGCGTACTGTAAATAAAGAGATTTATTTAACACAGAGATTGCAGAGCATTGTGCATTCACCTTAAAGTCAAGGAGTGTTCCAATCTGGGTGCCTCTGTGTCTTCCGCCACTTTTTCTTGCTCCCTCTCTGGCACGTTCACGTCCTAAGTCTTTGTTTCTGACTTTGATTTAACACCCAACCCAATCTTACTTACATTAAGTAAGGTACCGCATCTTATGCATAAGTTACAATACTTTCTGTAGTAAGCTATGTGTACAAATGCTTACAGTAAATATTACACACAATTTTGCACGATAAATATCGCAAATTGAAACAACTAGCCTTCGCTTGACTTACGTATCATACGTAGAATATCAGTATAACGGTATAAAACAGTAATATTCGCAATAATATCGTATATATCGCAGAATAATTAAGTAACTAGCTATTTGGTAAACGGAGAGAGTCGTATAGGTGCCGCAAGACGTGCTAGGCTGTTGGAAGGGAAAACCATATTTACGTGCGTGCACACTGCCCACGCGTCTTCCTAACTCGAGCTATTTTCATTAGATTGCGTTAATTAAATGATATCATAATGAGAGGTAGCCTAATGAATATGGTAAACGAGTGGACTCACCCTTTGGACATTTTCGGGGTTGCCCTTCTTCTTCTCGTAATCAGCAAATTTTCTCCAGTAACCGTAGCAATATGGATAACGCTCCAAAAATTTGGTATAAGCTTCGCGTGCAGCCTCTGCATCATTCTATAAAGATAACAAACAATGTGAGTATACCGTATCTCTATTTTTATATAGTCTTCATACTTCTCAACCTACTTCTTGATCGACATATTGAAGAAGATACGTCCATCCTGTGAAATCCGACGGATCCTCGTTAACAGCTTTCCAATACTTGTCCAACTCTGGCAACGTCTTTTTCTTTGGTGATGCTGGTTTAGTCTCTAGCTTATTGTCTCCCTCGTCAGCTTCAACCGAGAGTGCTACTTTTTTTGCTGGCGTTTCATCATTATTCTCGGATGTTGGCGAACTAGGGTCGTACTCTCCTTCTGCGTTTAATTTGCGTTTATCTACAAGGAAATAATACAAGAGAATTCAAATGTAATTCCAATAGTTTATACACATATTTTCTTCTATGTACACGTACTTCCACCTTCCGCTTTGTTTTTCTTTTCAGGAGTTTTGCTCATTGCCTTTATTCCGCTTTTTTTCTTCTTCTCGCTATCTGGTGGCAACTCGTCTTCAGAGACGGACTCAGTCTCTCCCAAATCAGCGGGGGCCGCCGCTGGCAATTCTTCGTCAGATACGGCTTCTGTTTCAGGCTCCTACAAGTAAAAAATTAAATTACATTAACACATTTAATTCTTTATTTAAAAATTTAATAACATACCTTTGCTGCAGCTTCAGTAGGCAGTTCATCTTCAGACACAGCCTCTGTGTCTGGTTCCGTTTTCTTGATAGCATCCTCAGGTGAGCATTCATCTGTATTTGCTACCTCTGAAACTTCCATTGTGTCTGCCATTTCTGTATCAGGTTCAATTTTTCCTGCCATGCTCTCAATAACTTCTGGTGCTTCTTGTTGACAATTGTCCACCTCCATAACTTCCATCCCAGCATCATCATTTATAATAGTTTCAGATTCAATTTCCTCTGTCTCCAAAATTTCTGTTACTTGATTTATGGTTTCTCCATCTTCATTTATAACTTCTTGAAAATCTATCAGCACATGTTGGTTTGTTTCATCGTTACTAGTGTCTTGTCCTTCCATTTCTACTTGTCCTCTTTCAGTCAACATATCCACTTTATCCATACTGCTCTCTTCTATGATCATATGATCTGACACATTATCAGTGTGGACCTAATAACAAAATATAATTTATATAATTTAATATAAATAAATAATAAATTTAATATAATTATTGTATTCATAAGGGACATTATTAAACTAACAATTTCAGTTACAGTAGTTTCTAAATCAGGTACATTCTCTTGCTCTTCTGATATTTCTATATTCTGATTCATATTGATTTCATGAACAGCAGTGTCACCAGAATCCTCCAATTCCAAGTGCAACATAGTGGAATCATCCTCTGCATGCTGCTCAATGATAATGTCACCGAACCTTTGTACTCCATTCTCTGGAATACTCTCTAGAACGACTGCCTCTTGCAATATGGGTTCCTGCTCCTCCTAAAAAGTTGCAATGATCAATTATTTTCATCCTATACATCATCAATGATGCGACTTGATGGCCACGAACAGCATCTATAGCGTCGTTGAGCTTACACACCTCGACCTCTTCGATTTCTTGCATTTTTTTCGGGGAACGTGTCGCCCTTGCTAGAAGTTTCTTAGCAGGAGACTTCTTGGCCACGACAGGGGTCTTGCGTGCACGACCAGATCGTGTACGTCGTACTGCGTCAAACATGAAATACAACAGACGGAAATGTTAGAAAAATCAAATGGAATATGTACACGTTACATGCGTGTACGAGACGCCATTCGTGTAATGGCGGTTCGCAGACCTTCGGCGAGCCGGGTGTATCGATAGGTTTATACAACTTTCGTACAAACTTGTAATGAACTCGATCGAGAAATACAATCGTGCAACGTTCAGCTAGATTTATTTCAGAAATATTATCCTCTTACCAGGTTCATTTAAAGCCATTTCACTCTCGTCACCACTTTCGGACGACATCTTGCCTCGATGCAATCTCTGGAATGTAAAACGCAGAACTGAAGAAGAAAATGGCGGCATCATGTTTGAGAGACCATCTGCAGGATACTCGTGAACTAACATAAGGACATTGATAATTATGCAGAACTGGTTTATCATTGATCGATAGAAAATATTGTAATTAGAATTACAGACGAAGTATAGAATGTTCAGAACAGTATGTTTAATGGAATACATGTCTCATAATTCACAATTTAGGGGCTCGTTGATTCATTGGCAAAGTGAACCAAATTTCATTTATGAATTACAAATATAAACTTTATATGCATTCATTGTCCATTACCTACTATTCCATTACCACATCCTCTTATCATTATATTGCTATTAATTTTAGAGAAAATACGTTTACGTTACGTTTAAAAGCGGATAAATGTTTGAATGATACATAAAAATAATATATTGTAGATAATGCGTAAAATAAAGAATAATTGATTAGAAGGTATCGGTGGCGCCGTCTAGCAGAAATAGTGGGAATTATTTTCACTACAAGCTTGGGCATTTTGTCACCGATGGCGCCACTGATACTAAGAGCAATAATATTGTTTTATTTAATAAAATATTATTAAAAATAATAAATCAGACATAATCACTTATTATTTCACTTCAGTTTAAGTTAATTCAATGGAAAAGTAGATATTAGGGGGTAAATGGGGGTAAATTAGTTCGACCTGTTTAGCGATGGTCGTTCTGGATGCAAGCATCTCCCGACTCCCGCCCAAATTTCGTCTACTATCTTTTGTTTATGAATGACATGCTCGACAGAAGCAAAAAAGCATGATAGCAGTGACATTCAGTTAGGTTCACATTCTGATAGAGTAGATCCGATTCATCTGGATCTAACTATACGTCAAACATACAACTTCGTTCGTGAGCATTCTTATCAGTAAGTATCTACCGTATCTCTTATCATTTCTAGACCCAATTTCAATTCAAATTTTCTTCCCTTATCATGCACGTATGTTCGTGATGTATTTCCCAAGCAATGATTAGCCATAAGAAGAAGATTTCTCTGAAAAACATAAACACCAGTCTATTTTTATCTTTGGCTCGAATACCACACAGACTACATTTGATTAAATCGGTACTTTACAAATCATTATGGTTATAAAAGAAAGTTAAATGGTACGTTAAAGAAACGTTGAATCTTTAAAATATACGCATGTGCAAGGGAATGTCGGAATGTTGTTAAAGAGCGCAAGTGCGCAGAATAATCTATCTTGCGTGAGTGTACGTCAAGGTGCATCAATTATCAGTTTCTCTATGAATCTATTATTCTATATGTGATTTTATAAAACGTCGCCCGTCGATGTTATCGCGCTCCATCAATGTTCCAAGTTAAACGAGAATCAAAACAAGCAATGCTGAAGAAGACCACGAGCCGCTCGATTTCGTCCTCAAACCTCCGATTCCGAGCATCTCGGAATTCCGAGGCATTTCATCCCTTTCCTTCGTGTCGTTCGTCGCTAAAAACAATCGCTTCTGATAGTGTGGCAATTACCCTTAGGAAAAACTCGTTGAGATTCCAAAATTATTTTTAAGAGAACAAAATGGTCACTAGTTAAATGTTATTTTTCGTTTTTCCAATGTTCACGTAACGACTGGAATGTCGAGATGTTGTTTAGCACGAATTACCCTTGACGATAACGACTCGTTATTAACGAGTCCTATTATTTGCACGAATTGGAAAATTTCACGATAGGAGATGTCTTACAGCGATGGTGGGCGCCCAATCCGAAAATTCGGTACCAAGTCGCCGAAAAAGCTTTGCGTGACCAAAAATGAAAATAACGATAAAACCACGACCGCCATAAATTGCAACAATCACCACCACAGTCATTATCATCATATCCATCGCTTTCTCGAAACACCTCAGCCATCTGTACACAAACGCAATCTATACATTGTTTCTTTCCCCTTGATACTGCTCTTCAATGTCTTGAGAACGCTACTTTATCAGCTATTCGTGGTGTTTAAGTATCTATATACATCTACATCTCAGCTGATTCAACGAAGGCAAGCTTCCAAACAGACCTGTCAGTTAGAGATTGTAGTTGGTCAAAAATCAGCAGAGAGTTTGAATAATAATTTGCACAATTCTGGACAAATTGAGAACGAAGTTATGTCACAAGTACCTAGAAGACCTATGGGTCCTGGTCCTGGGGATCCTCTGCTTGCAAAACAAAAACATCATCACCGTAGAGCTTTTGAATTCATCAGTAAGGCTCTTAAGATCGATGAGGATAATGAAGGTAACTTATTGATAAAGAATCACCACATATATTCCCTTAATTCAAGTAAAATCAACATCCTTTTGCTAGGTCAAAAAGAAATGGCAATCGAACTTTACAAGAAAGGCATAGGTGAATTGGAAAAAGGGATAGCTATAGAATGTACTGGTGGTCGAGGAGAAGTATGGGAACATGCTCAGAGGCTTCATGATAAAATGCGCACTAATCTAGTAATGGCAAAGGACAGACTGGACTTTCTTGGTTTGTATACTTTTATTTTGTATAAATGTCAGATTTCTTGAGCTGTTCCAGTTATGTGTGGAATAAAAGCACAGCTTGCATTTAACATTATTGACACATTCCTGTTAATAACTTCATAAGTTCTCTATATAATTAAATAGTTAAGCTCAGACAAAATTATGGTAACAGCTTAAGGAATAACACGATGATTAGTGTATTTAGCATGCTCATGTGTTAATTGTGTATAATGTTTACGCGTATGCGTGTGTGCGTGTATGTATCTATGTACGAATCTATATGTGCGTGTATGCATGCGCGCGTATTCCTTCATTTGAGAAATTTATTTTTGGCACAATATGTTTTTTCATAAGCGGTGCAAATACTTATGTATAAATTAGTAGCCAAACTTCCTATAGCAGCATTTCTAATAGCCACTCGATGCTCTCATATCATATTTTGATACTAGTTAAATAGTTTTTAAATTCCGACGAAAGTTAAGAGAACTCTACGAGTTCGGTCCATACTTAGCTATTTAGCCTACTGCAGCATGGCAGAGAATGTTTTTCCTTTTTGTAGTGAGTGTATGTGAGCTGAAAAACATGGATATCTCCAGTGAATATCGCGGCCCTGGAAGTAAAATGGACGGCGAACATCCCGGAAAGAATCTGAGGGCTCGACGCAATATACACACATTACAAACAGCTCGTTCCTCCTTAAACACAAATCATACAAAAAACACAAACAGTACACAGACAGTGAACATAGGACAGAATACATGTACCCAAATCCCCAAGTTAAGGCCACGTTCACCAAAAAACTATTGTGCCCATTCTGAAGGTACTGTTTGTCTGAAGTTCTGGGCTTACATGCAAACTTTTTATTGCAAATTTTTTCATATGATATTTGTAATAGTCGCTTCTCTAAAAATATTAGTTTTCTATTTCATTGATACATGCACTCGTACTATTTTTTTATGTAGTTCAAACAGTAGTAAATGTAGCTATGTTATATTGACTGTTGCAATTATAGTAGTTTTGCTATAGCATAATAATCTAGTATAGTATTTAGTTAATTAAAACTTTTAGTAAGGTAGGACTATTTATCGTACATATATATCTATAATATATATCTATAATAAATTAGACAACATGCACGAGTATATGCATTATTCAGAGATTGAAAATTTTGTAGTAAAAAATATTTTAAAAACTATTATTTTAATTTCTACTCCAATAAAGTGAAAGCTAAACTGAATTAGAATTAAAATAAATTTGTTTCTTAAAAAGGCATACATGTATTTACTTTAACACACTATATACAATGTTCAAGTATTGCACTGAAGTGTTTAATATGTATATATAGATTCTTAACAATAACATACCAATAGACTTGCAAAACATTAATAATGTAATGTATGTCCGTGTTACATGTTATTATCACGAACGATGCATCATAAATTTTTTTATATAAACTTCGATTATGTTGAGAATATAATTTTCTGCTTCAACATATTTGTCTTGTACTTTATTCTTTGCGATAGTTCTTCTATACATATTAGATTTATTGAGAATTTGCATTCGAGTATATTGATAGCGAGTTTTATTTTCCCATTTCCGCATCTTGTACCTCGTTGACTGTATGATATTGTTATAGCGTCCGGAAGGAAGTTATCCGTTCCTGGGAAAAGGGTGGGTACAGCTATAAGCAAGAGTCAGACACTACCGCGCAGTATGGGACGTTCAACGCCAGTTCAATCGTGTCACAGAGTCACACCTATTAAACCAACGTCTACGCCACCTTCGGTAAAAAGACAATTATCTGTACCTGGAAATGGGTCACCTATAAGAAGACCTGGAACACCTACCGCGTCGAATAGTAACAGAGGTACACCTACGAGAAAAGTACCTCTGTTAAAGGGTGTGGATCCAAAACTTGCCCAAGTTATTCTTGACGAAATTCTAGAAGGAGGAAAAGCAGTACATTGGGAAGACATTGCTGGTCAAGAGGTTTGCAGATATCATATATTACCAAAAGGAAATGTATATAAACTACGTATAAATTCATATTTTTTGTCTCTGGATAATACAGACTGCAAAACAAGCACTACAGGAAATGGTGATCTTACCTTCGTTGAGACCAGAATTGTTCACTGGCCTGCGAACGCCAGCAAGAGGACTATTATTGTTTGGTCCACCAGGAAACGGCAAAACGTTACTTGCGCGAGCAGTGGCCACTCAATGCAACGCTACATTTTTTTCAATATCCGCTGCTAGTCTCACATCAAAATACGTTGGGGAAGGGGAGAAATTAGTAAGAGCTCTTTTTGCTATAGCGCGAGAGTTACAGCCATCTGTGATCTTTATCGACGAAGTCGATTCGCTGTTAAGCGAACGCAGAGATAATGAGCATGAAGCCTCCAGGTTGGTATTATGAAATTAAAGATTGCATTGAATAATTGTCATTTATTTAATTAATAATTATTGTCTAGACGGTTGAAGACTGAATTTTTAGTCGAATTTGACGGTTTACCGTGTAATCCTGAAGAACGGGTACTTGTTATGGCTGCTACGAATAGACCTCAAGAATTAGATGAAGCTGCACTAAGAAGATTCACCAAACGAGTATACGTTACATTGCCAGATCTACGGACGCGAATCATGTTGTTAAGGCGACTTTTAGCAAAACATAATGATCCGCTGACACTAGATGAATTGAATGAAATGGCAGTATTGACCGAAGGCTATTCTGGAAGTGACTTAACAGGTCTAGCAAAAGATGCAGCACTTGGTCCTATCAGAGGTAACTTGAAATTTATTCGCCTTTATTTTGTAATATATTGGACTCCTTACTTTGCATATAGCTACAGCAGACTGAATGGATATTAGAATTTTGACCAGACAGTCTAACGAACAGATCACTTGTTCGGTATATGTAAAAACTATCATGTGTTGATATTACACAGAGCTTAATCCGGATCAAGTAAAGGAATTGGATCTTAATTCTGTGCGCAACATTACAATGCAAGATTTTCGCGATTCGCTTAAAAGAATTCGTAGATCGGTATCACCTAGTAGTTTGGCAGCTTACGAGAAATGGAGTTTTGAGTATGGCGACGTAAGTCTATGATTTTTAAAAATTAGCTGAAGCACGTGGATTAAAGATAAATTACGTTGGTCTATCAATTAGTCCAACAAACAAAAAAAAAGTATAACTTTGAGAAATACTACAAAAGTGACTTTCTGCGATATTAATTATTACAGAATGTAAATACAGCAGCTTTTACATTTTCTAAGCTAATTTGTAAATGATAACATCTATACATAAAAAGGGAAACGTTACGATAAGCGAAAGGCACTCTTGCTAAGTACTGTTTTTTAAGTCGTATAGCTTTATACCATACACATATATATGTATAAATACCACATTCCATACTCCATCCAGTAATCAGGTATCATAGATTTAAGTTCCCACTATAGCAGTGTTGATATTAGAATTCCAGTATCTATAGTTATACAGTCTATTTTCTCCACTGCTATTGCCATTTCTTTGTATAACTTTTTTTATTCACATTTTCATTAACGACGAACATTTTCATTAATTCTGTCGAGTTACAATTCTTTCTTTTTTTTGTTAGTTAAGTAGAGATCTGAAGATATTATTTATTATATAATCGCTAAGAAGGTACAACCTCATTATTAACAGTTACGGTATGCACTTTTACGTCAAAAAGAAAAATGTAAATATTTGATTATAAATCGAGCACAATTAAGTTGAACAGTATCGATAGGAAGACTGCATTTGCACACGAAACTGCACACGTCCAATCAGATAATAAAACGAGTAACGTAACTGGGAATAAACAGTTTTTAACTACTGATGTAGACAAATTATGGGATAAGTGTAAAAATTAATAGAAATTTAATGGTGTCTTGTATAACCATCCATCGAGAATGGAGTCCAAGTAGAATTGTTTTCGACACGCAAGTCTTGTAAAAGCAACAAATTGCACACCATTTGACGTATCCAGGAATATAAATCTTGTTATGTTTGATATCTTAAATATTCAGTTGATAATTGTTAAAATGAAATGATATCAATTGAGGTCTCTTTAACGGGGAGCATCATACTTATGAGATTGTGCATCATGTTCTAATTTAATTATATTTCTATGAGACAACGAACTGGAAATATATGTGAATTGTATGAAATTAAAAATATTTATTATTTATAAGTAAATATTATCGATGAAAGAAAATAATATTAACGATAAAAGTATGCTATAAAAAAGAGGTCGCATATATAAATGTTTTTTGATATTTATCTATTGCTTCAAATGCTCAAATAAAAGGTGATTGTGCTTGTACGATATACTCACTGATCTTAAAAACGCGATTATTGTAAAACAATACTAATAAGCCTCCGTGTTAACGTAACATTATTTCACTTCGAAGTTATTTATATTAGTCTCCACAATTTTGATGTATTTTTATTTTTAGAAGAAGCATGGGACAATGTTCACCGCGTATAGTAACTCGTTATAATTTATCTTTAATGATGTTAATGCAACGAGTTAAGCTTCTCTGGTGTGATTGATAGTTAGTACTCTTTAATAATAGTAGATATATACGCGTAGAGTCCATATGGCGTATCTTAACATTTTATTTCTGCCATGCAGTTCGTTAAAAGAATTGTCCATTTAATTGTTAGAATTTTCATGCAAGTTGTAATCGGTGTAAAATCAAAGAAAAAAAAAGTATACATTTGCAGTACAAAGTGCACGCTATTCTCTGTCGAAAAAACGAGTATATAACTGACGATAAAATAATGCCAAATAAGTTTAATTTTCACAGCGATGAATCAATATAAATGCGTTAAGTTTGATATGTGTTGCTGATTATCGTATACGATTGATTTAATCGAAAAAAATTACGAACCTACGTTTGTTAAATTAATGTTGATACTTTTTCTGTTTTGAAGTTCAGTGCCAACATAATTGCATTATACAAACGACGTTTAATTTCATAAATAGAATCTTTCCCTTTATATCGCACTGCTCTTTGTTATATAAAGTTGCGTTGCGTTAAATAATTTATTATATACATAAGTAGAGTAATAACGTTAACTGAATCTTTTCGACGATCTTGCACAACAGACTGTTATCAATATGGATATATATATATATATATCCATTTACAACCCTGGCCTTCCATATTAAAAACACGCTCAGCCTCGATTAAGTTATTTTGCTACTTTTATAATAACTCGTAATAGGAAATTTCTTAAAAATATAAGCATAATAATTACGAAAACGTTAATTAATGCTACTTAACCTAAAATAATTAAAATATGAATCGATTGTTCAGAAATGTTTGTAAAAGTTTTGCACGAACTTAAATTTCCCTTAATAGATACATTTTTGATTTGTGTAACCAAAATAATTATATTGTTAATAGCTTGGTAATTATTAACTAATACCTAATGACACTCGACTTCCGAACCAGTATCCGTGGTAAAGCAAAGAATTTGTTTCGTGAAACCCTAATACAAAAATTATGAAAAATGTATTTTCAAAATGATCTACTTCCCACGAATTCTTTCAATAAATTCTATTTCCTTTGAATGCCAAAGTTATATTTTCAAACAGTGTTACAGATCTCTCGATGAAACCAAACATGAATATATATTTAATTAACGTTGATATACTCAACGACATCACATAATTAAATAGTAATTTTTTTAATGTAACTGAATAGCATAGTATTACCTACTGTATAGCAATACAAAATACCCTACGTATTTAATATTTTGCCGCTATATGATCGTGATCGAGGAACACATGTTTGAATGTAATAAACTGTATAGTACAAATTGTTCTAGCGCATTTCATTTTTAAAAGGAATGATTGCAGCTTCCAAGTGAAAATCAATACAAATTATTCACAACTTAGTGGCATTATTACATACTCTTCTATTATAATGTTACAATATTTCTAGTTGACATTGTTTACATTTACGAAAGAAATGTGTTGGTTTATATGATGATACTTTTTTTTGTACTAAATTCATGCAATAATGCATTTTTCAAATTATATTTCATACCAAAAGTATATAAAACAATTGCGTTACCTTCGGTGTTATGGCAAAGATTGTACATAGCATTAAATTTTTATTATGTCAAAGAATCAGTCAGAATATTGTCTTCTACACGTGTCATCCAGTCTTAAATATTTTAAGTGCTTGACAAAGATGATATTGTAGGAAAACATATATCTTCGGTTAGCATAAATAACTATTGTAAAAGTATACCGGCTGTAAAATAAAATTACCTTGTATGTACTTAAAAAACGTGTTATATTATTTTTTTACATTTAACCAGTTATAAACGAAGGTACTACGTTTCTTATAAATTTAAAAAACCACTTTTGATATTATTTCATAACTTTATATTTTGTAATAACGTGGGCTATGAAATAATACAAAATATTGTGTATTTTAAATATTTATTCCTTTTTTTTTTCATTCAAAGGACAATTTGTTTTTATTATAAGATAACATTATCCTAAGCATTTTCAAGGGCTTCACACCCTGCTGTACCTAAATTACTCTTTATATAACATTTTTTTTTTTAATGTCTTCCATCGGTTCACTGATTATTATTAATCCATAGACAAGATTTTTTTTTCTCAAATTGGCTCTCCATCGTTCGATATCACTTATCGCAGTCAATTAATCATTGCTATGTTCGACTTTGTGTTTCTTCTGTTATTACGTACAGTACTGACTTTATACAAATGAGTTTTTAAAGGTTTTATGGCTTTTTATCGTCGGTGGTGAAGCGAAATATTCTTTTACTCTAAATTCACTCCAATTCCTTTACCTCTATCGATACCACGCAATTTATTAACTTCGCGAGAAATCAGTAAGAATGGCGATCAAATTTGTTAAGAAAAATAAATAATTAAAGCTAACTTTACTGAAACTTACAGAATGAAATTATATTCGAAGTGTGCAATACATTTCTATTACATGTTAACCGGAAGACACGAAAGCGTAAACATCGTGCCGTGTGACAGTACAAACGTCAAATCATTAGATAATATCAAGGGTGATTGTCAATTGATAACTGATAGTTACGAGGCAATAAATTTTTGTTATTCTATAGTATATGTATATCTAAGTAAACATAATACCAACTTTCAGTATACAAATTAAAAAAAAAAAGGGGGTTGAACAATAGTGACTCCATCTCTTAGTGGAAGTTTTTATCATTAGCATTAATACTTAAATTACGTTGTAATAATTACACCAAGGTTTACCATTTCCCTGTACAAATGGAGAAGAGTCACTGGAGCGCACGTAAACACTTTGCATCGAAATTAAGTCAAGTCCAACATAAAAACATTTTATCTTCAACACACTTCTTAGAATATTATCTTTAAAATTCTTCGTAAGAAAGTTTTTTTTATACATTTACCACCGACGATAAATATCACATAACGAGGAAAGTTTACAACTCGTTTACCGACTCGCACAGTTTATTTTATTAAGGGCCCTGCATACGTCAAAGCATGCATCCAAATCTAGCTACATCACAGGCGCCGTCTACCTATACTCTCTATCTTATACTATGTTCAATGTCGTACCTCGTGTTTATCATAAATGAACATTTTTATCTTTGTTCATCGATGATTTGAAATAAACTAAAAATTGGTAATTGTGGCAAAAATATTAAAATATAACAACGCAATGGTTGCATACATACGTACACCTTACGCAGCGCAACGAATGCAGGGCTCGTCAAGGGGCTACAACCTTAAGTTCAGAGATATACCTCGATCAACGCCATGGGTATAAATCGTTTTTGAAATGATTATTCGATTACACTGATGGATTGACTGCTATGATAGATCTGCTTTTTAATTTATTAATGAGCACTGCAAGATGACCTTGCATTTGTTAAAGTGTTATACGTTCCTATTGTTTGGCAAGGGAAACGTATAAAGGAAATATATATTCATGTGTATGTATATATATATGAATATATATATGTATCACTTTGAACTTTCGATGGAGTAGTTCTTTACAACAAGAGCGATTCAATGTCAGTCAGTATCGGGACAATCAAATTTAGGAGCTTTCTTTACAATGTAGTACTTCAGTTTGAAGTAAAACTGGGAAATTTGTACATATGATGCTGCAGTCAAAATACCAATAAATTTGTTGGAATAGGTATATGACAGAACAGTTTTTGCAGAAGCCCCCAAGGGCAAATGTATCATATGTAACAATTAGTTGATGCCAATCAATGATCAATTTCATTGCGTAGGATATTGTGGCATGGTATATGCTACCATGGTAGGTTGCTGACCTGGTGGCAATGGTGCAGTCGCAGTCGGTGGGGCAGCGGTTGCTGGTACAGTTTGCCATGTGCCTGAAGCAGGAGCAGGCATTCGCATACTATTCATATATTGAGCCTGTTGTCCGTAATATTGACCGTAGTATTGAGCAGGTTGTAAAAACTGACCCTGCATTTGTGGATACCCTTGTGGATACCAGTAACTCATTTGCTGGCCGTATCCATATGCATACTGACCAGCACCAGCTGTAACCTATTTTACAAAACATATATGTTAATATATTCTTAATCTATAGAATATAAAGCATAAGGTTAGCATGGAAAAAGTATTTTGTAATAGGAAATCATGACTTAACATTTTTTTCATCTTTTAAATATAATCCAATGAAACGAAAAAGTAATATATATTCATAAAACGTTTGAATAACCTGTTGAGCTTGGTGATTCGCGTTAGGGCCAACGCTATTAGGATCTCCGTTCTCCTTTCCCCAGAAACATTTAACAATACTACCGTTAATTTCTGTATTATGTGTTGATTCTATAGCATGTGTTGCCGCTTCCTTAGTAGTAAATTTGATAAACGCGTATCCTTTATCTTTGAATACTCTTATGTCTTGAATGGTGCCAAATGGTGAAAAAGTTTTGGTTATCAAATCATCCGTAATACCATTCGTAAAACCTCCGCAATATACCGTACAATTGGTTGGACTACTTTGATTATATACCTATCAAAGTAACACAAAAATCATAGAGATACAAGATACAAGCATATTTCAACAAGTAAATATACATGTTCCTACACATTATACATACATATATACACATCAATTTAACAGAAATAAGCATTTGTATATCTAAACTAGAAGCAAGGATAATGGAGTCGATGAAAAGTTGTGTCGTACCTCTTCGTAGTTAGGTTTACTATTGTTTGAATGTCGTGGCCTTTCGGATCTTGGTGGCGGTGGTTTCCTGGTGGACCAATTTGTCCTGATGCTTCTGGATCCAAGCCACTGTCCGTTCATCGCCGCGATCGCCGCTTCAGCTTCAGACTTTTTCACGAAAGACACAAAGGCGTACCCTTTGCTCTTCATAGTTTGTGGATCGCGTACGATTCTACAGTTGCTAATTTCGCCAAATGGCGCGAACGCTTCTTTTAATGTTTGCGTTTCGATCTCTGGCGATAAATCGCCAACGAATATGTGATGATGATTACTGGTGTCCAACTTCGGCTGATTTCCAGGGCTCGTTGCCCAGTTAACCTTCATTTCCTTATTCAGGAAGGATCGCTTGTTCATGGCGGCTAGCGCCGTAGCCGCGCACTGATGATTCGTGAATTCGACGAAAGCATACGGATCGTTTCCTGGTTCTCGTATAATCTTGCATCCTTTCACGGCACCTATTTGCGAGAAAAGTGCGCACAAAAGTTCCTCGGACACCGAAGCGTCTAAATTACCCACATAGAGCGTTCGTGGATTGCTTTCTTCGCTCATGCTCGCTCTTCTCAGTACCCCCTATGTGTACTTCCTTATTTAACTAATATCCTTACGTCCCTCGTGCTTATATTTACGGATCACACGTTCAGCGCGTGGTACGTGCATTTACCTGGACCTCAGCATCAGAATTCAGATTTTCTCGCCTTTTTCCAAAAGAACACGGACGGTTGAACGCGAAGCTACACCCAGCCTCTACGTCATACTAACATAAAATGGCCGCTCGGCTACTTCACCACTTTCCCTTCAATCATACACATAAATGCTCCTATAACGCTTCTTAACTTACGCGAAACGACGCTTTTCCTGGCCGCGTTTCGCACTACTTTACCTACCTACTCTAACGTTTCGCGAATTCACTTAAATGACTCGTTACTTACACGGTTTAAATGCAAAAGAACACGTGTTTTTGTATCATCCGTCCAAGATTTCATAACAGGTAGCGCGAAAACGCTCGTGAATCATTGGCCTACCAAATTCACTAGACGACAATTTCCTAAAGGTTGCTTTTCATCGAATTTTCATTGCGCGTCAAAAATATCTACGAAAATATAGCCTTTTTTTATCTGTATACTTTTACATTGTTATTTAAAAATAGAACGCGCTAACAAACTCATATTTAAACGTCAAGTAATGAGAAAAAAAAATAATACAGTTAGATAACTATGTATATATTTTGAATTATTATTATTATTATTATTATGTACATAAGATTATTTTCATACAATTATGAAATATTAGTCTTTGGATATATAGAAGCTTTCGGAAAAGTAAATTTATCAAATGTACATTAACGATGACATAGTATTTAAACTTTATTATACAATGAAACATATATTTCTAACTTCAACATTATAACAAGAAAATTTCACTTGTAGACCACAGTTAAAATGATTATGCGTTACTGTGTACAGCGTATAGACATACTAATTAATAGAAAAAATACTTTCTTTCTACTGGCGACGAATATCTCACTCGTTTGTTATGCTTTAATATAAGCTGGATAATTAATATACATCGATTTCCCAATAGAACTAATTATCTACAAACATTGTATTATTGCATTCGTATCACTAATACAAACATAGTTTTATTAATACATTTTTTTTTCGCCGTACATTTAATTGTCGTAAACAATTATTTGACATGCAATCAATTTTAATTAGTATTGCACTGATTATTTATTTCCCTATCGCGCGAATGGAAGCAATAATTACCACGTTTAGAATTTTCATTGCGTGCCAGCTTATACGAGCAATGGTTACGTTTATAAAACCAGATACATAAACTTAAATTGCATATTAATAAAAATTCATTGGTTCGTGGCTATTCAGTCTTCATGAAATATTAAACATTACGTAAATATGTAGCGGGATCTTCAAAAAATGTCATGTTCCGTATTTTTAAACCGGACCGTACGAATGTTTCGTGCATTCAAATTATTCCCGTTATTTACATAAAAATAAGAAGAGAATATTAGACAATGTGCTTTAACGTAATGTAAAACGAATACTTATCGAATGTTTGTGATGATTCTGAGTATTGCGATTCTCAAGTGCCTGTACAAATTATATACACGTCGTAGAAAATTATTTAAATTGTAATACTTTCCCTCAAGTCTGTTACGTTTGAAATTGAGTAACGAGAAGCTTCGTTGCTTTGGCAATATCGTAAGCACACGAACGTACTTGTTGAAGACAGCGATCCATGTGCTCAACGTCGCTGGTACATCTTTGAAGACCGGAACATTCTGCTTGGAGCCTACCTGTGTTACCGTTTAGTTGTCGTAAAGCAGATCTGATGTTTTCTTCGATGGGATTCTATAACAAAAACCATTAAGAATACACTTATTCATAGTAAAATGAAAATCTTAAGATTACTTGACTTACGCGACTTACTTGAGGAAATATAGCCGTGAGCTCGGCAACAGCGACTCGAATTCTTTCCGCGCAAGGTACGAAAGCTTCTCGTTGCTTCGGATCTTGCATAGCCATCCAGAGTTCTTGAATTCTCCTTGTAACTTGTTCAGTCCTTCGAGTGACCTCTTCACTGGGAGGAAGACTGGGAGCGCCGCATGCCCATAGACTTTGCGTGTTGCCGCGAGACATGGTTTCTGGGTCTCGTTTTGTCTATTTTTTAGATTTACATACGCAATTACTAAGTGGAGCCTGTTTATATAAGATTTACAGAGATAAATAAAAGGGTTTCGATATCGATACCTGACATATAGTCGTTGACCACGAGCTGGGTTTTCTTAAACCTTCTCTTGTTTCATACATAGACGCAGGTCGCTGATTGCTTCTATTAAGGGATGTTTTTATATCCAGTACGGGTTCCAACTCTGGTTCTTGTTCTCCACCGACATGACCATTGATAATACCATCAGTAGACTCTTTCATCTACAAGATTCGCGGGTTAGATTTCGATTTACCAACAAGTAAACAATTTTGTATAGGTTATCCTCCTTACGTGAATCATTTTTTTTAACTCGTTATTCTCATGCGTAAGTTTTTCTACGGTATTCTGCAATGTATGTATCTGCTCGCGAAGATCTCTGACGGTAGATTCAGAAAGAGTTAATTGCTTTTTCAGAACTTCTACAACGGACGGAAGACCCTTGGCTATTGGTGCAAAGGCTTCCTGCAATAGTATTTTAATACAACCTGTAAGATGTTATTTTTAGGCGAAGAATAAAGTAAAAGGTATTATGAGTCACGCTACGTGATTGTTACGAAACAAAACACATAATTAACATGTCTGTGTTACAAATTTTAGTAAAGTATGAATTGTAAAAAGGTGAGATAATGCAGATAATTAATAGTAAAAGTACGATATTTAAATTTATGTAATTCTGGCAATGGCTGCACATGCACTAACAGACCTGTGCACTTGCCTAGTAGCACTGTCTACAGAAGAGCCATGTACTTAGCCGATTCCTTATTCTTCTTTTCGTTACTAGTGCCGGTACCTTTAATACGTTACCACACAATTTTATCTATTCTAATAAGTATCTTATCATCCATCTTTTTTTTCCATTAATACACATTATATTCTATATTATATTTTTCGTGTTTGCAAGAATATGTCATACTTCATATCGAAATACTCACCTCGTTGTCCATTTTAAACTGTAACGTTGAATACTCAGGCACTGCATTGTCTGTCGATGTTAACGCGGAATCGTCGTCCGAAGCAACGCTATCGTATAATGGTTCATCGTCAGACATTTGCGATCCGTATTTTCCCAGTTGTGCTTTACGATGTATAGAAACAGCTGGATCTAATAATCAGTGTGTATATTTGGATAATTATAATTATTACAATATACAATGTATATTTCTTATTTTTGACAAACCTTGAAGAGGCGAATTACTTGTAACCATATGTCTTCTACGAGCTTCAATGAGCAGATCTATAATAAGTGTAGCGAATTCCTTTGGTGTAAATCTTGCTAGCTTTTGTCTACCTTGATTTCTCGTAGAAGAAAGTTGCGGATTAACTGGTAGAAAAGGTACTGTACATCTATCTGGCGAAGATGCAGTTGCAAACCAAACTATTTAAGGAACATAAGATTAAAACTGTCAACGTAGTAAATAAATTATTAAATAACATGCTAGTTACAAAGACTTTATACTCTCTATATTTATATTTCTATTTACAATCATCAGACTATAACTTAAAGCTAAAAGCAATCGTTACAGAAACTAAAAGCTTGTTCAACTCACCTCTCCTTAAAAATGATGCAATAAAAAAAGCATGCATGTTAATTTGGTAATGTATAATAGAGGGGATTCAAAATTATATATATATATAAATATGAAATCTCTATTCAAAATGAATTAGTTACTCCTGTATTTCTTTAAGAAATAACTACACTTTAAGTCCATCATATATGATTACTATAGAGTATTCTTTCTAGATGCTAATCTATTAATTGAAGTGACTGTTAATGTGGAGGGATATTATTTATTTACTTACTTTCTTCATTCTCTCGACGATCTACCTCGTCATATACGTCCATTGCTAATTCTTCCAACAAATGATTTGGTAACTGAACAAAGAAAGTCCAAATATTATATTTTATACCATTATACTACGCGAAATTTAGTGTACCTACCAACTGTAATCTATTCCTTCCTTCTAAGCATAGGTCACTTTGTTCCAATAATAATGTACATTCAGGAATAATTATATGTTCATCCATTCCATGATCTGGCTTACGTGAACATATGTAATATGTCAGTCTGTCTGTTACTTCATACATGCATTCAACTATACGTTCAGACAAGTCTACATGCCCTGCCATTCTGTAAAAGTAAAATTTTCATTATTATGTCAGAACAATTTTTTTATTAGTAACATATAATATGGAGCATATTGATGCATACTTAGCAATTTCAGCAGGTGTTTGCCCATTTGAATCAATTATGCTGGGATTCCCACCATTGGCTATTAAAAGTTCTAACTGCAAAGCTTGTCCTGCACGAGCAGCTACATGTAAAGGTGTTGTACCTTTCTCCTGTAAAACCATGCATTATACTTTGTATTTCTACTACGAAACTATCTATTAATACTTTATGCGCAAATACCTTGTAAAAATAATTTGGATTAGCACCTTGTGCAAGCAGTCTTAACGAAGTTTCTAAATTACTTGTACGGACACTACTGTGTAACTGCCTACTTAATTCCTCTTCGCTACAGGATTCCTCCTTACTTGGACGTAATATAAAGGCTAAATGTTGATGTTTCGCCCTAATAAAATCATCCTTTACTGGACTAAAAAGATCAAAAATGAACTGACAATTAAAATGTTTTACCTTCTATTACATTGTGATAGAAATTATACTAACTGCAATGGATCTTTAGCTTGTGGCTTTCTTCTACTAATTTTTGAGTTACTAGGATCTAAAAGGGAATGTTCCCAAATACTGTTTGCTCCATTATCATTTAATGTATGCACCATCTACAAAACATAGTCAAAGTTAAATGTAAAATTAGTGTTGTTTGAGTTATACATTATAGATATTATTCAAGCTTACTAACATTGAGTAAATTTGTATGCCAGATGCTCTTGTGAAGTGACTTTATATTGGATATATGACGGCCAAGACTACGATGTATGCCACAACAATCATCGCATAACAAAATGGCTCTATTCAATGAAGCCCATCCTGGTTCTAAAAAAATATAATTATAAAATTCACTTCCATACAATATTAACAGTTAAATACAAAACTGTAAGCAATCTAAAGGGATACATTAAATGACACCAACCATATAAATAGAGTACATTAAAAACACTGACTTTTATTGAGATAAATGAATTAAATTACTTATTACTAATATCTGATTAATTTCTCTGTATACACATTATTTAATGCACGCATAGAGCATACCTAAAGGTGAGACGTGAAAATTATAACGACGTAATCAACATTAACCTTCTTTACATGATTTGCTCAGTTATTTTAACCAATTAAAAAAACTATTTTTTATTGGGATCTTATTATGCAACAACATAAGCAGATAAAGAGATATAAGAAAGACGATACATCGAATAAATAATGAAAGGGAAGAATGCATTTACCGAGGGCTCCGCAGTCTGCGCATATATCCGTGTTAATTCTATGCTTCGGTCGAGCCATTCTCTCTACCTTTTATCTCGTTAAGCTGCACAATATTTTCGGACTAGTTATCAAATGTTTACAATATACGACATAATGCACGGCCTGTTTTAAGAACAAGAATGTCGTAGACAAAATTGTAAAACGTAAACCCTCGGTGTCGATGTCATTATATACTCGTTAATAATTCGACCGTGACAGGAGTCATCAGGAGTCATCCAGAGTCATCCAGTCATCTCACGCGAGCCTGAGACCTGAGATGGTGTTGGATGGTGTTATACGTTGTACATACTCTGTTTCTGTTATACTCTGTTGTACTCTTGTTGTACCATTGATTAAGCATCCTAGCAGACACGCATTCACAATATATTTTTCCCTACATTACTTTACACCTATCGGGTGCATCCAGAAAGGCGACAAGAGCTTATTTCTATTAATTATGTTGTTTATTTATTTATTTTAGTTCATTTAACCTTTTTCGATTCAAATTTTCTGATTTTAATGCATTTGTCGAGCCTCACTCGACCGCAAAGGGTTAAAGCATACATTTTGTGTAATAATGGTATAGCCATCTAGCGGTGAACAGGCCGAACTAATTTTTCGTTCTGTCATATTTAGTTCTGACACTTATAAACCTTCTGATTTCTTATTACCCTTGAACTAAACAGTAGATACAGTAAAATGATAAGTAAATATGTCTGATTTATCATTTATAAAAATATTTTATTAAATAAAATAATATTACTGGTCGTAGTACCAGTGGCGTCATCGGTGGGAAAACGCCTAAGTTTGTAGTGAAAATAGTTCTCGCTGTTCCCGCTAGATGGCGCCACTAACTCAAGTCCCGGTACTTCTTGCTATATTTATTATAATAATGTTTAAATAATATATTAAGATACTATACTGCAGTCTTATGAAGCAAAGAATAGTAGTGATTATGCGTTTATGTGAAATAAGAAAAAAATTAATTCGAAGGTGTCGGTGGCGCTTACTAGTAGAAACAGTGGAAAATATTTTCACTATAAACTTGGACGTTTCGTCACCGATGGCGCCACTATTACTAGGACCAGTATTAAATAAAATATTTTAAAAGTTAATACATTTTTTTCGTATTACTCGATTAACATCTTATTACATTTAGATCATTTTTATTCAGTAAAAGTACATAAATATTTTTATATATATTAATTTTACACAAACACATTTACATTTTGTATTAGTTGGTAGTACATAGTTGATTTTAAATAGTATTTTACAAATGTTGGACACAAGAAATTCTTCATCCTATATATTAAATTAATATCTGCATAAATATTTGTACATAATTATAAATCCCTTTGATATTTCGATTTGAATTTTATCAAATTTATTCAAGTTCTGGAGAATCAGAGCATAAATTCTGAATATCGTTCAACAGTTTATTCGAAATATATGATTTACTAAGATTAGATGTATCTATATTTTTTTTTTGATACAAAGAACAGAATCTTTTGCCATCTGGAGTTTCTAGAAAATTCATACTTGACTTTAAAGTCATGTACTCCCTGAGAGAACGTTGCTGCTTACAGTTCGTAATTGTAGGTGTTTTAGGCTGAGTACTATGATCTTGAGTCAATTTTCCATAAATAGTATTAAATTGATTTTCTAAATCAAGAAAACTGTCATCTACTTTATTTGTCCCATTTATTTCATTTGTTATCTCGTGATTTTCCTTATTGTTTTCATTATTTTTATTCAATTCGTTTGCACTTAACGGCTTCACCTCGTGTATGTAATCTTCTGGAACATGTAAAGGAGGTACTTCTAAATTTTCTTTTGAATTTTGCATTAATTTGCAGCATATTCCTACTTGAACTTCTTTATTTAACATTATGATAGGTACTTCTTCTGGTTCAGAACAATTTTGTTCTGTGGAAACATTACATTTTACATCTTTTTCATTATTTACAAATAATAATTTCTGGATACAAGTTAATGTCGATTTTATTTTAGATATTTTATCTTCTTCTGTACGTAGTAAATTATTTAACTCACACTCTAAATGGATAAGCATACTTCTGTCTACATGGATGATCTCAGATAAAGTACACCTGTTATTAATGTCATTTTTAGGTTCCACTAATGTTGTACCTTGTAAATCATTACTTAAACTTTCTATACATTCAAATTGCGTGGGATTATTATCTTTGCCAGGTGATTTATTATTTAACGAAAGACTGCTGTTCACTTCCATTCTTTGATTTTCTTTTTGCATGCTAGGAAAAATGCGAGCATCGCTTAGTTTAACAGAAGGTACAACTTCTTTTGATTCCTCATCTATCTTTGAACACTTAGTTGTTACTGTAGTGCGTCTGTGTAAATATTTATATTTTATTGTATTTGGTGGCAATAATAAACTATTTCTGCTCATACTGGTAACATTTTTACAAGTTGAGTTATTCCTTGCATATTTTTTTGGTTTATTTTTAATTTCATTATTTTCTTGAATGTTATTTTCAGTATTTTCATTAAAATTGAGATTTCTACGTACATGTTTGTCAAAACATGTGGACTGACCATTCGCATTAATTCCTGTAAAAATCATAAGATATTATGTATTATAAACATTAAATACATGTAATATGTTAATAAATATGGTTGAATACTAGCCATCACTTTCTTTGTTTATTTTCTTGTTCTTTACACTTGAAAGTGGACCTAATCTTTCAGGCTGTGCTCTTTTGCGTACTGAAATGGATTTGTTATATATAAATAAACCATTTCTATGAAATCACAAAGCAAAGACAAGTATATACCAACCACTATCTTTATGAGTTGTTTTTAAATTTTCTTCCTTTCTTAGCAGTTGTGCAATCTTAATTGGCTGAGTCCTTTCATAATCTACAGAATACGAATAATTATTGATTTTCGATATTGTTTCTCTATTTAAATAACTTTTTAATAAAAATTACCATTCTTGTGCGTGTCAGTTTCCGTCAATTTTGAACAAGTATAATAGTCAGTTCTCCTTATCGATTGCGATTGTTTAACCTGAGATTTACCCTGGTAAAATGTTCTCGATGATTTGACATGTGAAAAATGTGTTTACATATGTACATTTGTTTACATCACAGATCGAAATGTTTAATTTATACTCACTGCTGAATTGGATTTACTGTACATTATTTCTGGGATTTAACTGAACAAATTTGAAAATTGAAATCTTTCTATATTTAATGGAAAAGCTATGGGTAAATACACTGTAAGCGTGAAAAGCACGCATCAAAATTCAAATTTTTGGCAGTTGGATGGATTACAAGCATAAAGTATAACATGTTATAATAGAGAATACAGATGGCAGACGACAGAGGTAGTTTTTAGCTACATGAGATGGCGCATTTACAATGCATCTGCGCAATATAAACCAATACAAAATTTCAGATCTACGGCTTATATATCATGCATTTTTAGGGCAAATGTAATCGAAATATAAACCAATGACAATTTTTAATGAATTGTTACATCGATACATAAATTCTTTAGGCGATTGGTTATTTGCTTCGGGAAAAACATCACATTGAGCATATTTTCGTAGCTTTCTTATCTACAGTTGGCTATGCCCCGAAGTTACGTCTGTCGGCCATTTTGTTAAATTTATTTCTAAACGTATCCCCTCCAATTTGAAAACAACCGAAGGTCGACGCTGTTCTCGATCTCGATAAAGTATTTTTGGTTAGGTTAATAGCTGTGTAGAAGATATTTTAACAGTAAGTAAATCATCGTGATCGAGCCTGTTTCTATCGATATTGAATAGTAGTAGAAAATTTCTGTCTATGCGTGAACGAGTGCCGTTTTAGCCATGGTTCGTAATGTGTAATTGGATGGAAGGAGGCTTGTCGTAGAGAGGCTATGGCTACTGCTTTGATCATATGTAAAATACTGTTACCCGATCGGTCACCCTTTGTTTTTCATCGACGATACATCCGGCATTTTTTTCGCCTGATTTCCCTACGCAAAATTATTTTTTGCCTCGAAACGCTCGTTATAACCTCCAAAGTCATAACCTATATAATATAACCTTAGATGAGATGTCAACATTTTAAACGGTCGTTGTTAAAGGAGTTTGTTGGTAACATTTGTACAGAATCGTAAGAACCTGACAGATACTTAATTTTCGATTTTAAGATATACATTGTTCAAATGAGAGATTCATACGAAATTTCTTTTTGCTATTGCATCTCCTATTAGCGATACGAATGTATATTTTGATAGATCGATTGAAATTGTTTCGTTAACTGATGAATATTTCTGGAAATCTAATATTAAGAATAATATTAAATTATTAAAGTAATAAATATAATATTAAAGTATTAAATATAATTACTTTGATTTAAAGTGTTGCTCTGATTGTTTTTTGAAACTGTAAACAATTCCTTTTTTTGTATTTGGGCATCAAATTACATGTATATTAAAATATCATCTACTTCAATTAAAGTGTATAAATTCTACTTATTTAATTATGTCACTGTACGCTTCATGTAACAAATATTTTATATCTATTCGTATTTCTACCTATTGCATACATAGATTATCTATATAATTTAGTTTAACATATTTGATACATTCACATCAAATGAATCAGAAAAACAAAGTGATTCAGAGATGTAAGAATGTAAATGGTAATGAGAGGGGAATTAAATACATTTCTATCATTTCAGTGATTTCAGTGATCAAGTAATTGCATTACGATACAATGGATGTCACAGGAGATTTGACGTTGCAATGGGTCGAGGAGGTAGGAAATGTTATCCACGAGGAAGTAATATGCGGTTTAGAGGCAGAGCTAGGTGCACCGGAGGAGGAGGTGATAGGGGCTTGCGAGGAAGTTACAGTGGAGGAAACGGTTGAATCTGTACCTGATGTTGCTCCTACAACAGAGTCAGAGATATTAATGGTGTCACAGACTAGCGATATGGAATCTATTTATATAGTACCACAAGATCAAGGTCACGATTACCTAAATATACAAGTCACAGAGGAAGTGATTGCTGATACTTGGGATAGATCTGGTCCTGAAGATGGGTAAGTTTCAAATAGAGTACATTTTAGTCTGTAATACATCTGTAATAATTTCAGTAACAAACTAATTTTATATTTTAAAGAGTTGAGATACCAGATACAAAAGTGGCTCATGATAACTTGTTAGAATACGACGACATGGAAATTCCATTACCAATTGACCAAGATTCTTATACGAATATGAGACCGTATCCCTGTGACTTCTGTAGCCGAAGGTTCAGGAAAAAAGCAAATTTAATGAATCATATGGTGGCACATCAGACTGATCGTCCTCATGGTTGCAACCTGTGCGGAGCACGTTACGCCAGAAAATGCGATCTCATGAATCATTTGAAGATTCACGCGTATGCACCATCTCGCGATGGTCTGGAGGATGATCTGAATGATGATGACTCATTGGCACAGGAGGAAGAAGAATCTGCCAAAGGTAGACGTAAGAAAGTCCAATCGAGTGCACCGAGAAAACGCAAAAACAACTCTGCTATTCCCAAACGCAATATCGAGGAGAGTAAAATGGAAATGGGCAAGTACGTCGCTAAATCTTACGATTATGTTGACGAGGATATGCGTCTGTTAGAGGAAATGACTAGTAGAAATTCTACACGCAGTGGTAACTATGCATCGAGCTCAAGATGGAATGAACAGATATCACCTGTGTCAACTGAACCTCAAGCACCACGATGGCCTATAACAGATCCAACAAAACCATATGTATGTCAATACTGTGGTGTTGGCTTTGCAAGGGAAAAAGCATTAGCATCTCATGCGCGCGTACATGGCGGTGACAGTCCATTTGAATGCACATCATGCGGTGACATGTTTTGGGATGTAAACAGTTTACGAGAACATGTTCGTATCAAACACGGTGGGACAGTACAATCGGATACAGAAGAGTATGACAATGATGCAACATATACAGGCGACGAGAGATTTGGAGAATTCTATTGCAACACTTGTGGTGTTCCTTTTCACCGTTTAGATTTACTTAAACGTCATCAAAAGTAAGATTATCTAATGAAAAGTTATTTGTATTTGTTAAAGTTACAAATAATGATTAACACTTTGTTTCGACTTTCTATTGATCTACTGGAAAATTAATAACACTGTGATATTAATATTTATTATATTAGGATTCACGTCAAACAAGAAGATGATATGGTTGATGGTTTGAACCAACATCACGTTTGCAATGTCTGTGGAGAATGGTTCGAAGAGGCTTTAGCATTGTTAGCGCACGCCGAACTTCATGCAAGGTATCATTCGTTGAAAATTTACAAAAGAAATGAACAAATACTAAAGAAGTTAAGAAATTTAACCATATTAATGTATGTAGCAATTTGTTTAAAAGTAATTGAAGCGCTTTATTCAGATCACCCAGTCGTCGGTGCTTATTATGCGGTGAAAGATGTCGCGACGACGCTGAAGTCGCGGAACACGTTCGACAAAACCACGCCGAAGATGCGCCACCAAATACGTGTACTCTCTGTGGGAAAACATGTAAAGATAAACGCAGTTTACTAAAACATTCATGGGTTCACAATGTTGACAAAACTTTTGGATGTACAAAGTGTGGAAAACGTTTTCACAGCAAAGCTAGATTACGAAGGTACTCATTAAAAATTTATTTGTGTTCAAAATAAATGATATACCTATTATATGCATCATTGTATTTTAGACACATGGTATCACATCGTAATAAGATGGTAGCCTGTGATGAATGCGGAGAGGAATTCCCCGATGGTAGAGCTCTCGTTAGCCATCGTCATTCGCATAATAAAGATCTGGGCGGACGTTCCTTTCCATGTAGGGAATGTGGAAAAACATTTGGAAGTCGCAGTTCACAGCAGATTCACATACGTATTCACACTGGAGAGAGACCATACGGTTGTAGATTTTGTTGGAAAGCCTTCGCTGACGGTGGAACTTTGAGAAAACACGAGCGTATTCATACAGGCGAAAAACCGTATGGATGCGCGATCTGTCCTCGTGCTTTTAATCAAAGAGTAAGGCACTTTTAGTTAAACTTATTATTGTTTCATTTGAGAATATTCTGTTTTAATGTCTGTTCTTTTTAATCCCTTCAGGTTGTTCTCAGAGAACACGTGCGTGCTCATCATTCAGGTCCCGATCCAAAATGCGTAGGTAGCATTACCCCGTACCTATGTAAAGTATGTGGTGACGCGTATGGAACATCAGAGGAGATAGTTGCGCATATCGTACAACACTGTGACGATAACACTGCATTGAGACGTCAACCGCAAACTGGACCACGTAAATATAAAAGAAGACGCAAACTTAAACCTCATGAAACCAACACGATGCTGCGTATGAGCGACCAATACGACATGATGGAAGGAGGCTCCGATTCTGACGATAACACGAAAAGAAAACTTGGTAGAAAGAATAAGCAACATCGGTCAAACGTCGAAGAGGGATATCAAAATGTTCTTAAAAGCTTTGAGAGCTCTCTACAGAATATAAATTCAATCGTTAGTAATTCGAAGTTAAATCCAGGCAAGTCCAAGCTTTCCAAGAAGAAGCTCAGAAAGGAAGAGAAGAAAAACGAAGCCCAAGCTTCGTGTCATCCTGGCAGGCCAAAAATGATTCACACGCAAAAAACAAGAGTGCCTGTAGAAATAGGTAGTGACGGAGTAAAAAAAGGACAAAAAACTAAAACTATGGTTACAAGGACTCCTAAAGTGATGCCAAATGAACATAAGTTAGGAATTTTTCCAGGTGGGGAAAGAAATAGACCAAGAACAAAAAACGTCAGTTATCATATCGAAGGAAAACTTCAACCGACACCTGCAACATTCCTGAAACCGCAAGATGAAACTCCTGAAGTTCAGATGCCAATGTTATTAACGAATATAAAGCTGGAACCTAATGCGCAGAAACCACCGAGCAACAATCACAGAAATAACAATGGTAATATCCTTGCTATTAAACAAGAGAAGATGGATTCAACATCTAGGAAAAAGTCGGGTGTCTTGAAAAAGATGAAAAAACAGAAGCTTGGAATTAAGCAAGAGCCAATGGATATCGATCAGGAGCAAATACAAAACAATAATAATACTGAGAATACAGACACCGCAAGATTAATGGAACATTCGGTAGATGGAAGTAACTTGGAGATAGCATTCGAAGCGAGTGTTATGGCCGAAGAAGAAAATATGCTTTCCAATGTGGCCGAAGTAAATAATAGCGGGAACGTTAGCACTGGGAACGTACAACTTAGTATAAAAGTTGAATCGACACCTCAACGAATGTTGTCTGTTCATAGTGTTATAACACCTGATGATATTGTCCCAGAAACTATAATACCAGATGCTGTAGAATATACTTGTGAGATGTGTTCCGCAGTATTTTCCAGTCGGGCAGAGTTATTGGTGCATGTTCCAATACACATTTGATTTAATTTGTTCAATGCGATTAAAAGAGGTATGCGAATTTGTTCTATTTTAAGAATATTTGTTTATCAAGCAATATTTTAACGTGGTCAATGAAGGTTTTCCGATTTCTTCGAATTGGCATTATGTTACTATGCCAAAATGTCCTCTACTTGTTGCTCTATGAAGTGTACTAGATTTTTGTGTTTAACATATATTTTAAAAGTTGATGCTGTCTTTAGTTTATTGTGTCATTCAGAAGTACCTAGAAACTTTCGAATGTACTCGTTTTCAATTTCATAATATCGTTATATCCTTTTTATACTACTCATGTTTCTACCAAAAAAAGCTATTTGGCTCAAAATTCATATTAAATCATGACACAATGTGAAATGTTACAAATATTTTATACGTTTACGATGTATGAAGCCAGTTACCCTCGTCAAAGAATTAACATCTTAGATCGCTCTTTTTGCTATCCACAATTTTATGATAAAAATTGATAAAAGAGAAAAAAGAAATAATGGCACTTTATGTACATAAAATGCTGAAGCATTCTAAATATTAAAGCGGGTGTGTTCTATAATAATACTACTCATTTATAAAAATTAAATTTATCTTGTACATTTGCTTTTAGCTCCTAAGTAATTAGATATGTGACAACCAATGCATTGAATTACTATGATAGACCATTTGTATGCAATATTACCATCTAACATAAGGTTGTTTTTCATACATTAATTTTTTACAAACATCAATATTTAGATATCAGTGTAGGATAATTGGAAAACAACATCTTAATGATTTGATTTATATTCAAAATAAAAACAAATTAATTAGTTAACGGCACTTGGGAATGCGCCAATTTATTCTAAATCAAATAACACTGGCCCTATAAAAAACTATGCGTTGTACACATTGCATAGAAATATTGATATTGATTAATTATCATATTATTAAACATTTTGTGACACAAGGAACACGATTACATTATTGCCGTTTCATTAGTATTTATTCTGTAATAAAAACAAGCTCATTATTATGGTATACCTTGTTTATATTAACATATCCAAATGGTTCTTGATGAAGTTGTCATGGAACCATTTAATGAAATTTCGCATTGTATATGATAGATTGTATGAAATAATACGTGTAGAATTTTATGAAGAAAAAAACATTAAAATTTAAACGTTTTGAAGTTTGGAATTATTTATTTTATGCTTTGATAAGTTATGCACAATTAGATCTGATCTTGACTGTATGAAAAGTTCAAATTTTTTAATTCTGTTTGTAAATCCTAATTACCTATATAATGGCATTACATATTGACAATGCTGCATTGTGTTAATATGTAATATCTTATAACATTATTTATTCTTTTTGGGTGCTATCTTAGTATCTTATAAATTCAGGTTCATTTTTAAAGGTCTTATATTATAGCATTATATTACTATAGCAGTACCGACAGACAGCATTTACATCTTCATTTGATTAAAGAAATATAATAAACAAGCATTCAGGGTTTAATTCTAATATCATTCAGTTTAACTTTTAATATTGCATTATTTTTTCATTTAAATACTTTATGAACGATTAATAGTCGTTTATATTGAAACTGTTGTTTTCATTATTTTGCTGATATTTTATATTTTATTTCTTACGTGTTCAACAAACTTTTTATTACTTCGAATTGCATACAATGAACAACAAAGTCATACAACTAGATACCCTAATCTTTAAAAATTTTGAGCCAATTTCAGTTTAAAAATAATTTTAAATATAAATATTTATGCAACATTATGTTATATATATATAACATAATCTATAGTTTGATTATGTTTAATGCAACGAACCAGCGCGGTACCTTTGTAGTACCTTTCTCAGCTTCAAAGTGATATATGTATATATATGTATGATGTACTCCAAAAGAGGATTAATTATATTTCAATGGCACTATATATGGCAATTGATCAAAAACAGTATCTGTGCCCTATTTTTGTAGCCAAGAGATATTTTGAATATAAAAGAAATTCTGATACTATTTGTAGCATTTTGCAAAAAAAAAAGATAATGTATATACATATATATATATATATTTTATTATTTGATGTTCTTACTTTTGATGTCTCTTTAAGAATTGCGCATAGTGCTCGTTATTTGGTTATTTCTGTATTTTCGTACATAAATGAAATTAGTTGAAAAAAGGAATTCAATAAGTGATCGATACAATTGGTAATTTTAGTACTAAGAATATGTTTTCAAGGGAAACATTGTTATAAACGTATTTGAGTAATATAAAAAAAATTCGTTCGATAGTTCCATTCATAGGACAGCATCATATTTTGTATGTTATGTACATAATCGAAGAGTGACTATTTACTTCCGTGATACTTGTAATTATGTCGATGCTTTATGAACGAAGTATTTAAAAATCACCTAAAATGACAGAGTATTAGTCGGACTTTGTACAGTTTCAAAATTATAGTATAAGATATTTAGGAGCAGAAAAATTATACGACCAATGTAAAGGAACAATTTTTTGGGTAAAAATATGTATGTAAATATATATTTACATAGATGTCGAAAAATTCATACAAAGAATCAATATATTATGTATACATGATTTTTATTTGAGTGTCACGCGCGATCACATTCCCGTTTGACGGTAGCTTTAATGTTATTCAAGCGTGTTTAAAAAATTTCTTTAGATAACGCGTGCATAGAGCAGCTAGTGCAGGTGGCAATAATTCCAAAAACTGTAAAAATAAAGAGATCCTGAGGGACATTTGAGAGAAACAAAAATTAAGAACATGTACACAATCTTTTTCTATTTTTTTCTTTTCAATTGCAAGAAGATCGTTCATATGTAAGTATCCGTGGCTTCTTTTTAAAGATATAAGTAAACTAAACAAATGGTTAGTGTAGCATATAATACTGTGTTGCATGATAAAATTTTAAACAGTTTGAAAAGAACTCTTATATGTATTACTTCAGTTGTAAATTAAGTCCTAAGAATATGTATAGACTTATAAGCACTAAATTAGCATCTCATCGATAGGACAATGTTTGTATGTGTCAGGGATGTAGTAGACAAAAGGAAGAACTGTACATATTATTATCTTGAATATGGTACGGTGATTTATTGTTAATCGTAGTGTATTTTTTTTTTAAATAAATTATCAGCAATTATACAGATACAATTAATTATATCCGCACAAAGTCACGGATAATTCAAGGTACATATAGTATGTACAACTGTAAATATGCATTAAGTCATATAATTCGAAATTTTTGTAAATGTCACTTCTATATCACAACAAATTTTGAGAGAAGTGTACTTTATAATTATATATACATAATATTATATAATACTTTTGTTGAATTGCTCTATCAAGTACTTTACTCATTTGTTTTTATTACCAATGAAAATCGATGAGAGGTACAAACTGCGATAAAAGAATTGTATAAATGAATGGTAGATGCATATAATTCGACTTTATACTATGTAAAGTCATGAAATATTATATTATTGAAATCATATTAGCAGTATAATAACAGTGTTTTCACCGTTCATAAAAATGTGTATATTATTGTCTATGTTTATGTTAAGAACAGATAAATAATTTAAGATACTGTATCTTTGACTAGGGAATAAAATCACAAACATTATAAATTTCTTTTTCAAACCCCATACATATAACAGAAATTATGACTAAAAACGCTCCGACGATACTGGTTGACGACGGTTGATCTCCGAAAAAATATACTTGTACGATATAGGCCAATATGATATCCAAAGATCTAGTCACTGATACTTTGCCTGCACCTTCTATTTTTAATGCATTAGTCACTAAAATTTGACCGCACAATCCAGTAAATGCCACTAACAATATTTTACTCCAAGTGAACCAATCATCTGGTAGCTTTAAACTCTGTTCGTGATTTTCCGACACAAAATAGAAAAAGAATACAGCCGTGACCAATGACCACCAAGATATATTGAAGATTATCGTTGAAAAATGGATTTCCGAGCACTTTCTCATCACAACTATGTTGAGAGCTGTGAAGAAGGTTGCTAGGATAGCACATACGTATCCCATAATATTGTATGGTTCAGTTCTGTGTACCTAAAAGAAAGAGATGTTTTATAAAATTGTTAATTCAGAAAGACTATACCAAGAGTTAATTCCTTTACCTGAAATAAAAATGGTGGCTTAGAAACAAACACAACACCAGTAAATAGTACACACATAACGGTTACACGTAATATTCCACATGGTTCTTTTAGAAAAATGAAAGATAACGCAATAACGATCACTGGAGAACTAAATATGATGGTCGTAGCATCTCCAATGGGTAGTTTACGGAAACTATAATACAATAGCGACAGCGTCGCACCTCCTACTATTCCCTATAAAAGATCAAATAATTTAATAGGATCACTTTTTTTATTTAAATTATTTCTACTTCGTATTATGCGAATAACGCTATTACTAATTTTGTAATAAAACGTACCTGGAAGTTTAGGAGTAGTCTTTGACCTTTTGGACCAAATAAACTTTTGGAACTTTTAATGGCTGCTCCAGCCATGACTAACATTTGCAGAATGGCTCTGATGGCCAGTAATATCATAGGGTCTACATTCTGAATTGCTTTAACTAACGCGGAACTAATTGTGAAAAATGTACCTGAGAGAAATGCCAGAAATACGCCAAACCATTTGGTACCCTCTTGATACGTTTCAGCATTATTTGCAAATTGTTCTGTATAATGGTACGCTGGATGTATACTGTTATAAGAAGCAGTAGAGTCGATGCTGAATTTCATCTTCATCGTTCGAGTAACTTAACAGCTACAATATACAATTATACTGAACAAGATATCGGCATACTACTGCCTACCATCTGCTGTCTGGTAGAATTAACATACAGCTTTGCATGTCAAACAGCTTATGGGGGGATTAATGACGGTAGGAAGATTTGAAAAATATAAAAGCAATCGGATTGTGATCAGTCTGACTATAAAACTATAAAACATGAATTGTGACATGAACGAGTACAGAATAAAGTCATTTTACTTTTGTTTATTTTAGATTTAGTGTTCTAATTCGATACGGATGTGCATAATCAAAACAAGTTCTCTTATATCATTGATTACAGTTAATCGGAATTTTAATTTTTTGTTACGTGAATTATATTTATCGTACCGTTATGTCACTCATGCGATTTCAAAACATGTTGGCATAGTTCTGTCTTACTGCAGATTTGTGCTGCACTCGGCGTATATTACTTTTTTGCAAATATTAACGAAATCACGTTAATACAAGTACCAAAATAATGCTCTTTTATTATCAATTTTAAACGATTAATAAGTGTAAGTCTAAATTACAATTATTTATGTTGAATATCTTGTTTAAACATCATCAAAAATATATATATATATGGTCATATAAAAGAGATCAGTCCTTTCCAAATTGCAGAGCACTTGTTGGTTGATCTACACGATAAAACGTAGTACCCAAATTAAAGTATCCTAAATATTCAATAGTTTCTGGAGTTGTATCAATATGATAATGACCACCTTCTCCATGATTAGAAAAGCTGTGGAAGTGTTGAACGCGCAAATCCAAATTCTAAAAGTATAGTGCATATACACTTATTTTATCATACAACACTTAATTAATTTATCATACATATTTTATGATACAACATCACGTATACACTTACATGTTCAGAATTGACAAATGTGCCAACAGCTACAAGAGGTGTTGACATGTTATAAAAATGCAACCAATTGTTCAACTGTGCTTCCGTCTTAAGAGGAGTTGTAGAGAAATCTGGCATGATATGTTGTTTAACTTTTCCATCTCTCATTAAAAATGTTCCTCCTAATCCTATAGTTACAACAAATTAATGTCAGTGTTTGAACATAGCTCTTACTTAAATTCATCATCTATAAGATCAGCTTACCAACAAAATTATGTTCATAATGTTGTGCAAGTGCATTTCGCATGCATGCAATAAAATCGTCATTGCCAGTACGCTTCTTGGCATGAACTTTTAAAACTTGTCCTGGTTTTCCTTCGCTAACAAACAAGTTGGCTAATAGAGCTAATCTTGTTTCATCGTTAGGTAAAATTTTTAGCAAATTATTTCCGTTTGTTTTATCAATATATGAAATACGAGTTTCATTTTTCACATTAGAAGCTGAGACAAGCATGTTCATTATAAGCTGAAAAATTATTTATACAGCAAATTAGTTTAAATGAAATATGTCAGAATTGTAATCTGATGAGTATACCTCACAGTTGGAATTTAGGTAAGGCCATGGTCCAGCACCTGCTCCAATAACAAGGGAGTCTTTTGGATATTGCAAATGATTCAGCAGTTCTTTAATGTCATACAACTTGTCTCTTTGTACAGAGGGAAGAAGAAATGGTGGACCACCAATATCCAACAATGTTGGATTTCCACCCAATCCTAAACACATGATACATTGCATTAATTTAAAACAAGAAAATATTCTGTTTCTAAAACATTACCTGGTGCAGCAAGGTTGAAAGGTTCCTGTGTTAAATCAGGACAATCGACAACTTCTATTTGGACTTCAGAAAAATTTTTTACTAAGCCTTCTTTTAAAACTAAAAAAACAGATCACATACATTATACTATACAGTTCTCTTGTTAATTTCTATTACAATTTCTATTATTCAAGAATTACCATTTTTTACTTCATGAAGTGAAGGTACATGAAGTTCTCTTTTTTCAATGTTAAGTTCGTTTGGGTTTAAAGAAGCCATGGTTGGTGTATTAATATAGTGTCACTTATAAATTTGAATTAAAAATGTTAGTTTTATGGTAAATAAAATTTTTAATACCAACTAATGAAATTCGTAGAAGTTTCAATATATCTTCGCTCCAATGTAAATTTTCTTTGCAATTAAAAAGCTGAACAATATCGTTCAAAAGAAACAAGGAGACTGGCAGAAAGCAGAATACATCATTTTACCATTAAAACTTCGCTTTATCTAATCGCGTGTTCATACGCGCTCTTATTTCGTAAGAGTGAAATAACTTTTTACCACGTACTTACGATTACAATAATGTTGATACGTGATAATGTTTTACGTATAGTCGCTGGTAGGGATCTTGTGAGGTCATAAATTAAAACAGTAGTTATTGCTTTATTGACACAGGTAACTGATTTCGGGGACGACAGGGTATGAGCATACATAAGAAGAATAAAGTTATCGAAATATGAATCTCCTAATTCTGATATCGTATGGTCCTGAATGAAAACTTGAAAAGTCTAGCTCTATCCTTGCCTAAAAAGGTGTCAGATTACTAATTGCGGTCAATTAGAATCTGACACCGATCAATCGATCTCCGACCGATTTTACGCCTCACAAGATCCTTATCCCATTAAATTAATTAATACAAAAATTAATAGACCAGTACCATTTCTAGTAAAGATTAGATCACAGAGGAGGTAAAGGATCCTGTACCTCGTCTGTGATAAGATGATAAAAGTATTGATTAATGTAAAAAACTTTCCAGTTGGAAGTAATACATAATTTTCCTCAAAGATAGCGCCACAATGTATTTATTACATATTACGCGCGTAAAATTTTTAAGTATACGAATCCACAGTTATGTTTGCGATTAAATTTTACAGAAATAATTCGTCGTTACATTTAATCACAATTTTGTATCCTGTTAGATTCATTTATGTACATTTTTTATAAGACATGAATTAAACGTTACGATACTCTTGGAAATGGTTCGCGTGATCTCAATCTATACACTTAACATACCAAAATCTTGATTACTATCGAGTACATATTGTTCACAAGAGTAACTGCTTAGTCTTGATAAAAAGACGTCATGAGAAATGTTGGTTGTTTGCTTATAATGCTTAATTTTTTGAAACAAAGATTGTAATATACCTCGTATCAACAATTAATGTATATTAAATATACATTAATGCTCAAAGTTCTAGACTCTTTACAAATAATTCTACAGTTCAAGATTGACAAATTATAGTCTTATCTTTTTAAACGTTGTTTCAAATTAATATTCCCCATTCCCGCCTCAAAGAAAATTTCCTCTGATCTTATATAAAAAAAAAAAAAAGATGGGGAAGAGGGTTGGAGTACGTCGGTGGTCTCGGTAGGGTTGTCGTGGATGCGCATTGGGTATCGAAGGAGTTTGTCCCGTATCAACGTGGACGTTCCTGGATCGCATCGTCAGTATGCGGCCGCGCATTCCATGTGGGAACACCTGTTTGCTCTTTTGCCTTCTTCGCCAACTTTCTCGATCCCAAGCCGCGTAAATTACCATCGCGCTTGTTCTATTTTATTTAAGGTACCGAAAAGGAGACATTACTCCTGTAAATCACTTCAAAAACTTGAGGGAGAAGCGGACAGAGGGAATACTTTGTCGAGCTATTCTCGTCGAAAATTAAATGGCAGAATATTTTTATCGAAGCGTCGTTAATGTCGAGACGTACCAAGCGTGATACCGTTGAACGATAATAAAAGAGAGAAACGAGCAACCCTGTAGATTATCGACGGAGATCAAAAGGGAGAATCGTTAAAACATCGTTCGGTGAATCTGCGCGTGATAGATCTATATATCAAGAATAAGAGATAAGAAGCAAGACATAAGTGAGCGAAAGAAGGAAACAAGATACGATAGAAAGGGCGAAGGAGACGAGGAATATTATTGAGAGAGAGGAACGTTCTCGTGACTTCAACCACGTGTCTCTCGTGGTCCTCGTTTAAACACGCGTAAGAGCAATTTTCCTCTATTGACGTATACGTGTACGTCGGTTATTTGTGGTCACCCGCATTCGACGACCATTATTTCGTCTTGTCTCCTCGACACGGCGGACTTTGTCGAAAATTTAGCAAGCTACCCTGGCATGAGACTTTTTCAATATTAATTAACACCCCTCGTTCGCGTCTTCGCCTCGCATGCATTTTCCCGATTTCTACAACGTAATCGATCATTGAGTTTATCCCCTTCATCCGGCGTTCAACTAACGTAAGCATTAAGCTACGTTCTCACGTGTGCAGTGCACGACGTGGAACACGTTTGAACCACTTAAGGTATCGTGTACCAAGGAGGCGCTTCCTTTGGATGTGTTATGCATCGCGCGTTATACATGTGCGAACGTGGCTTAATATTTGAAGCTGAAATTGAAGAAACGTTCTTCTGCATGTTACGATCCAGAATCACTTTCCAGTCTCCATCGTTGGCGCGTGAAAAAATTACTGAGCGTTGTGATTGAAAATCTAGAGGTAGAGTAAATGGAAGTATAAACATAGTACAGGAATAATTATAAATTTGCTTTAGATAGATTTGGCGTGAAGCTTTTCCTAGGTACATACCGAGCACGATTACTTTTTCTTCCGAAACATTAGAAGAACTGGCATTTTAGTGCGGAGGCAGTTCGATGCACGTGATCTTGAATTTCCTTGCGAACAGGCAGGCGTTGACTGAACTTAAATTGCATTTGTTCCAGGACAGTACGCTGTTGATGATAGGAATTATAATTAATATTGGAAAATTTAATAGAATAGACCTAATGACCTATTGTTTAGAATGTTAAAGGAGTGAGTTTGACCCAGTACACGAGTTGGATGCGTAACTCTATTACGGTTGTCTTAACATATTATCGGTACAATTTTTCTAGTTGGACATAAAGAGACAATCTCTCCATGTTTTTTTTCTAAATCAGAAATACGATCTCAGTAGTGTATTTTGCATCACGTTTGTAAGACACGACGGGCGCATCGTACGGTAGGCAAGATTGCAGCCGGGTAGATTATTTGTAGCCGTGTCGCCATTGAGATGGTTTTATGGTAACCCCTTCCCCCGCGTACCTTTATATCGAGACTGAATGGACAGAGAGAGTAGCCTCCTCTATGAGATAATACGCCTGGTTGTGCCTAAGCCATTCAGGCCCGAAGTCGGATCCATCGAATCGCGAAAGATCGCGCGAGGTGAGGGTGGACACCGTGCAGGCCCCTGCAGTCATGCTCACCATCCAAAACGAGTGAGTATATCGGTTTGCATGCGGTATATCGTGGCTACGCACGATCCATCGGCTGCATCGATGCATTCGTGCACACCTGTCGTTCGCTGTTGCGCTTTTTCGCCTTCTCAGCTTTTCAGAAATCCGTTGCCACACGCTGATGGGCTTCTTCTTTCGTGGCTTTATCGACCATCGTTTCAGAGCACCTACGCCGCTGGGATTCATGACTTTTCGGCTGTTACGCAGCTTATACGAGACGATGGATTAAAGTAAACACCTCGTGATCCGTACTTCTTTCTTCTCTCCTCTCGAAAGCTCTCGTCAACTTCCTAACTTTGCGATCTCGTTCAGTTCACCTCTGATATTCCGTTCACCTCTTGCCCTAGACGTGTCGTTGTTTGTTTGTTTGTTTACTTAGTAGAGCTTCTAGAACCTAGAGAAGAGTTCTGGTATCAATCTTGTTAATTTAAAGTGTTTCCAAAAATTACTCGTGCCTACTTCTTCCTTGAAGAGTTCGTGGTTTCGTGGTGATGACGTGGCTTAGCGTTTAGGGACGGTGTCGTTATACGAGGGTACGTGGGAAACCTCGAAAGTAAACGATTTTAGGTTTGCTAGATCTTCGATAAGTCTCTTCGGCGCGATTAGCGTATGAATCGAAGATATTCTTAAATCGATCGTGCTCTCTAATTCTGAAACAAAAATTTTACTGACATTATTTTTCATCAAAAAGGTAAAACCTTTGCTTTCGTAGTAAAACAAGTGTCTACTTTTTAATACACTAATTCTCCTCCTATTTCTTTTTCTCTTCTACCGTTAAGAATTTTGCTGTTTTCCTGTGGATATACTGAAAGCCATTATGTTTTGGGGAGAGATAGGTAACAGGGCCCACGCAATTACGAAAGTGCGGTTCGTGACAGAATCGTGACGCAGTTCCTCGCAACGACGTCGATTCCCTTTGGGTTATGTGCAGTAACACGACAATAAACCACTACAGTAGCGGTGCATAATCTAATGGCACTTTGCGTTCGTGCGACAAGTATAGGACAGTGGAGGAACAGGCTGCACCTGGCTTCCCTGGTTCGTTAATTGCTGTGCTCTCTCGGCTCGTGTCGCATTATTCTGATGGTCAAAACAACAACAATCAGGGGTTAAACAAAAAAAAAAAAAAACATGTGCCTGTTTGGTATCATTCTCTAAAAAAACACTTGTTTCTTATTAATCATGGCTCGTCACCTTTTCTTTTTATATCTTCTGACATCTATAATGTCCAAGTCACCGAGTTCTCTTAGGTTTTCTCCTGCTCCCTAGTGTCTTTGTCTTCTGGCGTGAGTCTTCTTTGGGTTGCAATTTTCACCTGATCTCCCTAAAAGCAGTGGATCTTTTACAATTCGCCACGGAACACGCAAAACACATCTGTATACGCGAATACGATATTTCCAAAAGCCCTTGAGACGCTTATTCATGGCTATGTCAACGTTCGTATCGCGTGATACCCTCGCATCTATTCGTGTTAATGCAGTGTACGCGCGCCCATTTTACCATGCGCGTTTACCTCCCCGTTTGTTGTCCTTGCTTTGCTCCGTTTCCATCGGGGGTACTTAGCACACTATGGATCGGGGACATTCGAACCGTTTAAAGGACTGTTCCCGTGCATTTAGAACCCACTCGATCGCACTAGTAAGTATTGGTAAACAAGCGCGCCTCATAAAATGGACAGATCCTCTTGAGAAGAAGACATTAACCATCCAGACCTTTCAGCGTCTTGGACGCTCGCTCGTAACAAAATGGAGCTAAATTTAGAAACCGCGGAAATCTTGGAGCGTTCTCTATTTTCCAAAGTTTATACGACTCGGGGAACGCCATTGTCTTGCGCAATTAGAGTAAACGTAGGTTATACAATAGCGTCGGGGGTGAAAACTTTCCTCCTATTGAAACTGAATTTCACTTCAAAGAGGAGGGTATTGTCAGACAGAGAACTGAATATCGCCTGTTACCACGTATCCGTAGCATGACAACTTACATGATTATAGTTTATGAAAATCAGATGCAAATATGTCTTTTCTCTCTTTGAAAGTTCACCACCAAAGTCTGCATTCCGATTGTACCAATTAATCGAGTCAGGAGGTGCACCAAGCATGGCAGACAAATTGGAGCAAGATTCTCGCGTGAACTTGGATAGGATCTACCGCCTGTTGCTTCTCGAAGACAGGAATAAAGAAACGTCGTCGCGATTGCGAAGATTTTTCTGGGGTTCCCCTCAGTCTAGCTAGGTAGTCGTGCCACGAGCAGGACGAGCTTACTAATTTGTGACTGAACCGATATTTCTGACAATCAAGTGCTATTCAACTGGCAGACGTCGTCCAATTCTATCCTTGGATGTTTGATTTTCTTTCACGACGCATAGAATAAGAAGCTCGCGTATCAAAGACGGTGTATATACAAGATCACGATGACATTCGTGGCTTGCTGATTGCAAATCTGCTCTGTTATCTAACTTTTCGCGCTCGAGAGATTAAATATTGTCCTACGTTGAAATGTCAGTGCATGCTATCAGGCCAAACGAAGGCTTACCACAGGCAGGGTGACATTTCTGAATATTAAATTAATGGCTCAATCGAACCTGTATGTTGGTCGTGGTCCAACTACTCGTAAACTTTTGTTAAATAACGAGTTATTGAACTTTCCATCGTTTAGATGCTGACCCCTAGCAATTGGCCATAAACAGTCTCTTAATGTACTTAAACGTGAAACGGCTAACATAGTTTAAGTACAATGCATCACTGCTTGTAACTTATGCATGCGCACGCTCATCCACGCAACTCTCGCCTGATTGTACACATTTTTACCATAAACACGTACATACCTATATCCACAATCGAATCAATACGTAAAAAGTTTTCTAATCGAATATTCAAGGAAAAAATATAATTATTTCAGCATGTCACCGCGCAATGGCTCGTGCGTGGCGGAAGTGAGCTCCGTGAGGAGTCTCTCGTCGGATGATGTTTCAGCGACCAAGCCACACCGAAAGAAGTCCTGCTGGGCACGTGCCACCGATCCAGCTCATCGCCGTGGACGTCGAATCCAGCTCCTGCAAATGCTGGTGCTGCCATTCATACCGATCCTTGCGTTGATCGTTCAGACGGCCAATACGCTCCACGACATCCTAATTTATCGGCAAGAGGTCTCAGACATCGAGACACAGGTAAAAAGTCACACGTTTTTGGGATCTAGAAAGAAATTTAGATGTAGGTATCAAGTATGATTTCATTGATTTCATGTATGAGGCTACTGCGTACTTGGTGTATACAGGCTTCGCAATATAGAGTACAGGTATCTTCTCTGAACGATACTGGTAGCGCGTAAAATCGAATTAATTAACAGGGCCAAGAACTTGATGAAATTATCTGAAATGCTGTTAAAACCAGCTATCAAGTTCTCGTGAATAATAAACAGTCAAACCTGAAACATAAAAAGAGTAATAAAATATACTAGATAGATATACTATATACTATACTATAAAGTTATATACTATAAAGTGTTGGAGCATGATTAGCCATCGGTACCTTTTTTCATTCAATCGATGTGGATCGTTCATCAAGCTACAATGCACTCGTTCCCACTTTAATGGATCCTTTAAGATCCTTTCACGATCAGACGGACTCGCTTCCTGTCGTGTATTTCTTTCCTTACGGGCGCGTAATTATACGAGCAGTATAATTAGGTCGGACTCGTATAATTCAGTGGCAATCGATCGACAAGCCGTCTAACAGTAACGAAGGAATGAGTAAACATCCACCACACCTACGCACTCTTTCGTTCGAGTGTGGTTGATGGGTTGCTCGCAAAGCCGTCCATTTCTTCGATTGTTCCCGCACATGAAACATAGATCATTGTAACGAATCACTTCTGTCTACGATTTACAACAATTGTCTCCTTTGATTCGCATCATTCACCTATAATAACAAAACGATTCCCTTGGGAAAGAATTGAACTCTTCAAATTAAACATTTGTTTATTGAGGCGAGTCTCTTGAAAAAAAAAACTAAAGAATACTTTTGTAAGAAGAGAAATCGAAGGCATCGATCGTAAATTAATGTTTCCTCGAAAAGGGTGTGAATCAACAAGCAGTACATTCATCCTACGTGACATTTTACCTCGATGCAAACACAAGTAGCACAAGTACACATAATCATTCTAATAAATGTGTCGAACGCGATAATAATTTCGTATTCGACGCACGTCCTTTCATTATTTCCCTTCGTGAGCAATTTTTTACGTAGTTTTTTTTTTTTAAAGAAGAAAGGTCTTACGCTAACGCGGTATATAGATGAAAATTATCGCTAAATTTGAATCGCAGCAGCCCTTTTGTGGTTGACCTCGAGTCTTCATTTTCCACGCGAATACCTTCTTTAATGCTACCGACGAACACGTTAAATTTCTATTGTCAGCATAACGAGGGGACAAACGCGAAACGATTTTGCACCCTGTAAAGTCGATTGCGTTTGACGTTCGCGTTTCAGGCGATACGAACCTCGGAAATTTTGTTTTCACGCTGATATTCGTCTCTATAGTTGGTCGAAGCATGCAGAAATAGATTCAACAATCGCAGACGCGATGGATCAATCGATCGTAAGCGCTTTGTTATAGGTGCTCCAATTTCAATGAATCTGTTTACTGGTGTTATCGAGATCACTGGCTGCCCGTTGGACGGAACGTTGTTAAATTAAAACGATGCATAGTAACGAATATTGTCGCGCTGGAATTCGCGCGACGATATTCAAAGAGACGCGATGGTATTTTTTGAAATAGGATACGGTCCTCATGGGGAATAGAAACAGGCTAATGGTGTTTTCGACGCGATCCCCACTTGTCCTAACACGTGCCGCGGACAAAACACGACAGTGTCGAAAAGAAAAGAGAAAAAGAAACGCGAAAGATTCAATTCGCTACTGGTCGGTATGGAATTATTGATCACGCGCCGTCGACGGTGATATTTCGAATCGAGATAGGTACATGTAAATAAAATCGACGGTAACCAATTCAATCATTGCACGGTACGCTGATCATTGACAAAGACTAGACCATTATTATTTCATCGCGCATTGAATCTTTTGGAATGTTTGCTTTTTTTTACACACGGAATCGCATTGTTGCCAAGAACGATCGATCCTTGAAAACGCAGCTAGATTTTCAATTAATAGAAGAAGCACTGAAACGAAACGTAATCAACGCGCTTCGATGATTCTTTTCGATATATACAGTGATGGCGGTACAAACGAGCAGCGAATGATTCCTCGCGGAAAAATAAGTGGAAAGAGCTATAAAATTTCCACTGCGTTTTTCTACAACATCCTATAATAAAATACAATAAATGCATCCTCGACGTCTCGAGGGTCCACCCCATCGTCGTCGAAGCTTAACGTTTTGTCAACAAAGGGCTGATCGTTGCGTAACTCGCGGGAATGGGTAGGCAAAGAGGATTAACGTCCCTTAATTCCACCCTTGCTCGCGGTCGAAGAAATTTCCAATCTAGAATGAAGTAGTCTCGGTTCGTTCGTCACGGTGGACATCGCGCGTAGCCCCCAGAGGGTGGCGGCGGTGGTCGAGATCGAAATTCATCGGAACGGGGTGTAGCCTCGAGTACAGCCTCACCCACCCCTCGATCTCGAGTTACTTGTTTGACGAGCACGCTGGCGTGGCACCCGCAAAAGGCGGAAAAGAATGGACGCGCTTCTCTCTCGTCCTCCTTCCCTCGTCGATTGTAAGCACGTCGAGAGTTTTATACCGGTCCCGTTGATGCACCGCCACGCCCTTCGCAATGAAACTCTATGAGAAAAATTGCCAGGAGTCTTCTCTAAAATGTTCAACTCTTACAAACATTACAATTCTGATAACGAACAGTCTAAATATAACGAACACCACTTCCTATTATCTAAAATAGTAGCCGTGTTGGAATGGCTTCTTTCTAGTGGGTCACTCTGTATAAAAAAAAAAACAAAGCTGCAACATAAGATACTTCCACCTTCGCGGTATTCTCGTGTGTTGTCGCATAGGCGATCTATAATTATCGGAATACTTTAGGAGCACGGAACGCAAAAGTATCGACTTGCAAGTATACTAGAAGGCCATTCAGGTACTTGGAATTTCGAGTGATTACTCGATGTATAATCAGGTGCATTCGGTCACTCTATCCCTTGTCACTTTGTCCTTTACGATTAATCCTATCTACTTTCTGTACGATCGAGGACAACACCCATCATTAACTGGCAAAACGTCGATCCATGTAACTTGAAACGCTCAAGCAAAATCCTTTCGAGAAGTTAAACTACATGTTTTCATCTTGTTCACAGGAGATTCCTGAAATCATCGAGCAATGGTTAATGGTTCTAAAACAATTTACTAATAATAAACACCTTGTTGCATGTTCTCACTCGTCCAATATCGATTGAATTTCCAACTGTTTCCAGGTAACAATTGCCACCGACTTGGGGAAAGTAGTGACGAGGATGCAACTCGAAAGATCCGAGGTTGCATTCTTCATTTATACCAACGGCAACACCCTAAGGTAATGCCAACCGCGCTATCATTTCTATAAATTTCGTAAAGTTTCACGCTGTATGTTTCGTGATGCGATCAGCGTCACATACCATTGTTTATTCCTTTCACTGTTTGCTGGGAGTATTGGAAGCGTCTTGATCTCTGGGCATACGTGACTCGGTAGCAGAAGCTCTTCCTAAGAAGAGGAACCCTTTACAGGCTAATAGAGACAGATGAGCGACAGGGTGCCTTCTAATCAAGGCGCACTCGACGTAATACACTTTTCCTTGTATTTCAACAAAACAATAGCGTCATGGAATACAGGAGTAGCTTTAGGATCTAAACGAAGATCTACTTAATCCTCATCGTAACAAACAGGAATTTAAATGCTTGTGCCTCCGTGCAGTCTTAATTTCTTCGATATAGTCAAAGCTGTTAATAAAAATCATTTAGATTTCCTTAAATAAATCTTTTAAAAACTTTCTGCGTGACACTATTAACAGTCGCGTTGAAGCTTGAGCTATCTTGCAATTATCCAATACTCTCGAATTCAAGGTTTAGGATGTTAATTAGAACCGTATGATCAGTGAAACGTGACACGTTGACCCGACCCTTTCGCTTGAATTCTCCCACAGAACCATGAAAAAGTCCATTCCCAACGAAATTTTCGTTACGAGAACAGTTTCACGATCCTTGAGGGAGAGAAAAACTGGATCTCGGTTAAACGAGAACTAAAACGAACAAACAAGTCACCACCGCCAATTATCGACGTAGTTAACTGATTAGCCACGGTCTTTTACACCTGTTCAAGGTCGAACTTGACGCAGAGGTTCGCCATAACCGATCAGGCTCTCCACAATATGACTACGTGGCCCCTGGTCTCGGTGCCGAGGGATGAGAGCAAGACGCAAACCTATGACGTAGTCAGCAAAGAGGCCTTCCAAGCACGCCTCGAGGATTTCAGGTAACAAATCGATCGACGAATGTTCGAGGTCTTCTCACTCCAAGCAGAGTCCACGTGGCCACGCGTTTATGACGTCAGAAGATCCCCCGTGTGATGGTTTCGCTTTGATTGCTGTAACAATCGCGACGCGATCGTTTGACCCTTTTGAAGTTGTGCGAGATTATGGGCTCAGTCGATGGCTGCACTACGCGTTTAAAGAAAGAAAAATATGGGTGGCAGTCCTCCAGTAGGATATGTTTACACATTGAATTAGTTCTAATGGCTGCCTTTGTAGAAGCAATACTCGCTTGTATGGAAAGTTACGCCAGAAGCCTCTATTCCCTCGAGCCTCCGTACCCGACACTTGTTGAATTCTCATTCAGCCTCGAAGTGGAGAATTCTACTTTATCGCGAGCCTCTCCCTGTTGGCCAACGCGACAAGAAGTTTCCTCCTCGACGTTTCGACGAACCGAACTTTTATTCGTATCGATGGATCTACATTCTTGGAGGCCTATAATTAAAGTTTACGAGGAACCCGTATTAAAAACATTGTTTACAAATACTATTACAAATATCAGACACAGTCATTAACAAAATTAGCATACATGCCAGTGACAATTAAATTCAATTACTAAATACCAATACTTACATTTTACAATATCTTCTGTACTGTTTAATAGCTGTAATCACATAACGTGTATCACGCAGTATTTTTTCATATTTTTTTGTCGCTTTATCATATGTCAACGATTTCATAACATCATTTTCTATAGATAACATAGATAAATTAATAGGTACAATTATCATGTTACCATTGCCATAAGCGTTATCGGGATTAGATAAATCAAAAATAAAGTGAACACTGGAAAAATAACATAAATGTAGACGAATGGAAAATGAACAAAATAAATAATACGATTCAATAGTACAGTATACGGAATTATTTGAGAAAAATTCTCCAGATTCTGTGGAGCCGTAGGAAAATAAATGCGAGTCGATTAGGGTCGACGTTTTTATTCCTTCCAGATACTCGCGTTTATGCACGCTCTCTTTTATACAAATCCGCTTAATTTCTTACAGTCCCGAGATTCTTCGGTAGATAACTTGGAAATCCTCTTCAAAAACCTTTGTGACGTCGTCTCCTGTAACAATGAGAATATTTGATTAAAAGACAAATATATAAAATCGTGTAGAGTTAACAAAATTTAATAATGCCACGATGCAAGCTCTGTCGTCGTTAATATAGCTCGCGTACGCGAACAACGAAGAAACGAAAGTTGAAAAAATAGAAGAAAGTATTGGAATATCAGGTAGCCTGTCGTCGGTGCCGCATCGGGAGAAGCAATATATGTCGTCTTTAATGTTGCGTTCGTGTACGGACAAGGGAAAAACGATAGTTGATAAAAATAGAACAAATATTTGCATATCAAACAGTGCATATCGACGCGTCGAATACAAATTGTTGACGTACACAAAATACACAACATTTCAAACGTCCATTTACAGTTGGGTATTTAAGGGACTAATTAGTGAAGGAGAATCAAAAGACGTGACAATGCAGAGTACTCTTACAGAGATCTGACTTATTGTTAGTGATCGTAACTAGATTGAAACATGGCATTTTGAATATTTTTGATTAGGTCTACTCTGTGAAACTACTCTGTACGACGTCAAAACGACGCAAGCGTTTATAACAGCACCGTGTCGTGTCGCATTCGTCTTCTCATATCGATCGATTATAAAAATACGTGACCAGGACCCGCTTTTTCCTGAGATCAAGTCGAATCGAAACTATGTACCGCGTCTCTATAAAAACAGTTGAAAGAATAGAAAATTACCACTCAGGAATATTCCCGAAATTTGTTTTTGGTTCGTTGCTTGCACGAAGCTTCGCGGTACAGTATCAAGCTCGTGGATGAACAAGAAAAATTAGTAATCGTTACGCAGTTACGAATCCACGGATATATACGCAGGATGGAACAACATTAATACGCCTCGATCGGGAATATTTGCAGGAGGCACGTTTTTCATTTGGCCGAACTGAAAACGACATACGACCCCGGTAACGGAGCACGTTTAGCCGATAAATCGATACGACAATGAAGTATCGGTACGGACAGTGCAGGCCAGCTCTCCTCGAAATCAACTCGTATTATAAAATCTCTGGGAAAGCTTGATTGACAATCTGCGAAAACATGCGATACTTTAGGGCGTCGATATAAAAGAATTTCGGAAAACATAATTTGAGGAACTTTGTAACTTTGTTTCAAGTTGGTAGAAGCAACTTTGCAAGCTCATACATGGCCACGATTTCTAGGCAGATCTATTTGCTTAACCTTATCTTCAGAGAATTCCGCAAATGGAAGTTCCGTCGCGCCAAAGAGCGTTAGACCGAGGGATCAGTTTCTCAGGAAATTCTCCATCGATCGAACACGAGTTCTGGCGGTTTCTCGGCTGTTGGCTATTACACGACCACATGTCAGACAATAGAACGCGTTTCTGTCAGCGGGAGCACCGGTAACAAGCCGCTAACAATCCTCTTCGTCTTCCATCCGTAAAACATTACACGTCCCTGACAAAGATGGCGAGAAGTAGAGACGAATAGATCCTACATACATATATGTATTAACTCGAACTCATCCAAGACCAAATAGCACCATTCGATTCCCTGCGTTCTATTAATCGTGATCGTTCGACCTCAACGGAATTAATTATCGCAGTCGTCTAGGTGATTATTTTCAACGTTCCAGGGTGGAACTTTCTCTATGATCACGGCTCGTTTCACTTTGCTCAATTAGCGCCCTAATGATATTCGTTTTGCGGGCCCTCTGTATGTCAAAGGCGTGTACAATGACAAGTAATCGAACTAACAGAAGTTACAGCAACTATTACATCGGTTCCACAAAGAAGAATAAACTTAGAATTATGTGACATTGTCTGACTCTTATGTAGAATTATTAGAATATTCGATTAAGGGTGAAACGTCATTCTATCGTTCGTATCAATGCAAACGTGTGATAGGCACGCATACGACACGAAACCTGAAACAAAAAAAAACTAGGATGTGACACACGCGCGAATTACTTTTTTTTCTCTCTCGCTTCTCGGCCTTCTCCATCGAATCACCTTTACGAGCAATAGATGAGGTTGTCACACATGAGCGCGTGACCGCCCATTTGGAGCAGTAGACAATATTTTTAGACCCCTCTTCCCGCCTTCCTCTTTCCGCCGCTTCTGGCTTTCCTCTCTGTCGCTCTACGAGTATCGCGTCTCTGACTAAAAGCTGTGATGCAACGTTTAGGTCGATTTTCTGTTAACTCGATCAACTCCATCGGCGAATGCGAGCTTGGAACAATGAAATTATCATCGATATGCCCCCCTTCGGTCAACGTCGACCGAACAGTAAAAGTTGAACACGCAGGAACGTCTATAGCGTTACCTCCACGTCGCGTGTTTACCTTCAGAGGGTGATGGACATTGGTAGAGTTAACCGTAAATGAACGCGTTACCAACCGATGTAAAACAACTAACTTTATGCGAGTTAAAAAACCAAAGATTCAAGGGATCTTTGAGATCACTTATACTGCCAGTAGTAAAAACACTTCCTTACATACTTTCTATTAGCTTCTTAGTTCCATCTTCTTCCAGGCAAAAGATAAGTTCAGAAGAGAGTAGCATAACCGAAGTGATGACATGGTATACAAGCGTAAACGCGGCGATGCTGGACCACCTGACAAATCAAATCAAAGAAACGGATAACAGTGGCGTTTGGAGGTAAGGAAAATAAATAAATAATTTCTACCATTGTTTTCCTGCTAAGCTGAGAATGTTGCAGTTCACTAGGCGCGTCCAATTGTATCTTGAAAATTATTTCCGATATTTGACTATGTCCATCTAATATGTACAATGAATTTCCATTTCAGGTATTTGATAGCCTTTAAAAATTTACTGAGAAGCATCGAGAGCCTGGGTATTGCTTCCGTGTACGGAATCAATTACTTCGGACGCGGAATCCTTGTGGGGGATAATTACGTCAGCTACGTACGCCACGAAGCTCTAGGACGTGATCTTCTCACAGGATCCCTTACATACGTGCCTTCTCTTAAGCATTTTTATGCGGAACTCACTCGTACCATGCCAGATTATAGCAGAATAAAATCTAGGTAGATAAAGAACGCGTAAATTAGACGAAGATAACAACTCTGATCGGTAAAATGCATGATATGGAATAGATAGGTTTAATTTAAAAGATATATGTGTCCCAGGAGAAACGAGATCTTGAAGAACCAGAAGAGAGAGCCAAGCGTCGATGACGCGATCGCTTATTTCGATTCTATGGCGACTTACGTCGACGAGCTACGGAAACTTCAGCGAGAATTACGTCACATGATAAGGTAAACATTTATAGCGAAGCTATTTGATGCTTGCAATGAACATGAATGCACCCACAAAATCAAAGATTAAATTAGAAACTTGATAACGGTGATTTTTATCCTAATTTAACACAGGAACTACGTGAATTCAACCTTGCAAGACGCGAGCAACAAGGAAGTTGCTGGAATAGCTATAGTCGTCCTGGTGTTGGTCGTATCCCCTATTATTATAATACTAGTACGTAACGCGGTTGCCACGATACAAGTAAGTAAAACCTAACAATTCGTGATTATGTGTTCTAGAAAGAGCTTCTGTCCCATCTAATTTAATTCCAGTGCTGGCTTGATAGCAAAATAAAAGACTCGTTGTTCCGTTTTTTGGTCTGAATGCTTGCATCTGTAACAATTACAATAACGATTAAAATTCCCGTTACAAACTAAACGATACTTTTTTTAGATGTACGCTGCCAATTTGGCTCAAAAGGCGCGAGAACTCAAACAGGAAAAAGGGAAGAGCGACACGCTGCTCTTCCAAATGTTACCGCCTAGCGTCGCTCAACAATTGAAGCAAACTCAACAGGTACTTTGACAAGGATTCTTGCATCTGCATTGTTGACATCGATAGCTTTTAACTATGCTTCCATTTGAAAGGTTCCAGCTGAATATTATGAAGCAGTGACCGTGTACTTCAGTGACATAGTTGGATTCACCGAGATCGCTGCAGAGAACACTCCCCTAGAAGTAAACAATTTCGTTATAAAATTAAAGATTCTCCATTCCTACTTCAAACCATCGTATACTTTCAGGTTGTTACATTCCTGAACTCCATCTACAAGCTCTTCGATGCTCGTATAGAGTGCTACGACGTGTACAAAGTAGAAACAATCGGTGACTCGTACATGGTTGCCTCTGGCTTGCCAGTTAGAAACGGTAGACATTCTTGTCTACGTTCGTATTATACTAACTTTTCTACTTCATTTTTAAACGCGTTTAATCGTGCGTTGTCTTGCAGGCGACAAACACGTATCAGAGATAGCGACGATGGCACTCGATCTTCTGGCAGCATCGTCAGTGTTTCAAGTGCCCAAGAGACCAGGGGAACGACTTCAAATCCGCAGTGGCGCTCACACAGGGCCTGTTGTTGCTGGAATCGTTGGAAGCAAGATGCCTCGTTACTGTCTCTTTGGAGACACGGTGAACACGGCCAGTCGTATGGAATCTACTGGGGAAGGTACCTCCTTGTGCATCTCATTGTTTCTTAATGTATAATAGTTTCCGCGCTTAATTATTAAACTCTCGTTGCACACAGCTCTGCGAATACACATTAGCCTGGAAATGAAGAAAGCTTTGGACGCCGTGGGAGGATTCAAAATAGTGCATCGTGGTCTAGTGGACGTCAAGGTTTGGACATAGAGAACAATGTAAAATACTTTATTATCAAAGTGCCCTAATAATATTCAGTTTCGCAGGGTAAAGGCCTGATGGATACCTATTGGCTAGAGTGCAAGGATGGTGGAATCGCCCGTGCAGCGGAGCTAGATCTACCCACGTTCTTCGAGGACGTTCGACCAGTTTTCATACGTCGTCTAAGAGAGGAGGGCACTCTCTGATGCGAGCCGTACTCCCGACGGGACCTCTGGTACCTGAACCGACCACCCACTCCTTACATTCGTCTCTCGCAGCCCAACCTTATCGATCACCTGAAGAAACCGAGTCAGGGTCGCAAGAACCGACTCTCCCATCCTAATCTTCACATCACCCCGGTTAAACCACCTCCACAGTCACAGTCCAGCATCGAATCCCAAGACTCTGCAACCTACGAAGGAACTCACTCGACGACACCCTGTCCACCGAGTTACTCGCCCGCGAGTCAGCGCAGTCGTTACTCCCAACCGAATCTACCCACTCTCCTGATATCCTACGACAGAAGATCAGGCGGTGGTTCACCAGATCGTCGTATTAGAATGTCCCAGCCAACCCTAAACTCCAGCTTCAGTGGCATCAATTTCGCTGGAATGAACCGTGGCACCAGGCTCTCCTACATGAGCCTTCGAGCAGCATCAGGGGATAACAGCGTTAATGAGGAGAGATTATCAGCACCGAGTGTGCACGGTGGTAGCTCCAGAGGAAGCTTAACGATGGATCAAAGTTCCGCGAGGCTGTCGCAGCCGGATGTGCGACGGTTCACGTTGCGACACGAGGCCCCGGCGAAGAGGGAACGTCTTTCTCAGCCAACTCTGATGAGTGGCGATTATCAGCCTGGTCGTGGACAACAGAGACTATCTCAACCTTGTCTAAGTACAGGGAAAGAGCTCAATCTGCCCACGATGGTGTTCCATTCGCCCTCGCCGCCGCCAATCAAGCACAAAAGATTCTCTCCAGCCATACACGCCAGTCAGAGGGACAGACTATCACAGCTGGACTTTGGTGCTAAATATAGAAACTTCAAAGAGTCCGCCACGACGAAATTTAACCGTGACAGGTTCTCGATACCGGAGCTGGAGACGCAGAACGATCTCAAGCTGATAGCTGGCACGCCCAAGCAGAGGTTCAGCCTGGACAGCCAGCTGACGCGAAGCCAGGATGTAACACGGTCCAGATTGCTACCTATCGCTAGTTCACCCATCAGCGAACACCAGCAGACTAAGCTGGACGAGCCAACTGGGATCCCTGGATGTATGCTCAAGAGTCCAACAAAAGAAGGCCTTGGAAGCGTGCTCGTGGCAAGCGCCACTCCAATATTACCTGCGTATGAGAGACAATTACTATCCTCCGAGTTGCTTTCGATCAAGAAGAGCATTGGAACAGGCTCGACCGCGAGCAAACTTCCCCCAATCTCACCTATTCACACCAGAGAGAGGATGTCGGTGCCAGAGATAAGGAACTCGAGTCTACGCCGATTGCTCGATCCTCCGACCAGACAAAGACACAGCATCACGGGCAACCTGAGACAGAGCATCATCTCGCCGCTCAAGCCACTCGACTTTGGCAAGAAATCGCCGAAGCATCTGTTCGAGGAAGCTCTGGAGAGATTCAGGAGGGACGAGAAAGAGGAGAACCGCAAGAATGAGATGTCTAACTCTGAGACCATCGTCGACATTGTCGACGGGCCCAAACATATACAGAAACACTATTCGTACACTTACGAGAACACTGACGAGAGCTCCACGCTGCTCAGGAAGATAAGCGTGTCCGCGATACCGAAGAAAAAGTATTTAGAAAGCAATTTCGACGAGAACGAGCAGGTGATCACGACTGTGATCGAGACAGACGTGCCCATGATAATGGCCAGTCCAAAATATACTAAGAAATCGTCCTATTCGAGCGACACTCCTAAGTGGATCAGGAAGTACTTGGAGAACGAAAGTCCAAAGGTGGGGAGGAAAACAACTATTAACAAGAAGGAGAGCAGGAGGAACAGTCGAAGGAAAAGCTCGTTGGAGTCGATGGAAGGTGATAAGGTTTCAGATAAGGTTCGCTCCAAGTCGGTTGGTAGCAGCGATAGAAACCCTATGGTGAAGAACACCGTTCTGCAGTCTGAGTCGAAGAACATGAAGAACACCTACGTGAGGATCGTATCCTCTAGCAACGCCGTGCGCGAAAACAAGTACGAGGTGAAGGTGGAGAACAATTGGACCGATGGAAATGGATTGTACGACAACGAGTGCGAGGACACCGACTCCGACGATTCCACGTCCATTTAAATTAAAAGAATGATATACCTAGGGTCAACTAAACAAAGGGATGTGAAATAAAAATGCGAGGAAACAAAAATAAACGCTTACAACAGAGTTAAATTACATTTACGAATTGATGCAAGGGATTTAAAAAAAAAAAAAATAGAAAGAATTTTTAGATTCTGTACTTAAACCGCTCGAATTTAAACTGTAACCTGAAACAGACAAAATCAGTGGCTGATACTGAATGCTTTTATTTAGTTCAAACATTCGTTGAAAGAGAACATAGAAAAAAGGAGGAACAATACCGAATACGGACCACGCATTATGAGATAACTCGACCAGCCTAAACACACATCTTGAGAGCGAAATAAGTTAACGAGCTTCAACTAAAATATTTTCTCATAGACTTGTATATATCGTGAACTCGACACAGAGATTTCGAAAAACAGAGAGTACATATATATAACAGGTTGTTCCATTCTTCATGAACTCACGTATCTCTATTGTAACCTTGAAGATTACTTTCAGTAATAGCAGAGATCGTTTAGTTGCTCGTGATAAATGAACCTGTATATATTTATAACGAGGACCTCTGAATCTCGACGCATTATATTAATTTAAATCGAGCTAGGAAACGTTGACTTTTACCAAAGTAAAATTAAGGTATCGTGTAAATAATCGAATTATATTCGCTTGTACTAGCATCGCTAAATGTTTACTATGAGTATAGTTAGCAAATTTTGGAAGAGGACAGGAATATAAATTTCTAGTTTACTTCCATTATAATTTTTGAACATTTACTGCTGTGGATGAAAAGTCAGATATGTTTTAGCTATGTTATCAGCGTATAAAAAAGACATTAGCCAAATATTCCACTGACATGTAATTGCCATGATTTTACAGTAATATATGTTAAAAAATTATTTTCTTTCGATACTAGTCATCAATGAGATTCATGTGTAAATACAGACACCGTCTCAAACACCTACTAACGATTGTTGCATAGCATTAATATGGTTTCAATTCTTATCAGAGAATAATTATAAGCATCTGTCGAGACGATAATGCCATTCGAATAGTCTTCTAGAAAAAGAGAAACTTTGTACTCTCCTATGAAATTATACTACCAAAGACTCATTTGTCACATAAATATTATATTATATTATATAACGACATTATAATGCTATGATATTATAACATTGGGACATAATCAGTGTAATGTTATGATATCGTAAATTGAGTATGAATGTAATATTGAGGTTATGATTGTGAAACTTAGTTACCATTTATCGTTAGCTTAAAAAAAAAAGATAGTTCTTTATGTATATCATTTAATATAAAAGAAGTTATATATTAAAATGTAATCAACATGAAAAGTATATAAAGTGTATTTAATTTTTAACACGTTGTTTGTACACCGTTTATACCTTATAATTAATTTCTGATTAAAACATAAACAGATAGCACATAGCACTTAACCTGTTTTGCTATGAAAACAAGTGAAAAGATAAACAAAAATTGTAAATTTCAAAGTACTCACATACCATTCTTGATAAAATGCATCTATTGAAAAATTCTTGTATGTACATCGAATCGAGTTTTACAGTTCGCTTGAAAAAATCGTTTAAAAGAACTAAACCATATATATTCACTGAAGACGTAGCAAACCACTACACATTTTAAATTGACATGATCATAACACATGTAAATTTTGATTATTACCTCGAAACTACTCGATCGGTTTCCTAAAAATCATTTGTATATTTAAATCTAGCCTTATAAAATTTATGTTACTATTGCAATTTGAACACGATGGAAAGATAAGGCTAATTTGTAAAGTTGCGAGACAACTGTATGAAATATAGTACGCTATCAAGTAACAACTTTGTTACGAAGACGGTGTTCTTTCAGACACGGCATCGAACAGAAGCGATTGCAATTGTATTCGAACGGAATCTGACCAGCCATATCTACAGCACATTGGAAACATCGTGAAACCAGAGGACAACCTTGCTTTACAATACGTTGTTCGGCAGCTAATGCTCTCTGCAAATTATAAGTACATAGAACTTTTAATGATAAAGTCTACCATTATTGAATGAAAATATGCTCTTATATATATCGGAGCTCTTATATATATATATATATACCTTTTCTCTATCACTGAGACTAAGGAATCTTTGTTTGGAGTCTTCCTCTTGCTTTTTACGTTCAAATTCTTTTCTTTTCACTTTTTCCTTTTCCCGTTTCATTTTCTTCTGTTGCCTCTTCCTCTCTAATTCTTCTTGTTCTATTTCATCGGTAAGCGGCCCGGGTATTTGAGACTTTATAAGAAATAATATTGTTAGTCAAGGACACATATTAATAATATTGTCATTAAATAAAACATGACAAATAAAAACCTTAATGTAATTAAACTTATGAGGATTGCAACCCATAAACCTTCTAAAAGTGTTTCTAGTTTCCTTATCATTAGCTGCCACATATGGTGTTTGAAACTTCTTGTTTTTATGACTAGGGTCCGATCCAATTTCTAATAACTGCCTGAAATCAAGTACCCTTACAACAGTTGTTCAAAATAAAGGAAATGTTAGAGCAAACCGTCAATTTACCATACTAGTTTCAGATGACCACCAAGAGCCACCAAATGTAACATCGTATTACCATCTTCATTAGGATCATTTACCAGTTTCGTTACATCGTCCATACTTATAACCGAACTGTCTTCAACAGCTGCCTCTCCTTTGTTATCTCCCTCCAATTCCATGTTTTTTTCTACCTCCATTAATAAACTGTTAATAACAGACGACAACAATTCATTGTCACCCAATTTGCACGCGGACCATAATTTAATTTTAGCGCTACTTAGAAGTTCATTCATTGTACAATCTAAAAAAAACAAGTTTTATTTGAATATATACAAAATATCTACACGATAAAAGTAACGCAATAAATTACCATCTTTTTTCGATTTCTTCCTCTGTCGTCGAGTCTTCTTATTTTTCATGTATCTTGGCACAGTGTCTTGGAAAGCAAGTAAATGTTCGGTTAAATCTACTTCTAAATCTTGTTCAACAAAAGATACGTCCATTGGAATATCATTAGTGCCTAATTGACTATCTAGTTCAGACTCTGAAGATGACTGTGCTAATCTGGCAACGATATCTGAAAAGTAAACAGAAATATTGTGATTCGCCCGATTATTAAATACATAATACTTCGAAATTTGTACCCGGCAAAGGACGACACGGGCTCTTTCTTGGTTTCGCTCTGTCTATGTGAGATCGTGAGCTTTTATGTTGTCTTTCGGGAGAAGATTGTGGAGGTACTTTATTTTTATCGCTATCCTGAGGATTACGGGCATTATTGGCAGCATTAGACGCGCAGTTTCCATTTTCTATTTTTTCCAATGTTTCGCTAGGTATTTCAACTTTCGCAACCTTTTTCCTAAGCGGTTGACGCGGAGAAATAGGGAAAGAGTCCGTAAAAGCAGCCGCGGAACCTAAGGTATACAACCAAATACAAATGGGAGCATTAAAACAACCCAAATTTGGTTATAAATACATACCATAAATTTCCATGGTACTTAATATATCATACACCCTTTTAACTTCGCTAAATGTTGCCCTACGAGTCGGAAAAGGCAATGGTCTTAATCTCAAGTCATTTTTATCTAATGGAGGATTTTTCCCTCCGAACAATACAGTGCGATTGTATGGTCCAACCGCTCTATACAGGATTAAAGAGGAAATATTAATATGAGACGACCACGATTCAAGTATTTCCTGCACATGCTGAAAAATAAGAACATTTTAATATATGCTTACAAAGTAAATAATATTCAAGCCTGTGAACCAAATACCTGAAGTAGAGAAGCTTCGTTATAGCGGCGCAAACTCGATCCGGCACTTTTGGTATGGTTAGTCGTCGTACGCGAACTTTGTGCAAATCCCTGCTTCGCTCGTACGGTGTAAGAATGAAATGTTTTGTGCACAATGGGTTCTCCATCTGAAGAAATAATGTATTTATTTACGTAATAAGTGTATACATGTTTACATTATATAAAATGTTATAAATCAATGTACTTTGGAATACAGCTGCAGCAAAGTGTCCTCCTCCAATCATGATGACAGTCCATGTTGCTTTTTTCCCACTTCTCAATGCTTGAGCTATCATCTCATTGTCTACCTCAGGAATTTCCTAAAATGTAATTGGATCTCTCCTGATCTGGCAAGTATAGACACGCCATGTGATTCTAACAAAGTAGATTAAATCACAAAATAAGATCATAGACAAGTATGTCTGTGTTTATAAAAAATTGGCTATAAAACTATATCTCCTAAGCATCACAAATGAACAGACCTTCTTGCTATGAAGTAAACACCTATATATACTAAATATATTTCCATCATCGTTCTCAAAGAAGACTTTAGAATGACGACTGGCAATGGCTAATAAAGTTTCAAGTTTTTTTTCCTTTACAGTTTCATCGCAACATTCTGTATCTGAGCTATCAGAAATTGATTCTGCACCTCTTGTTTTTTTCTCTATTTTCTTGTTCTTATTAATGACACCTTTATTGTCGTAATTTCCACTAGGGGAACCACTTGTCTCTGAGGTATACGTCTCATCTTCATTTTCAGATTCTACATCACTCCCAGATAAACTTGAAACATCCCCTATAATATCAATAATATTATGTATTCTACTTTAAGAGGCATTATTGTATACAACAAAATTAATGTTTTGCTAAAATACCTTCATCAGCTAAAAGATTAAATTTATCCTCACTGATGGATTTTAATCCATTTAAACGCTGTTTCAAATTATATCTGTGCCAATCTAATTTATAGTGAAGTCTCTGTTGAGCTTTGTTTTCGAATACGGCATTGCAAAATGAACAACTTAAGGAGTCAGATACAACTAAATCATCCAGTTGACCCAATACTTTCTCAGTTTCTGAAACTAAAATAATACAACAATGTTTTAATTGTAGGATAAAGTGGATGGTTCTTTATGCCATACATCTGGATATTACGATTATTTTTAATCATTTATTAGGTTTCTGGAATTCATAACAAAAAAAAATTTTAATGTTAAACATATGGATCACTTTGAAATAATTGAAAGTGGCTGGATATCAATTGTACCGAGTCGATGACGTAATTACATGACAAACAAATAAAAGAGTCGAAAGTTCTTCCAAAAGAATGCCACGTTACGAAAAGCACAAACGTGCAACGTATAAATACTCTAATCATAATCTTGTGTACAAACATGAACGATGTAAGACAGTGTTCAGGTGAAATGGAAAATTGCAAACATAATTACCTGACGGTGCTCGCGATTGCATACATTGTGCAACTTTTATTCCTCTTGTAATTCTATTAAAGTCTTCTTGGTTGTATATTTTAAACATTTGATGATCCATCGTTTGTGTTGTACTCGTAATTGTGATCCAATAGAGATGTTTCTGGCAGTACGTTGGAAAAAGAAAATTCGGTTATTGTCTAAGAAAAAATTGTAATCTGTGAAAGGTGAATTCGATCGAGTGTAAAATTGACAAGGACACGACTATTTGCCGATGCTGCTGAAGTCGAACAGTGAAATAGTAGTAGAACCTAAGTGCAACGGTGTGTGGACATACACATATGCATAAATAACTAGGAAGTAAAAATGTGTCGTACGTCACTGAAACGTAGGCTTCTGATTGGTAGAATACGTCGTCATCGATGTCATTCTACCAATAGGAAGTATTATACATTTCGTACACTTGTGACATCACGCACGCTAACGTATTCGTATACGTATACATCACGATGATTACACAGCACACAGAATTTTAGGGCTCCAAACCAAGTTATTGAAAATTTTATCTAACAATTTGTAAAACAAAAATATATAAAAGAATGGATTACATATATGGAATGAACGATTTAAAAAGTTATTCATCCTGTATAAGTATAGTTTTTAATTTATTAACACCATAGTTACAACAGTAGATATTTACATTCAAATGTAAATTATATTTAGAGAATAAATAATAACTTTGCAAGAATGCTCTACTTTGCTCTTATTAACATCAACCTTCAAAGAATTAAGGTTATTGTTGTATTTCTGTACACATACAAAACATCGAGAGGTACAACATATAATACTTTGTTAAGCTGTGGAGAGCTTGTTTTAAATTATCAATAAATAAGGATTTTACAAACACATTATCAGTCTTAAACGTCGAGAGATTTAGACAGTACAAAAAATGTTTATCAGTGATAATATAGTAATTTTGTACTTTGCAATGTTTTAAGTATAGTAAGTATTACACATTATAGCTTAGCATACTACGCTTTTAGCAAATTCTACTTGCACTTAATACTTTTTTCATACATAAAATAGTGAAATAAGATATATATGATAAAGAAAATATTATTTTGTTATTATACATAAAGAAAGCTATTTTTACCATGTGAACCACTTTTTGCTATGAAAAATATTATTGAACTTTATATAAAATGAATTATACAAAATTAATATCAGAACTTAATTGTTAAATAAATATCATAACTGGGAAAGAACTTACAATAATATTGTTAATTAATATAAATAACAAATAAATATAGCGAATGCAGAGTATTGTGCAATCAAACAATTTTGTGACTTATGCACAGACTCCTACATTCTCTTTTAATACATTAAAGACACATATAGATGAAAATTAATATTCCATTTAATGCTCCAATCAAATAATTCATTTGTATTCCTGATGTCCTTGAAAGCCTGAAAAAAGTGTAAGGGAAGATAAAAAAGCATTGAACAGATACATCCAAGGGACAGTTCTAAAATCAGTATTTGTCAATCATTATTTTATATCAAAACTTACCATTCTTTAGAAGGAGCAAAAGGGGAAGGTGGATTAATTCCAGGAATGCTACTATCTTTGTAAATTATGAACCAGCTATAACTTGTTATTGTGAGACCACTTAATGTTGCTTTTATCAACCATCCATATGAATTACATAACAATGTTGTTACATTTGCAACATTGTATTGACTAACGTTAACAAACTTTTCACTCACAGCAGCTAAGTATTTCACATTAGACTGTGACATATCAGATATGCGTGACAGTTCAAATTTATTTGTAATATTTGAAAATGCAGGTATCGATGATATTATATGTTTAGGATTATTTTTTAGCTGCAAACTATTCCCTGAGGAGACGATATTAAAATATCAAAACTAATAATGTATATAAAGTACTTTTAAATATGCAATTCCTCCACAAACTGATTTGTGGATTGATTTTTTATTAGCAAAATATAAGAATTTATAAACAGATTATAATCTGGGAATAATCTATTTGAGATTCAGATAACTTGTGATATTTTATTGAAGATATTAATGAATATTAGAAGCTAATAAACTGGAAAAGGGTTTTGTACACATACATGGCAATAATCTCTTGGAAATTCAATTGTGGACAATACAACATTGTTCAGGTTATTAATACATACAGATTGGACACAAAAGTTTGAAGTCAATACAAAGATATCGTAAAAAAGGTATAACAAATACTGCATTTCTTATATAAATAAGATAAATATCAAACAAGACATAGACATTTAACATACATTGACAGACAGTAATTCCACAAATCGTTAACAAAATAAATAATACTATTACACATCATCAGAACGTCACTCACCATAATTCATATACAATTTCCCCAAAACGATTGATAATGACATTACAAAGAACAAATGTATGAAAAACCACTCGTTTATTTGCAATTTATCCCATAACCTCACTGGTACCGCGTAATTTTTGTTTTTCACTGAGTTTTTAGTTCCATTCGAGTGTAAATCCATCTTTTCAATCATCCTGCTCATCTCCAATTATGGGAAAGTCATGCACGTTAAAACTGCATCGAAGATCAGGAATGACAAACGATACGAACATACGAACTGCCAAAAATAACAGTGAATAATAACATGTATATGTGACATAAAATAAACATCACGCTGGCCCAGCGCATGCGCAGTCTTCGACTGGCATCTCAGGGCTGTCTCAACCATTTCTTTGTTCTGTCAACACAAATTTTCCTTATGAAAACATCACAGAATTATCACAGGCCATTTAAAAATCATATAAACTGAGAAATGTGTAAAAAAAAAAACAGGAGAAAAAGAAAAAAAAACTACACGATATGTATCAATTTTGTACTATGTATAAATATTGAAATGGTTTACAAATACGTATAACAAATACGTTCTATATATTTTTGGATAATAAATGGTATCAGCGTCATGAATACATGTATGAAGTGACATATTTAACTCGCGACTTTGGGGAGACAGATAACCATGCGTATCGTTGGAACGTTACTGTGAATGTAACGACTTGATGGTGGGGCAAAAGATAAGTTGCAATTTTCAGTTAGCCGCATAGCATAGTCGCATTCGGTCGCATTCGTCATTCGCTTGGCAGTGAAGACGGTTTATAGGAAGGAGCTGGCCTCCCAAACACGCGACAAGTTGTGTACACGCTTCTACTTGCATGGAACCGTAAATTGTACGAGTGCATGTATTATTTGGGGTAAAAATGGCAGCGCAAGAGGAAGTCGGCATCGGAGATTTGGTTCTTCTGGACGAGATTACAGTGAAAAGTGTCGTAAACAATTTAAGATGCAGGTAAGATCATACGATGATAACCAACGACCAGAAAGATAGTAATAGAAAAAATTGGCGGGAATTCGGAAAGGAGAAGCGTTCCTGTTTTTGAAAAAAGCGTGACAGGTATCGTACGTGAAACGTTGATTTGTTGATACTTCATAGATCATCCACCAAGAGGGCGTGGCTAAGCGTATATTAGCAGGTGGTTGCAAATGATCGATGTATTTCGGTTTGATCTTGACCTAGAAAAATCTATCGAGTCAAATACCTGCAAATACCTTGACGTTAAAATCACTCCGAGTCAATGATACGCTACCTTTAATCATGATTTCATTGGATTTGCACAACGTAGTAACTATGAGCTTCGATTTCTACATATGTTTCTGTGTTTATATCAAATCTGTAATATATAATAGAATTAAATTCCATATATTTATACTATAGAATACGTTAACAATCACGTTCAGGTACAACGTTTGGTTTTATAATAGTTAATGTTTAAGTCTTATCTTGTTTCGTATTCTATGAGTCATCAACTTCGGTTCGATATGTACTTCGACTTTAGATTACGTTCGATTATTATAGCAAATATAGAATTTTAATCTATTCGGCCTTGTGCATACAATATTTGTTAAATGAAGATTATTTTATGAGAAAGAATGAACGTTTATTCTGTTTAATACTAATAAACAAATACAGCTCTATCTTATGATTCAGAGAAATAAATAATTGTGTTCGCGGGATTGAGAACGTAACTGGGTGAATTGACCTAGTGCACATCGCGGATCCTGGTTGATTTAAATGGAATAATTCATAAATAAAAGATGTATATATAATTTTTAACGTTACGTGACATAGTTTATAATATGACGAAAACAATAAGTTCGAAACTTAGAATTAGATAACGCTTTTTACCGTTTGTTCTTGATAATTAGATAAAGTTTATCTTTCGCAAATAGAAACTAGCGAACGTAGTATTTATTTGCAACACAACAAAAGTATTAACTTATTTATTTATTTTTACGTGTTATATATGTTTAGATTCAGTCTTATAATTTAGATTGTTTACACTGTTTATTTATAATTTAATTTAAATTTTTTAGATTCAATGGCGGGAAAATTTACACATACATTGGAGAAGTGTGTGTAAGTATAAATCCTTACAGAAGTATAAACATATACAATGCTGATCATATTAATAAATATAAAGGTAAATAATTGTGTTTAAAGGTACAGTAAAGTAATTATCAGATCATACCTAATTAAAGTATTTGAAAAATTTATATTTCAGACAGAGAATTATTTGAAAACCCTCCACATATTTTTGCCATTGCTGATGCGGTACATAGAGAGATGAAGCAGCAAGGTCGCGATACCTGTATAGTAATAAGTGGAGAATCAGGGTCTGGCAAAACAGAAGCAAGTAAAATTATTATGAAATACATAGCTGCAGTCACAAATCTAAGTGGTCAGCAAGAAATAGAAAGGTATACATATGAATCATTTAAGAATAAAATAGAATTATGATTTATCCCAGCTAAACTGTTGTAGGTCACTGTATATTACTTTAAACAAGTAAAATTACAATGAAACAATTTTGCTTGTCTTTAGGATTTTATATTTGTAGCTCTTAAAATTATTTTTTCTTGTATGTCAGAGTAAAAAATATTCTTATTCAATCTAATGCAATATTGGAAGCCTTTGGAAATGCAAAGACAAATAGAAATGACAATTCATCGCGATTTGGAAAGTACATGGATATAGATTTCAATTTTAAAGGCGATCCAATCGGTGGTCATGTTACTAATTACTTGCTGGAAAAATCGAGAGTTGTGTATCAACAAAATGGCGAACGTAATTTTCATTGTTTTTATCAGGTATTGCTAATAATTTAATTTCTTAACGTTGTTCTACAATATTGCATAAAATATATGAAACATTCTGTTTAAAATTCATAGTTGTTGCATGGCTGCAGTGAAGCAGAATTAAATAAATTACGATTAGTACGAGACCCTGCTGCATATTTTTATATCGGTGCTGCAAATTGTAATAAAGCAAGCCCAACTGATAAAAGTGATTACAAGGCTGTTACATCTGCCATGTCCATTCTCGGATTTACGCAAAATGAAATGCAAACGCTATGGAATGTCATTGCTGGCATACTACATTTGGTTTGTTATTAAACTTATAAAAAAAACAAAGCATTTATTAATTCACTATTTATAAAAATGTTGTGTTTTCCATAGGGTAATATTACTTTTAAACTCGATGAGGACAAACTCTTAATTCAGAACAAAGCTGCCTTAAATGATACAGCAAATTTGTTTTCCATTAGTCCACAGGAATTAAGTACTGCTCTCATTCAAAGAGTAATAGCAGCAGGTGGAGAAGTTATGCAAAAATATCATACTTTCACAGAGGCAGAGTATGGAAGAGATGCCCTAGCAAAAGTAACATTCCTGTGTAGTCTTTATCTCTGCTACTTAATCAACATGTAAACATAATAATTTTTCAGGCCATATACGAAAGGTTATTCACTGAAATTGTATCGCGCGTTAATGCTGCAATTAACGTAAACGATTCAGAAACTTACAAAAGATACAGAACAGTTATTGGAGTACTTGATATATACGGATTCGAAATTTTTGATATGAATAGCTTTGAGCAGTTCTGTATCAATTATTGCAACGAAAAATTACAGCAACTATTTATTGGTAAGGAAGTTGGATACAAAACTATATTACAAAATGTTACACTTACATTTCATATTTTAGAATTGGTGTTAAAACAAGAACAAGAGGAATATAAAAGAGAAGGAATAGCATGGCAAAATATCGATTATTTTAACAATCAAATAATTTGCGATCTAGTGGAACAGCAACATAAAGGAATTATAGCAATTATGGACGAAGCTTGTCTCAATGTTGGCAAAGTTACAGATGAGGTCAGTCTTCAAAATTGATTGCTAAAAAAAAAGTTACTGTTATTTTCAGTAAAATTTTTTCAGATGCTCTTAGAAGCTATGGATAAAAAATTGCTTGACCATAAGCATTATTCTTCCCGACAATTGAAACCAATGGATAAGGAACTTCAACATAAAATTCAATTTAAAATTAAACATTATGCTGGGGATGTAATATATAATGTTAATGGCTTTCTAGATAAAAACAAAGATACATTATTCCAGGACTTTAAACGCTTACTTTATAAGAGCAGTAACCCTATCATTAGTAAAATGTGGCCTGAAGGTGCTCAAAATATTCTTAAGGTATATAATTAATGGAACGAATTATCGCGTATCGAATTGATTATATATATATTTACACTAATATATTTCAGACAACAAAAAGACCTTTAACAGCTGGAACACTGTTCCGCAATTCCATGATAGCTCTAGTTAAGAATTTAACAAGCAAGGAACCCTTTTACGTTAGATGCATAAAACCTAACGAAGTTAAATCACCTGTTGTATTTGATGAAGAAAGAGTGAATCATCAAGTTCGATACTTAGGTCTTCTCGAGAATATATTAGTCAGACGAGCTGGTTTCGCGTATCGTCAACGATATGACACATTCTTAAAACGGTATTGTTTTTTATTTTATGACAAAAGTAGTATAATTGTATTCCTAATATAAAATTGTCTTCGTTAGATATAAAATGATATCTCAATATACGTGGCCAAACTTCAGAGGTGGTAGCGATAAAGAAGGTGTCCGTACTTTAATGGATGAAAAGGGCTTCAGTGATGACGTTAAATATGGCCACACAAAAATATTTATCCGTTCGCCTCAAACGCTCTTTGCATTAGAAAAGGTTTGTTGACTAATGTCCACTTACGATCATTTATATTAAATATATTATTCTCGATGCTTGTTTACTCACAGGCACGTAGTGATTTGATACCAGGTATCGTAATATTATTGCAAAAACAATGGAGAGGATATTTATGTCGTCAAAAGTATAAAAAGATGAAAGCTGCGCTTGTTATAATGAAACATTATCGAAGGTATAAAATACGTACTTATATTAGCGAGTTGGACAAGATTTTTCGTAATGCAAAAACGATGCGAGATTATGGCAAACGTTTAATTTGGCCCCGTGAAAATTTTGCCGTAAAGCACGTAATACGTGCTTTAAAGTTGATGTATGAAAGGTGGTGGGCGTGGATGGTCCTCAAACTTATCCCTAGAGAAGATTGGCCGCAACTACGATTGAAGGTACACGCTTGATGTTACTTATATTCAAGCATATTATATAATCAAGCAGAATGTTAAAATTATTATTTTTAATGCAATCTTAGATGGCTGCAGGAATAGTTTTGCGTTCAAAACGGCAACATTGGGGCCAAGACAGACGATGGGAAGGTAATTATCTTTCTAAACCGGATGAAAACCCTCACAGCGACGTTTTCAATTCGTCGATAAATAATCTTCGCAATACCGATCATTTCAAGACTGTTTTATTCAGTGCATTTATCAAGAAGACTAACAGGTACGTATATACAAAGGTATTACGTATTTATGTGCTCTGTTCATTTTTTTATTATAAATGAATTGTCATTGTAGATTTAATAAAGCGAAAGATCGCGTACTAGTAGTAACAGAACACGCGATATATAAGCTCGAAAGCTCGAAATTCAAAAGTATGAAAAAAGGTATGCCAATAGCTGAGATCACTGGTTTAAGTGTATCGCCTGGAAAGGACCAACTGATAACAATTCATTCGAATCGAGGAAATGATTTCATTATGTCGATAATTACTAACGATGATAAAGTTGGAGAACTTGTTGGTATTCTAAGCAATAGATATAGTCAGTGAGTATGCGTGAATATATTTCATTATTTTTTCTGAAATAAATATACTAGATTTTAACGAGATATATTTTCTAACAGATTACGTTCAGCTGATTTACAAGTTACGGTAGATGTAAAATTTAAATGTATGTTAGGGAATAAAAGCAAAGTATTACGCGTAGAAGTACACCCTGAAATTCACGAGCCAACGTTTAAAAAAGATGGAGATAATATAATATATGCCATTCCGTCATCAATTGGAATAATCGATGGCGGTGCCAATACAAGGATTCAAATTAGAACAGCTAGTTAAAATAATATTTAAATTACCTCGTTACTACATATTCTATCACGAATATAAAAGTTGAATTATATTTAACGCTTTTATCGAAGTATTTTTGAAGCTTTTATGCATTTTAAAAAATTTCTGAAGCATTTATAATGTACAAATAACGATATGTTAGAAAAATTATAGATTCTTATTTATAGACTAATAATAAGTGAAAAAACAAATTTAGCTTTTAATACAATTGAAATAATAGAATTGTGAATAATTGTGAAATAATAGGGTTGTGAATAATGTTAAACTTCTCTTAAACATTGTATACATGATTACGTAACTTATGATGCGCAGCATGAAAAATGTTCTTCTTAACTTGATCTTTAGCACAGGAATCACATCATCGCAATCGCGTTCCTTGGCACTGAAATGATTAAAAATAATCAGTATTGCCTTAAAAGAAAAATACCGTATTTGATACAGTAGCCTTAACGTATCGTGGCCTTCTACTTAAGTATTTTTACACTACCACTTTATACACCGTTTAAAATTATAATAAGACGTTTATAAAATATGGTTTATATGAAAGCTGTTATTTGGACTTTCTAGGAAAATTTTATATTTATAAATGTGAACTTGTATTAAACTCTTAAGATGATTAGGATTGCACTGTTACTTGAAAGTGTCTTATTATGGAGTTATAACCTTTACAAATTTTTAATTACGTTAATGTTATGATATTTTAACATAATTATAATAACTTTTTATAAAAGTGATAGTAATATTTTATACTCGAGAGAAGAATATAAAGCGCTATACACGTTATAAAATGGTGCCATTGTTGAAAAATAAACACGTCTTACGTATTTATATGCATTTACGTTTTAGAAATGAGAGGCTCCATACGAAACATTTTACTGTAAATTGTAAAATGAAAATCTGCCTGTTATATTTTTTATTGTTAAAGTGTAATAGAATACATTTTTTATACAAAACAATTGTATAATCTAATCGATGCGTTGATATAGATATATGTATCCTAATTCTTTTGGTGGATTTTCCGATAATGCAACCTGCAACAAATAGTTTGCATAATTATATCATGAAATTTGTGAATTATTTTGTACTTTTCGAACTTTTCGAGCATACTTTATCATCGTTGTATATCACCCATCGTTCATCTTTCAAAAGATGACACACGTAATGTCCCACCATCGTTGATGTTCCCATGTGCGATATAAAACCCACCAATTTATATTCTGAAACAACGAGTAATTTACAGTTTAGAATTTCAAGAGTGAAATATAACCAGTGTCCAAAATGACAAGAAACGTACGATTACTTCCGTCTCTAAATATTTCTTCGGAATGTCCTGCCTCATCCTCAATTTCTAAAGCGTCTAATTCAGCTTGATGACTAAAAATCCAATCTGCCGCACGTTCCAAATTGTTACCAGTTGCCTTGAGAGCTTTTACTGCTTGTTCGCTGGTGAAACCCATTCCCACTACCACTGCTACAGCATCTTCGTTTGGTGTAAATTTATCTTTTCCTACAATAAAGTATACTGAATTAGAACAGAAACACAACAGAGAAAAGGTATAAGATAACAAAAACTTGTCCAAGTAAAATCAACGTACCAGGTTTCGCGTCTATTCCAGGAGGTACAAACTGATCGGCGAAATCTGAATCCCCGATGTGATCCATTAACCAGTTACTGGCTACTTCTAAACCGCGATTATCCGTGAAATATAGAGCTCTTTTACAAGCTTCTGGTGGAAATCCTATGTCTGTTAACTGATTCAATATTGCGGTATCGTAAACAATTGGCGGAGGTTCGGAACCAGCTGTTTCTGGTAGTAATTCTTCCGTGGGTTGCAGACCGCTGCCTCGTAGAGAACTTAAATCCAACATGTCTGGCATTTCAACCGCTACATCTAACTTAACAGGCGTCCAATCTTCTTTCACCGTGAATTTTTTTAAATGAATTAATAAATAATCTGGGAAACTGGAAAGTCTAGTGGTTCTGTAACAAAATGTATTAGTTGATTATGTACAGTACATGTGCTATACAATTTATTACTCACTTTTGTGCAGTCGTTTTTTCATTCAGCGCTGAACTATAAAATTGTTCGACTATTTCAGATCGTATAAACGTTTGCAGGCAAGACGAGAGCTTTATGCGTGGTCTGACCAGTGCGTTCGAGTCTAATGTCTGGCCTTTTGCTTCAGTTTCCTTTTTTAAAGCCTCGTAAGCTGCAACTTCTTCCTATATTTAAATGGGTTCGTTCAATATGACGTATACGTAGATGCAAATTTTGTTTATAGAGATCTGTTACCTTATTTAATGCTGTTTCTAAAGGTATCGGAAGCGGTAATAGATACTCGGGACGATAGTTGTACTTTACTTTGTTTGAACGACCGCATTGGTACCTTTCCTCAACTTTGAATTTAAAACAATCAGTAGGATTCATTTGGTGACGACTGTGACGCTGTTCGATCAATTTCCTGATATTAGTATCATAATTTAAACTTAATATGAAAGAATACAATGAAATAAAGCGATCTGTTAAACGCGCGATCAAAGGTACAAGATTTCATTCAATTACATCAATGATATTTATTAGGTGAAGGAAAAATTCCTGCGCATCTTGTTGCCGATTTGATGAAAATCCGGGATGTCCACGGCCAATTAATGTCTTGAACATTCGCGGAGGGATACCTTGACGCGATTCATCTTCATTGTTCGTGTTTGGTGGGACTGAATATTTACCAGACAACAAACCAATTCCAAGTTTAGCCCTACAACAGCGTTACCTTTTATTAGTAATAATGTAAAATTTGTCTAAAGATGTAAAATAGTTCTTGTACTCTTAGCTTACATCTGAACATTAAAATCATTTGCTGGATCAGTGTAACTTTGATGAAATATCTGTGGTGAACCATCCACAAATCTGAAATTAATTTCCTATTACTATACACAATTAAAATAAACATGTTATTTAAAAAATATATTAAGCATATTATTATTATTATTGTTGTTGTTGTAATATCAGTGAAATTTCTTCCCTTTATAAGATTATGTTACAAACCTTTTAATAAAATCTGGAATCACAAATAACATTTGCATGGTACTATTTAAATAACAAGAGTTTCCCAAATTAGCAAGTCCTGTATATCCAGGTCCATACATTGGTGTTAATTTACTTGCAGCCTCCTGAAGTGCAACCCATTCACCGAATCTGTGATTGAGATCCAATTCAAGCTCCACCATGGATTTATCAGTTTTTTCCATTTGAGTAATATTTATACCCCAATGAGATAAATGTAATATTAAATTTGGATCTTCGACCATATCATCTTCATCGTATGAAAACACATCTCCCTTTCCTTCTTTAGTTATAGTTCCCAATTTTACAGCCAATGGATAACCAGTGTTTCGATAATGTTTAACTGCATGATCATTTCCTCCTGTTCCATCGTAAAATTTACGTCCGCAAAGAATACTGCCATCAGTTAGATTAAGCCATAGATTTTGAGTGAGATCGCATTCCTCGCATTTCCATCCACTTGGGGGTATTTTCTTTCCATTGTCCAACTGTTTAAGATTTGCTGCATGTCTGTAGATTCAATAATTATAAACAACAATGACAGAAATGTATATATAAGAATGCATTTGCCTATGCTCTTACTTTGAAACTGCTTTTATCTCTCCATCCCAAGTTCCAGATAGTGCTTCCACTTCTGCTACTTTTGTAGCAGACTCTGCCTCCAATATAAATTTAATTGCCTGATCCACCTGAAACAAATTTTACATTACTTGTATATTACTTTCATACCTCGTTGTATTCTTATGCATCACATACTTTTTGTGGTAAATTATCTGTTGGATAAGGTATTCTTATAAAATGTGGTAGGATAACAATTTGATAAGTTTCATGGTATGTATATTTTTGTTGATCCGGTATAAATCCATCAGATGTTCCTATAGCTAATCTTGTAATTTTCTTGTCTGGCCCATCTCCTAGATGCTCAGATGGGATCTATAAAAAGTAAGACAATGCTTAATCATCAATGTTATTTTCAACATCCTAAATGAAAAAATGTTTATGGGATAATCTTTTTGAGTGTTTTCTCTAATACTTAACAAACAACCCACCTCTTTTCTTCTTCGTTTGATGTGTAGAAACACGGGATTCTCGGTTAATTGATAATAACGTTCTACATGATCTTGCCCTAATCCCAAAAACGTGGTTAAATTGACGTAAAGACCAGTAGAGGTATCCTTCAAAAAAACAATGAATAGAATCATTTTGTTGTCGCATTATAATATTCAATTACATTGTCGTCATAAATTCTTACTGGAGTGTCGAAAGAATAAACACATTCATCCTTGTATATTCTGTCGTGTTTCCCTGGTACGTTGACTTTAACTAAATGTCTTATCAATTCTTCCATTGTAAACAAAACGCAGTTACCGTAAAACCACGAGGAAACAACTCTGATTGCAAAAGGTTTCCTTCTTTGGCGTTGAAAATAACAAATTTAGCGATCGCCGGTTTGTCGTATCGATGATATGCGTGATTTGAGAAACGAGACGAGAGAACCGGAACGTGTTTGACTCTTCTTGTTTCTCTTTAAAAACCAGTGGTGCTCAACCATGCAAAACACGTCATATTCGTATCTCTACGGTCTACTCAACTAAATTCAACTTGAAAAAGGAATTCAATATCATTGGGAGCACCCAGAAAGGCTCATCTGTTTATCAAACAGATAAATATTCATTTATACGCAATACCACACTGAGTGCAATCGTGTTGATATCTCATTCGTAACACTACTCTGAAAGAAAAGACGAAAATACTAATTAAAGCAAGATTGTAGTGTTATAAAACAAAGAATCGTATTAATTATATATTTATGAAAAATAAAGAATAATTAATTAAAAGATATCAGTGGCGCCATCGGTGGGAAAACGCCCAAGCTTGTAGTGAAAATAGTTCCAACCTTTACAGTAAGATAGCGCCACTGATATCTTTTAATTAATTATTCTTTATTTTTCATAAATGTATAATTAATACGATTCTTTATTTTATAACACTATAATCTTGTTTTGATCAGAACGCATGACTTTTGTTGCTATGATTGGCTCACGTCTTTATCATTTTCATTGGTTGTCGACTAGTACTTTTTACGTGTTCATTGGACAGAATCGCATGTAACACAATCTGTCAGACAGTTCCACTTTTCCGCATCTGCGCTTGGTCCAATTCGAATGAAACGATTCGTTTGAATAGACCGTACATTGTAGATACATGTGTGTCAATGTGTATGCATACTGTTGCATACGTGATGATTCACACTATTATTAACCTAAATGAAGTTTATATTTTGTTTAAACATATTATTAAGAAATGATTACATCAGTCTTTCTATCAACTAAGCGGTTCTATCTGAATCATGTATATGGCTTATTATTTATGTTTGTTGTAGTTAACATTTAACTTTATAGCAATGGAAAAAGAAAGGTATGTATTTAATATTCTAACAATTTATATACTTACCTTAATAATTGTAATGTATTTAAATACATCAATTTAAAGCGTGATGGATTTTGTAATTTATTTTTATCCGTGCCAGATTTACAATGCTCCTTTTGGAGCCAGGGGAAATATTTTTTGAAGATTATAGTGTTCAAATGAAAGTACTGGATAACTCTAGTTCAGTAGAGGATAATTGGATAGATGGAAGATTGAAATTATGTTCAAAGTCTTTAGTATTTGTAAGTAAAGATATTAATCAGCCTTTAGTTAAAATACAACTAAAAGAAGCTACAGAGATTGATCGATGTGAATCTGATAGTAATATAGCACGGTTGGTATTTATATTTTCTAATTAATAAAAATATATAACATGTATGGAAGTACATTTTCTTTATATTATTGAACTTGATTTTATTTTTAAGACACACCAATGTATTGTCAGTAAAATGCAAGCAATATGTGCAGATGTTGGAGAAAAATATACTTGCACCATACAAATTTATACATGAACATGCAACTTTCTACTTTCATTTCAATTATGCAAAAGTAGAAGACTGTCTTCCACAAATTTTGCAGTTACTTAGAGCAGCCACTCTACCAACTGCTGAACAGAATGCCATGGTATTTCTAATAATCATTATTTCAGTTATTTTATATCTCATATTAAGAAATAAATACATTAAGGTTTCATTATTGCACAGATTATGACCATTGTGCATTCAAGGCAATCTAGAGTCTCGTTTGATACATCATGGTTGGAGGATCTATATGAGCAGGTTGTGTTAGAAACTCAAGCAAATAAAGTACTACCTCTTGTTATAAATCCAGGCAGGATACTATTAACAAATTCTAGAATTTATTTTCAGCCGTACAACAATTTGGATCAGGTATGTAATTTTTGAATAGTTGTGAATAATGATACTTTTATAGATTTTTAAAGCAACAATTTCATATCTTTAGCATCCAGTTCTAAAAATACAACTAAAGGATATTATCAATATTATAAAGAGAAGATTTATTTTAAAACAAGTTGTAAGTACAATTTCTATGATCTGTTGTAAATAAATATTATGTATATTTATTATATCTTGTCTACTACAGGGACTGGAGATTAAATGGTTAAAACAACTAGAAAATAAAGTCGAACATTTATTTATATCGTTAAGGAATCAAAATGATAGAGATGAATTATATACAAATTTATTAAGACAACCTGCAGTTTCCCTAGAAAGAGTTCCTCGTGATCAAATGACTATGAGATGGCAGAACGGTTCTTTATCAAATTACGATTATCTCTTATACATTAACAGGTAATTTTTATACAAAAAAATATTGAGATAACAAATTACTTTACAGATTTTTAAGTAAGAGCTCTTTTCTAGTTTGGCGGATAGAACCTTCCATGATTTGACTCAGTATCCAGTAATGCCATGGGTAATACAAGATTACTCATCTTCTACATTGGACTTAGATGATCCCAGCGTGTATAGAGACCTTTCTAAACCTATTGGGGCACTGGAACCAAACCGATTACAAAGATTAAAGGTCTTTGGTTCATTCAGTTTATTTTAAATGTTGTTGTATATATAAAAATGAACTAACATGTATATTGTATTTTAGGAGCGGTATACGGAGATGCCGGAACCTAAATTTCTGTATGGTTCGCATTATAGTGCGCCAGGATTCGTATTATTTTATTTAGTTCGAAAGTATCCTCAGTACATGCTGTGTTTACAAAATGGAAGATTCGATCACCCGGATAGAATGTTCAATAGGTATGTGTGCTTAATAAAAAAAACTATATTACAATAGTGCCTTGAAAGTAAGAATTTAGGCTTTTACATATTAGAGGAGTTTATATAGCATGAAATTTAAACAATAGCCGTAGTAAATATATGCGAACGGAGTCTTGTATCGCACAGACAAAGCAAACTTTTATGGTAATTGCTTCTTATACTGTAAAAGTACATAATGACTCTGTCGACTCTGCAGAATCGATTTTTTGTTTCACTCTTACCAACAAAAACACCTAACAGTGTAGCTGACGTATGGAAAAATGTTTTGGTGAACATGTCTGACTTTAAAGAACTCGTCCCGGAATTTTATGACACAAACAATGGTGGTGATTTTTTAGTGAATAGTTACGGTATCGATTTTGGTTATCGACACGACGGTACGAAAATAGGAGATGTACAATTACCAGCATGGGCAAATGGTACAAAATATTTTGAAATCTGATGATAATAGACATTAGAAACTCTAATACCATCGGTTGCTCAATTTTAGGACATGCTCATTTTGTACAAACGTTAAGAAATGCTTTAGAGAATGATTACGTTTCCCAGAATCTTCATCATTGGATCGATTTAATATTTGGATATAAACAAAGAGGATCCGAGGCGGTGAAAGCTGACAACAGTAATTGAATGTTTAAGAGAAGTCTAGTTTAGAGAAGTCTATCCAGAAGAAGCACATATTTTGTAACATATTTTATTTCAGTATTCTTTCATTTGTGCTACGAGGGAGCAGTAGATCTAGATACTATTCGGGATGTTAATGATAGACATGGCTTGGAGGTACAAATTATGGAGTTTGGTCAAATACCAAAACAAATCTTTAACTTACCTCATCCTAAACGTTCTGTGTCGATACTCGATAGATTGCTTGCTGAAACGGTTTTAACGTCTTCTAAAAGTAGAACAGGTGTGTTACTTGTTGCTCCTACTTTCAACCCATATTTCGATAATATTAATATTAAATAAAATAATTCGTGACATGTTGTAGAAAGTGAAACTCCTTTAGAAAAGGTCTTTCAACTGCACGAATTGATGACATTTCAATCTCACAAAGAAAGTGTAAGCAGCATTACAATGATGAATAAAGAGAGAATCGACGAAGTAGTGTCAGTGGGACAGGATGGAATGCTCAAGTTATACAGTATAAAAAATAAAAAGCTAACGCGTAGCGTAGCTCTGTCATCGTTGCCATTGTCTTCTTGCATATCATACTACACGACTTCACATCGTAACATATTAGTAGTGGGCTCTTGGGACAATTCATTGTAAATATCTGTATACAATTATGTTTTATATATTGATACTTAAACTCTTTCATTACCTAACATTGTTTTACAGAATATTTTATGACCTTGAATTCGGTAGAGTCATAGATACATTGAAAGGACACGAGGACGCTGTTTCTTGTTTAGTATTAAGTTCATCCCGTCAAATTATCGTATCTGGTTCGTGGGATTGCACAGCTAAAGTTTGGCAATGTTATATTTCTGGATCGAAAATTAAACCAACGGAGTGCCTTATCGCACAATTAGATCACGACTCTAAAGTAACTTGCATCAATATATCAAGGTGAAGTTTTCACATATTTTAAACTTGCAAAAATTAAATCTGCAAATTTAAGTTATGGATTTATATATAGGGATGAGAAATTATTAGTGTCTGGCACGGAAGATGGAGAAATTTTTTTATGGAATATGGACACTTATAATTTGCAGTTTAGTGTAAAAGGTATGTTCTAAAGTATGTAATTATATTTTTGTTTGTTTTAGTATTTAAAATAATATTTTGTTTATATAGGACATACATCTAAAGTAAATGCAATGGTATTTGATGAAGATGGGAAAAGTATAATATCTTGTGCAGAGGATAAAGTGTTGAATATAATAGATGTCCATACAAGTACACAGATTTATTATACAACCATGGAACATGAACCTTTAACACTGACATGGTTGTACAATTTTTTATTGATAAGCGACAGTAATGGGAATATTAATGTATGGAATCATGAGGGTGCAATTTTTGTTTCACAAATACATTACCACGATGGTAAAATATATATTATATTATATTTTATTTACATTATAAATATAATAATTACTTAAATCGGATAATAATTTTCAGGACCAATTCATGCATTAGCAGCTTCCGCGGAAAATAATATAATTTTAACAGGTGGAAAGGATAAAAAAATTGTTGTATGGGGTTATAAAAAGATGTGATTCGTCTTTTAATACTTGTATTGCAACAGGAAAATTTGTTTGAATTTTTATAATGTTGGTTGGTACCGAAATATATGTTACAAAAGTTGATAATACATTAATTTGAATGTTGTATTGTTATGCATTCCTTACAGTTTATAACTGAGTATTTTAAATACAAATATGTTACTTTTAATTAATTAAATTAATGTGTTTTTTCTTTTTATAAATTTCCCTCCAGTGTTCAGACATGTTGCTTCCGCGAAAAGTAAATCTAAACGCAAACGTACACTTAGTGCAGTATACAATCATACTTAAATATAAGATGTGCGTTATTTATTTGATTCATGAGAGATTCAAATATTGACTAGTACTGTTTCACAATAAACTGGATAAAATATTTTACTGACTATTTTTATATTTTGAACGTACTTTCATTAGTTATTCTGTATCACCATTGAAAAGAGTGGTTTTTATTTATTTTTTGTACATTTCCTTTATGTGTAATTACTTTCATGTGTCTGAACATACATATTTTAACGTTCATACAAGTGAATCATACTAATTAATGAATCATCTATTATTATTACCAGTGTTTTCTCACACTTACACACACGCGTACACTGACTGCAAAAAAATTGTGTATTCTATACAGATCTACAGGAGGTGCGAGATTTTGATAGAATAAAATTTGTGACACGATTTTACAAGTTAGAACTTTGGTATTGCTAACTTTTTTAGCAGCCAAGGTACTTTTGTTTTGCCTATTTTATTTTACTTATTGGTATTTAGTTGAGTACTTCACCATTTGACTTCATTATTAAAGTGGATGATCCATGTGTTTCAATTGTTCATATGTTATAAAAAATATGATATTCCAAGGTCCCATTCGAAACCATGTAGGCACAAAACCCTTATACAATGCCAAAAATCCTTCAGTCTTAAAGGTCTAAAAAAAAAGAAAAAAAAAATTGTATCTTAAATTGTTTAAAATATATGAAGTTTCATTTTTACATGTAATATTACATACCTGAACGAAACAGTCTACACTGCCACTGTAAATATGAGGTGGTAATGTACCACCCGTACGTATTCTCCTTTGATTCATCAAACGAGTCTGCAACAGTAATGTTTCTTTGAAAAATGCTCAATACAGTTAAGTATTTATTAATTATACATACGCGAACAACGTCTATAGGAGTAGAAGCTATCGCACTTCCCATGCTAGCTATAAAACTAGACCTGGAATACATACATATATGAATGTAGATTTGTATGTAGAAACATGTATAAATGTAAAGGTATTTTAAATAATCCTGTATCAACTTTGAACCTTGGAAATACTGAAGTATATTATACAAGTGCAACCATAGAAATTTCAACTTTATCCTGGTTGTTATAAAGTAAAGCAACCCTTATCCAGGCACTGCTGATTAAAATGCATATTGTGATGTCTGAGATAGTACAACAAAATTTACTTACACACAGAATCATTTAAACTAATGTTCAGTATACAAAACGAAAAAAGAGAACTGTCACAGTGAAGTAGAATTCATAAAATAAAAATATCAATGAAAAGTAATTAAAAATCGTAAATCAATTAGATGCATGAGTGCTAACCAAACAATATTCGTGAAGTAATTCAAGATGTTTAGTCATCTGGATAACAGTTTCAATGATTTTTATGTCAAATAAATGAATGTCAACAAGACTTCCATTTTCATTCTCTGTGGTCATCTCAATATCCATGTACTGCATATGCCCATGTACACGACAGTGTGAGAGAACCTGGAAATAAAATTTTTCATTTTTAGAAAAATATTACTTCCGTTTCGAAAAAATTGATCACCAATACAGTACTATTCGAGAAAATACGATTTTTTAGCCCACATTGTTTCATGTAAAATATTTTGTTAATTATCTGTCATCTCAAAATATATATATAAAATAAAAAAAAAACGTATAAGATTAGTGATTTTGTAAAATACAATTCAAATTTAGGTTCCAAATTAGACATACTCACATAACATCACGTACTGTAAAAAAAGCATATGAAATGTGTTTACTTTAACAATAACATTGAACATTTGTTAGTACAATAATAAAATGAGAATGAACACGTTATATAATACAAACAGCCCGGATAAGGGTTAATTCGTATTAAAATTCTACAGATTATCTCTTTTAAACAAACAGATGATTAATCTTGAACAATTAATAAATTAATATCAATACTGCCAATTTTTATCAATGAAGATAATACACATAGTATAATAAAAATGTTTTTAAATTTTCATATCCACAATACAAAAGAGGTGGAGTTTTTTTTTTTTTGCGTACAAACATAATTTACTTACAGAAAATGGTTAGTAACACTGTCTTCCAAAACTGTCATAAGTTTATTTTTACTATAGTCATATATGGGTAATTCTACAGCAGCAATAATTGCTGCCCTTTGAGCAGTGGGTCCTACACCCTGTGTATAAAATTAATAATGTTAAATATTTTTCTCAGAAAAACAAATCATGCATTAAGAACCCTTGGTAAGATTTAAAATGCAAATGAAACATTCACATACCCTCCATAAACCACGAACACCTTCATGTCTATATACATCTTGAAAGCAACCAAATAATGATAGGTTTGAGTCAGCACCAGTTACTTGCATTCGTACTTTCACTACATCTGTGGGATTAGCTATTGCACTTGAGATTGCTCCAGCTAATGCAGCACATACAATATTTATAAGAACAAAGTCATCTGTTTCCCATCTATCCATAGCTGTTTGTTTCAATGAATAATAGGTTCCAAATTTTATAGTTCCATAAGTGGCTTGTCTTAAAATAGCTGAACTGATTCTGTATAATAAAAATATTAATAACAATAGTTTATATAGTTGTACACATCATGCTTACCCAGAATATAAACCTTTAAATCCCTCTTGTTTCGATATTTGAAGCAAAGCATCTGTCATACCAGAATATCTTAAGTTTGAATGCCTTTTGTCTAACTTTTGGCCTTGAACTTGCAGACGAGTCTTTGTTGTATCTAAAGGAAAGGTACCTAACAAGCAATAATTTTGTTGAAAATAACAGACAAAAGTCCTATACGATACTTAATCTAATAACACATACCCAATTCAGCAACAATTGAAGCTAAACCTCCATAAATAAAAGGTCTCCAATCCTTCCAGTGATTCTCTCCCATTACAATCTTTGGTGTCTTGCGATAAAAAGGACGACTAATTAAATATTATCATTTTATAAGTAGAATGCAAGTCATTTTCAACAAAACAGATGCAATTAAAACTTTAAATCATGTAAAACGATTATAAAACAGTAAAGTATATAAATGAATCTCGTTTAGGTTAAGTTAATTCGAAATACTTGGAAAAAAATATGATACGAGAGTATAGGATCGTCTTGGCAATACATAACGTTGTCATTGCAATTTAATTGTAACATCGATTGTTTCGTTAGCTGTAATTACAAATATTACCTGCAAACGTAGACGGATACAATTTAAATGATGTTACAAATTTTATGTATAAGTGGAGGGAATCAGGAACAATTGTGACCATGAATTCGATTAAAGTTTAATTAGAATTTGGTAACGTCGAGAGTCAATGTATAAATAGATTTTGGGATTGTTCCTCAAATACAGCCAAAAATGCTGTAAATCAAATGCTACTATAATGATAGGAATGTACGAAAAGGTGGTATCAGGAGATTGCTCCATCCGACCAATCAGAGACACTCTTGCTTCTGAACATTGCTTTTTTTTGTCAGATCTGCTGTTACATATTATTGTATCATAAATTATGTTATATTACGATAAGTTGAGAGATCTTTAAAAAGCAATATTACATCTGAGCAATATTTAAGCGAAAATCCAGTAGTTTTATGAGAGATAGAAGTCTATTTTAACCCTTTAGCGTGACCACTGTGAACATTACGTTTTTACGAATATTTCAAAGGGCTTCGATTATCGTGGCGGCAAAACATAAAGTGCCAATAAGAGATTATTCGGAACTGTCCTTCTGGCATACCTCTTTCTCGAGACGATTCTCGAATGCGTAGATAAATAATACCGCAATTATTCAAAGTATGTAATTGCTAATTGCATTGCCACCAAAGGTCAGATGACATCATCAATTGCATATCAAATATTATGAGTTAATGGTTGCAATGTTTCTCGTTTACGAATAAATAAAAGTGGATATTTTGGAATGTAAATAAAAATTTTGAACAATCAAATAGTAAAATATTTTATTGTTTAAAAGTAAAGTAAAGTTGATTATATCAACAAATTTTATTTATAAAAATGTGTACATTTGTAGAAAGTATATGTAGAAAGTTCAATGCAATTAAAACAAATATGGTTTGCGCGTATCTTTCGATTAAAATCTAAAAATATTTACTTTGTTTATTTATGTAACTATCTACTTGTTTTTAATAGACTGTGTATTTACTGTTTTGTTCTTTGTTTAGTTGTATGTAAAGAAAAACAATGTTATTAACTAATATAGATAAACTTTTTTGGAAGTAAACATTGTATGAAATCTATATTACAAAATTAATATTATCTGATTCAATCTGTCCTTATTGGAACTCTTACATGCACTCCTGTACTATTACGGTATATATATACTTGTGCCAGAATTGCAATGTCAATTATAACTTGAAGAGTACCACAAATTCCAAATTGAATAGGAGCTTCTTTTATAATGAAATAACCAGTTTTAAATGCATCACCTAATGTCCACATGGTAACCATATTTATGCTGAAATCAAGATAGAATTACTTAACAAACTTAAATATTTGCATAAATATTTTATATTATTACAGTTAAAGCTTCATACCTCATTCCATTAGTAGATTTATTTGAAATATTACAAAGGAATTGTGGTATTCCAAGCATAGCTTCTGTTAATACTGCAAGTAATCCCACAGTTTCAACATATATTGGTACATTTACTAAGAGATATGTTAGGATTCCTACCAGTGCCGCAAATAACAACATGAAGTCCAAATAAGATTGAAAATTTGTCCATTTCCAAAAAAAATTTGCATCAAAATCTATTCAAATTAAATTTTAAAGATCAATAGAGACATAAAAGATTAAAGATTATTAGAGACATATTGAATTATATTTGTTTGTTAAAACTTACCAGCAAACACGTGTTCTCTGGCCTTTATTATTTGATTTCTATTTTGTACGTTGATGCAAAGTTTGATCATAATAAACATAGTAATGATCATAAATATACTTTGCAATAAAAGAGGTAATTCATAATGCTTTCCAAACCTGTAAGAAACGTATATCTATCTTATTAATTAATGCAGTGGCATTGGTTGATTCATTTATAACAAAGATACATACCAAAAAAAAATACGTAAAGTATTTGCTATTAAAAGTGCAAGGCATACATAAAGAGAAAATCCTTCTGCATTATCTCTTTTCTTAATTTCTCTATACTGTGGTACATATGGAATAATTCCACCAAATATAATTGCTCCAGAGGCAACCCAATTTGCTACATCCTTAACGGTCAGCTGCTCGTAAACATTATTCATTTTAATAGAATTTTTGTTTACCTACGTAACATTTCACTATCTAAATACGTTTCACTACACGCGGTGATTTAGGTTATATCGCCAAAGTTCTCGGTCGTCATATCACCAGTAAATTTTAGATTAAACAAACCTGCGACAGTAATAAGAAAATTGATAAGTTTCATTGCAATTAGATGCCACAGATGAGGTAGTGAATAGAGCTAACATCCATTTGAAAAATTAGTTTCACGACTTGGGGGCTAGTAGCCCCCTTACCATTTTCCTGGTGCACTCAATGTTATCGATTCAGAGCGAAAGATACTTGTAGCGCTTTTATCGTTAGGAATGGAAACTAACGAGATCTATAGCGATCTTATAGTCCACTCGAGTTCACTATAGTCTGCTGTAATCACTGTATCCAAACTGATCCAAACGAGTTCGAATTAATTCGAAATTAAAAACTTGCAAAATGTCGAAGATAGTCTCAAAAGGAAGTAAGATGATGAAAAAGGCGTTGCCGAAAGTAGATCATTCTTCAAAATTATTTGTAGAAATTCCTGCGGGATTAGCAAATCCTAAACCACCACTTGGATCACAACTCGGACAGGTTAGGAGAACTAGTTGCAAAATATAGATTTTATTTTATACATGAATCGAAGGACATGCTCTTTATTTTTTAACAGATCATTGTTTTCTTTTAGAGAAATATAAATGTAGCAAATTTTTGTCAAGATTTTAATAAAAGAACTGCTCATATAAAGGAGGGTATACCCTTACCAACTCGTGTCGAAGTAAAAGGTGATGGCACTTATAATTTAGTAATCCACCACCCACCAGCAACGTATTTCTTGAAACAGGCAGCTGGAATAGAAAAAGGACAAATGTGCAAAGGTAGTAATCAATATTTTTAGTAATAGCTACTAAAAGTAGAATAATTTATATCATGATATATGTATTTCAGATGAAGTAGCAGGTAAAATAACGTTCAAGCATTTGTATGAAATTGCTTCCATCAAATCACAGGATCCACCTTTAGCATTAATGACCTTAGAACAGGTCTGCCGTATGCTTATTGGTATCGCTCGAACTTGTGGCATTCAAGTTGTCCGTTCTCTAGATCCAGTAGAACATGCAGAATTTATGAAACTGAGGCAAGAGAATGTCGAGAAAATCTTAGAAGAAAGGCGATTGACTAAAGAGACTAAAATGCTTAGGACAGTTTAAACTGATACATTTAATTATTTACTTTGTTAACATGAGTGTAATAAATAGAAGTATCATAGGATATATTTAAGTTAGCTATCAAACATGTTGTTAGTGTATTATTTACTTCCTTTCCCATAACATATCGGTGCATGTATCTTTCCCTTTTAGTCGTTTATAATTTTAAATCACGGCGTTCAAAGGGTGTTTCGAAATATGCAGCATAATGTAAAAAAAGATGATTCCTTTAAAAAAAAAAAAGGATATTACGAAACTGGAATAAAATCATTTCATATTAGCTTTTATTTTCGAGAAAATTGATGTTGAAGATACGTGGAGTACATTAAATGGGTTAAATTTCTCTTTATTTCGTGTTTATTTTGCTGTCGTCTGTATTTGGTTGTGCGTTGTGCTGTTGAATTCGCAGAAATTCATACATCTGAAATCGGGGAAATGATGTATCGATACATCGTTATCGAACGAATCGTTTGACAGTTATTAACTAGCTTCAGAGCGAGTTGCTGACGTTCTATTCAAAGATGGCGGTGATGAGTACGCCATGTTTTTTGTGATGTTCGCGCAGTAGACAAATTTTTTGAGAATTGTAATCTGTATGAGCAAAATGGCTGATGATGATCCGTGGTTATTGAAGGAAGACGGTTATTTAAACGTGGATACCGAGTGTAAAAGTATAATCTATCATGATAATCTGAATGTGTTACTAATCACTACTGGCAGTGCGCAAGTATACGTAGTTGATGTCAATTCAGGAGTAATATTGCAAAAGAGTTCTTTGTCGGGTAAGCATTTTGGTGTATGGTTGTTTTGCGAATAACAATTTATCGTCGATATCCTGTTGTTCTGTCATACATTTTCTCAATGGTTTTCTTTGTACTAGTTTCAATCGCGCCTCATGGTCAAGGTCGTATACGTGTATAAAACGTCAGGCGTGATTAAAGTTTTTCTAATTCGAGTGTCTTCGCAATAAAACGGTCAATTTTTCATAGTCATAAACGACCTTCCACGACCTATTTCTACACTTTGAGGGTCTGCCACACTCAAACAATTATTCGAGCACAGCTTTGTACTGCATTTATTATTGTTGCTCATTCATATATTTAGACTTGCTTCTGTGAAGAATTTCTTATTCTTGTTTATTGTTATTGTAAGATAAAAGTTTGTATGAGTATTTTATCGATTATTTTATAATTAAAATGACTTCATTTATTTAGTAATGTTTGAGGATATGCTCCAATAGTATTCTACAGTTATAGAGATAAATCTACATTTTTTGTTATGGTTCACAGGCAAATTAAATGGAAAACTTCAAGGTGCATATTTATCAAATGGTGTAGATAAGGTATTATATACAGATGGAAGAGGAATTGGTGTACGTAGTGATTACAATGGTGTACTTCTTTTGGACACTCTTTTACAAACAACCGTTTCACGAAGCGAGGATGTTATAAAGTTAGAGTTATTGTTTTCCGAAGCTACTTTGTTATATCAGTGTCTACGATGTGTAGAACTACCAGGTGTAGATCATGTGCAGGAGGTAATTCAAGAATTAGCAAGTAAAACTTTCACGGTAGAGGCAAGTCAGAAAAAAGGAGTCAAAGCCCAAAAAGTAAGCATAGAATAAAATGTAAGATTATCTGTTCACATTATAAGATGGTTAATTAATTTCTAATGTTTTCATTTGTGTGATTTGCAACAGTGGAATACAGTATGTCTCGAATTACCACATGGTTCTTTGAAGCTTGTATGCTCAGGATTAGTAATGGAATTGAAAAGATTAAACAGACATATCCCTGCATTGCCAATTGCTTCTGCTATCAATGAACGATTAAATGGCTTATTACCAGGCCTGGCATTGGAAGGGGGTCCTGTTGATAGAGCGTTAATGTTTAGCGAAGTAATGCGCAGAGATACATTTTCAAAATGGCCACATATGAATTACAAGTATAAAACTTAAACAATTATCGTTACTATATATTAACTACCATAAAATCTCAAATACAATGCACAGCTGTGATTAACCGCATACTTAATTTAGTCGAAATGTTTTTTTATAAAATGAAAATTCGTATGTAATACGTATCTATAACTTTTCAAGATTTTTTTTTACAAAAGAACAAATAAGAATTTATAATATTCAAATATTATTTATCGTCGTTATGTGTATTATACTCAAGATTTTATGGTATTAGCAACAACAGATATATTACATACATGTCTCTTTTTAGATGGGCTTTACCTGACCAAATGGCTCACGTTGGTTTCTACCACCACCCAAACGCAAAGACCCAAGGCGACGACAGAGTGATGTGCTTCACGTGCAATTGCTGTTTAGTTTGTTGGGAACCAAAGGATGAACCTTGGTCAGAGCACGAACGTCATTCCCCCGCATGCCCCTTCGTTAAAGGGGAGTATACACAAAATGTTCCTTTATCAGTTACCCTTGCTACTGCTCCTGCACGCGAGGCTGGCGATACGATAGACGTGATTAGCACTACAAACGCTAGTGGTCTCGTAGCTACAGCTTCCAGTAGCGGTTTTATAAGTGTGTGGAATGTTACAAATCAACTGAAGGTAAGCATTTATTGCTATGTATCAATTATATATTTTGTATATATGTATATATTTATTAAATGTATTACCGTCTTTACAGCGGGAAGTGTCATTTTACGTGGCCCCTGTAGAACAAGAAATAAACAACAAAGAATCGATACAGTTTGGTTCCACAAGAAATTTGACTTCGTATTTAAGGACGCTTAATTCGGAAACAGATTCTCTCTCTGATTACAAGCACGCCGCTTCTCATAAAGTGCAAATTACGGCACTGTCTGTAGTAGGCTCGCCCAATTGTCAAAGCAAAGAAGCAAAAACTCTTGACTCTACGCTTTTACCTGGAGAGACATCAGACTCTAAAATTAGGCCATGTGTAGTGTGTGCTGTTACTGTGACGGTTAGCAATCCGTCGCAATTAAGGACTTTAGAAAATGTATGGGCTGCTTCGACAGATCTGGCTCCTTCTTCGTCTCTCGTTCGTGCAATGAACAGTGTAAATAGTGCCGCCAGTGATACTTTAGATATAATGAAGGTGGCAGGTGATAGGTATACACCATCGAGATTGCACTATTTAGTACTTTATGATTTTTATCATAAAATTGCAACGACGCAACCAATCAAAGAAGATAATACCAAGGACTCGAAAACTAAAAAAACATTATCTGGAACGGGGACTAGTGCTAGCTCGAACGGAGAACGTCAAGGGAATTTCTTTCAAGATTTTTTGCTTGGTAAATTTTTATATGAAGTTCCGATAGTCCCGGTGATAGAGGATGTAGATTCGGATATAGTAGTTGGTCCACATTTCGATAATATCTTTCCAACGACTACTCTTACCGCGTCATCTTCCAATGGGATCTATTCGAAGTCGATAAGTTTCACGGTACCTCCGACGTCGAGTTCATTTGATGCGAATTTTAATCCGATCAATGGTCCAGAACAGTTTGCATCGACATCCGATTTGACAACAGCAAATAAAAAAAGTCTGGATATTATGAAAATAACAAAGACTGAACCAGTTGTTATAAAAACTTTACCCATCGAAGCTCCCGATTATGTTAAAATTACGTATATCGGGCCGTCTATAGATGGAAGACATTTATATGTTGCCATGTGTCCTACAATAGATAATACAGATTCTTTGAGTTCGAACAATAATCAGATGGACATCGACGAAGACAATGAGTTTTTCCCACAGAAAGGTTACATGTATTGGGACCACAACGATACGCATTCTGGTAGATTGATAAACGGCGAAATACACGATGGTGCGAATAACGCGAATGCTATATTGCTTGTGTATGCTTTGGACTTTTCGGGGCAGGTGGTTAAGGTGTGCTCCGAACCTGTAGCGAGGCAAGAGCTGCCTGCAGATCAAGCGCCCATCGAGCATGTATTTTTACCTCTTCAAGAAAAAGATAAATGTGCATCATCCGAAGAAAACTCTACTAAGAGTCCTAATACTAATTCGAATACTTCAGAACCTATTGGACAAGTAGCTTTAGTTTGCAGGGATGGTGTAATCAGAGTATTAAATCTGGATTCATTAAAAACTGTTACGGAAGCGAGAGTAGAAGGAAAGAAGTTTGTCTCTGTAGCTTACTGCAATAGTACGTTATTTGTACATTATCGGTATCTGTATTAATGGAACCTGTTTTCATTAGATAATATCTTTTAGGTTTAGAGAGACTTTGTGCATGTACAAGCGACGGCGCGCTTCACTTTTTTGTCACAACGGATGAGGAGGATTCCATGGAGGATAAGGAGGATGTTGAAGATGTTAATATGATGGGGACAGAAGAGAATGGTAGTAAAGCTACAGTACCTAGCACGTCGACCTCATTCACTTTTCAGTAAGACTCTGGAATCAGTAACTCGAAAAAATTTGCATCGAGTTGATGCAAGATGATTGCATTTTTTTTTTTTCAGAGATCAATTGATTGCGCACAAACCAAGCTTATCTCATTCAGATTTACGCATTCTATACGAACTAACACGATTCGATCGACATTCTCCCGCGTATGGTGCTACCGTTCCACCATGTTGGAACGAAATGATGCAAGGTCAGAAACAACGTCGTTATCCACAACATCTTCATCAATCGAAAGATCAACATCATACGCGAATCTGGCGTTTGCATAACGAATGGTATGCGCTAACGCCAACACTTTAAAAACTACATGCTCCATTTTATTTTCTCTATTTCTCTTAATTTTAAATTGTAGGACCACTTGGGACGAACATGTGTTCGAATTAACTCTTCCTCGAAGCGCGTCAGAAAATATCGGTCACGTAGATGTGAGATTCAGTTTGCACTCTGTATGTCAGGAATTGCCAATAATTCAAATTACCCTGCTAAAGCAAAATGTAAGAAGAATTGGTCATAACAAATCCCCCTTAAATCCAGTGGACGAAAGAATAGACTTTAACATAGGCAACGAACAGAAGGGAAAGAATCCCGTGACAACGGAAGAGTATCAGCGACAGCACAACACGGAAATATTATGTGGGCCGATCGAATTGCATCGTTACATGGATTTATCATGCCGTTCTGGTTGCGTTACATTGACCAGTCCCAAGCTGTTCCGATCCAAAGCCAGAACGCTTCTTGTTCACATTAAGGCTTTGATCGATCCAACGAAAGATGGCGTAAGAACAAATATTAAAATGTTATTGCTCGTGTAAATGTTACAATGCAGCGTGAATAAAAGAGTATTATACCTTGATTTTTAGGTAACTACAAAGTCGAAAACCAATTTGTCAGCCAACAAACCCCCTACTTCGAAAAAGCTAAGAATAGTGGAAGTGGTACGACCGCCTGTTCCTGGCAGTACTGCGGAACGATTTGTGGAAGGTCCAAACAGTAAGAAATTAGACTGTTATATCGGTAAATATTATTTATGTCGTTGCTATACGCGATGCGTAACTGGTGCAAATCATTTTTGTATTGTTTTTGAAGGCTGCGATTGGATTCATGAAATATCAATCACCGTTAGAACAGTATATCCTACTAATATACCGAACGAACGAGCGCAGCGTTGCGCTATGTTGGAATCGAAAACTTGTTTTGACAATTTATTGAGCGTGGCATGTTTGGAGACGTCTGATAAGTAAGGAACAATTTTCGAGAAATGATTAGACGTGTATATGTATTACGTAGAAGTGTGTTACAGAATATGTGATTGTCTCTGTTCCAGATCTCCCATTGCACAGTCACTCGCGTTAGATATTCTCATATGGATAGCCTCTATTAGATTAACGAGGTTACGTAGCAGTCAGAATAATATCAAAATAATATCGTTTCAGATGAAAACAATTCGTTCTGTTCAATCACGGTTACCTAATTTGTTAAAGACTTGCCTTTTGCATGCCGGACGAAGTATAGCGCACAAATGTATCAAATTAGTTATACTTTGCAGCAAGTATGTCAGCGATACAGTAACAGCCGGGTAAGTTAAAAAAAAACGTCGCAGAATCGATTTCTTAGTAATATTCTATAAATTGTTTTCAGGGATTTTTACCATTCGGAGCATCCACCGTTTAATTTTTTTGATGAAGCACTGGTTTCAGTTTTGGTGAAACTTTTACCATCGATTATAGAGGTTCAATGGGCTGGTTCATTGCGGTGGTTACAGTTGTTAATTACTAGAATCTTACCGCTGGATAGCGAACATAGCATTGCTCTGCAATGTGTCACTCTGATACAACAGATAGCTGCTGAAATATCGAATCGAGTAAATCCTTATCATTTATTGCTTGCAACGAGGTAAAATTCAGTTTTTTTAAATACATTTTATCGTAGTGGCGCTGGTGAATTGAAAAATATTTTTCTTTTTATAGGTTCGGGTTGTACAACAACCCGTTTGAGACGGAACTTTTCGATTTCGAATCGCCGATGCCCCCAAAATATAACCCAATACCTTCCACGTACGTGTCGGCTGTAACCAATGAACAAGCGGAACCTCCAACTGCTTCGTCAAGTTCCGTGTATTCTCAGGATGCTATTGATTTGAGGGACCTACTTACACTGCCTACACATCCAGCTACCGAATTGGTGGTGCCTAGCAAATTAAAGGCTTTATGTACTAATCATAGTATGAAAGGACTCCTCGAGGTAATGTATCGGTATCGTACAAGGAAGCGTGATATCCGATCATGGGTTTAATAAGAAACATTGTGGATGTCGCGCAGGTCGAACCGCTTCATTTTACCTGTCACGCTGCCTCTGACGGTACCAAGATGGAGAAAATTGATCCATGTACGAATTCAATTAATATCGGAGCTCCTCTTTACGATAGCACGGCTACGAACAGCAATGGTGTGCCTGATATCAAAACCATTCATCACACTTACGTAAGTTTCGTAACGAACAATCCAAAGTTTTCTTTTCTTTTTATATTAGTGCATCGAGGATTCTCTCATCACTTCTGTTTCTTCTTTGATTCCTTGTTTTGTTAAACTCTTAATCTGAACGATTTCACGAAGCATGAAATTGTGTGAAAACAGAAAAATCATTACCTATATGAAAAATGACACACAGTATAAATACAACAAGCAATCAAACAATTTCCATTTTTTTTCGATTAAAACAGTGAAAGCTGTTGCAATATATACATTTTTATATATGGTGTATATGTTTTTTCAAATAGAAGAAACATAATCCAGATAGAAATTGTACATTGTAGAACTTGGATGCTGGATCGCTAGGATCAGATGTTCAGGCTAAGTCAACACCTATATTAAGCGATTTGCTTAGTCTGTGTACAGGAAGAACGTTAAAGAAGCCAGTTCCACAACTGATATTCACACCTGATAATCAATCAGACTGTGATGAAACTAATGATATGTCTGTCAGCAATCAGACATGGCATGATACACAAAGCGATATGCCTAACTCACATATATTAAGTTCTACTGTAACGAAAGAAAAGTCGTCTGTACAAAATCTCAGTACTACCGTAAACAGAGTCGAAGACAGCAATTCTAAAAAGGTAGACTACATAGATGAGAAGTTGCACATTTTTTTTTTCTGTTTCTCAGTTCGACGATTTCCTGTCGTTACTATGAATTTTTATAGCTGATTAATATGCTGCTTACAACTGAGTTCATATAATTTCGTTAATATTATTGGATTACACATACACGTACACACTGATATACATATACATATACATCGCACAGCTAGATACACGAAATGAAAGTTGCATGATTGCCTTTGAAATTATTTTATATCATGCATTTATTATCGATGTCGATGTAACATCATTTTTTTTTAAATATCGTGCATCGTACCATAAATATTTTACCTACTAGATCTACTGTGATCAGGAGAAGTGATTGAATTATTCACAGAGTCAAGATTTTGCTATACTCAATAATTTCGAATTCGATGCACGAAAATTTACGGCACAAAAACTACTTATACCACCTATTTAAATAAATTTTGTTTCTGTTTAATGCTTTCAGTATTGCACATATGTAAATGTGATGTACATCATAGTCTCATAATTTGAAGTCACAGATTAGTAATTATCCGCATAAAAAAGATGTCTACATGTATCAAATGGCATGCAAGAAGGAAAAACTGAGTTCACTCCAATTTCTGGCCTTTCACTATCGAAACTTTCCGATATAATGTTCCACAGAATAAAATGATTTAATTTTTGTGCATTTTTTCGTGTCTGTTTGAATTAATATGATCCACTTCATAATAAAGTAGAAGTGAAGTAGATATTTGGTAGTGGTCGAAGCAGAAATCTTTAAAGGTTTAATAATCGTGACATGTACACATTACAGCGGGATGATATTACGTTTCCATGGGGAAGATTACTATGTTGGCCGCCTCAACAGGCATTGGTAGTCGATAGAATGCATTCTGGTGCACGACGTTTCGTGATCCTCGATTTTGGATCACCTGTATTGCTTACGGACTTGATGATTCCTTGCTGCAGTGATTTGGCATCGTTGTCCGTAGATATATGGACGAAAAGCGAAGAAGTCGATGGAACGCGTCTCATCGTCGCTAGTGATATAGAAAACAAGCCGCTGGTAGTGTGCGATCTTCAACCACCACCTGTGTGTAGATACCTGAAGGTATGAAATTCTACACACATTTTTGTTGTCATTCTACGATAAATGTACATGGTCCACGCAAATTACTCTATGACTTTTAGATTACAACGATAGGTCGGTATGGAATGTCTCCAACAATGTGCAAAATTCCATTAGGAATGTTCTATGGACACATGGTGGTTCTGCCTGGAGAAGATTACGCTGAATTAAATAATACTTCTCAAATTTTTGATATGTTTGATCCCAGTGTACAAACTACAATTGATACACAGTGCAATATTTTGTCAGCTCTCGCGGAAGATGTTCAGTGCAGGTATTTTTTTCAGTCTCAGTAATCTTGATTTCCTGTGTAGACATCTTCTCATTGTCGGTATGTAATTGGTTTAGATTCAGCTTAGCCACTGAAAGATTAAAAAGCTTATTGGATCCATTGTTGTGTTCAGAAACTACCAATGTTATGCATATGCAGCATTACCTCTGCTACAATAAAATATCCAGTGAGAATAAAGAGCAACCGTCAGCAAAAATATTGGCGACTTATCAAGTACGTTAAATTATATAAATAATGCATTAATGAATTAATGTAAGGAATAAGTATTAGTATGGGAAACGTGCACGTTAAATGTTACAGGAGTGTATAATGTTTCAACATCAATTGAACGTTGTACGCAGCGTGTGGAGACGTTTGGAGTCGTGGAAAGGTTCTCAGAACGTTCCGACGATGCAGCTGTCGAATGCACCTAGCGATAAATTACGAGTTCTCGGAGAAACTTTGCTCGATATTCTTTTATACACAGTGTACGAAATTGGTCCTGTAATGAGCGTATGTATTCCTTTTCTACTTCATTTTCAGTACTAACATTTTTACGACGATTCATAAAATACGTGTATCGTGTCTCTAGATTCCGATGTCGATATGTGACGTGTTCACACCAACAGTTTGTGAAAAGTTTTTCCACTCGATTTGCGTCGTAACGCCAGTTCCGCGTTTACAATTACACGCCGTTGCACTTTTAGCGCGTATGGCTGGTCATCAGCCGTGGTGGGGCAATTTCTTGTCTAACACGTTGATCAATCTCTACTCGTCGTCGTCCACACACATATTCCCTCAAGATAGGTATGCTCTTGAATTTTTAAGTGGTGCGCACCATTCATGAAACAGTTTTAACTGTAATTAATTTGTAGGGTATTTATTTTGTTAACATTCCTTGGACGGAAATCATTGATCGCCGGAGTTAATAGATCTTCTGTGATAGATGCGATGGTTCGCACGTTAGGCAAATTATTGACGCCATTATCGAATGCTCAAACTTCTAGTACGAATCGCCTGGATGTAACTCTTATTGGCTGGGTGTTACTTTTCTTGTCAGTGTGCTTGGACACTGTAGCTATTCCCCCTCCATGTTTAGAAGGGAATAACGAGAAAAGTAGAGAACAAAGTAGGTACTCGTGTTAAATAGAACAATAGATACGAATATTTAATACGAGTAAGAAAATGTAGTTTTCGAATTACTTCTCGAAGGTCTGTTGTCTCGCTGGGAGTTTATTCAAGGAGAGTCTGCGATGCAACGAAAGTATGGTAGTGCCAATCGGTCTCCAGCTTCCTGTAGTTATCGTAAAAAAATACAGAAACGTTTGATGCATCACAAACAACAGCTTCAAGAGTTGGAACAAGCAAAGAAAGCGTTCCATCCATCGTCACAGGTATAAACATATTCTTGTTTATATTTTTATCAAATCGAAGAAGATAGTAAAAACTGAAGAATATTAAATTATACTATAGGGTTGGGAGAGTCTTTCGTCGTACAGTGCTTTGTTGCATTGTAAAATGGAAGCGTCGCTAAAGTCGCAAGAGCGATTGTACAAGAAGACGTTCAAGCAACATTCTGCCAAGCATCTTAAAGATATTTTAAGTGTTCGAAAAAATGACGCACAACACGCTTCACGCAGCCCGCGTGCGCAACCACAAGCAACCACAAGGTGCATATCATGATTAAAATATCTGTAATTTTCTAGTAAGATTGTACAAAGTTTAGTATTTGGTAACGTCTTCTATGCCCTATAAGTTCCAGTAAACCAGAAATAATGGACTTGGATATCGAGTACATATCCAATTTGTCTCATCAACATGTTCTACCAGTGGCTCGTGGACTGATTGCACTTATTTTGTGTAATTCTGCTAACGTGGATATGTTCCTGTTGGCATGCAAGGTAAATACTTGGGGGATACACACGTGGTTACGTGTTACTCTCTCTTGACCCTCGTTCCTTTTATCGTAAAGTCTAACATAAATTTACACTCTGTGCCTTTTCTTCTACGTGTTCACGAAGTTTGTTATTCATGAAATTGTTTATCCGTGGCTTTTCGATATTTATGAATGCTTAGCGTACCACTTTACGATTAAAGAATTCTTAGCTTGTACACCGCTGGTACTGTTCATGCTTTTGAACTGTTAAATTGTGTGCCATATAGGTAGTCGCTAGGCTAGTGATATCTACACGTCCTGCAATTAGCTTGTGCGAGCTTATGAGCGAAGAACAGCTCTTAAAATTAGTCAGACTGGCGACAGGTACATCTGATGCTGCCTGGTCTTCGCACGCTGTTTCGAGTTTGTTGCAGGACTTATTAGAAGGTACAGTCAATTTTTTATTGTGTATTATTGTTATAAAACACTCGATTCTTGTATTTATATTTGTATATACATCCTTTTTTTCATTTGTTTTCATCGTTTCCTTTTACAGGCGGAAAATTATTCCCGAAAGCGTGCCCCACGCACGAAGGAAGTCCCGCGGAGGAAGGTTTCGAATCCCTTGTCACGGAGAAAACTCGAACAACAGAAGACGATACTATTGGCGCCGCTGGAACTAGCAGCGCCATAGTGACACTCGGTAACGACGAAGAATTTGCAACTGGTGAAGTTGAAGAAGACACTCAAGATACTATAGTGGTGACACCAGCAATTGCTTCGACGCCAAAGTCCAATGGGTTTTTACCTTCGCTTTTGGAGTCTGACGATAGCGAACTGGAAGAATTCTTGGATGATATTCTTGAGCGTGGTAGAAACATGTTGAAGAAAGGCAATCCAGTGTCCAAGACCAGTTCCAGGTACATATTCTATAGTGTGTAGAAAAATTATGAAGTAGCGTAATTTATTTACGTAAAATGCGTGGGCTAACCGTATACTTTTACAGCATTTCTTTGGCGATGGATTCAAGATTAGAATATGGTTTGGAAATGGGATTAGAGATAAGTTTGAGATTGTTGTCTACCTTTGGCATGTACAATTTACCTCAAAGTATAAATGCCACGATACACGTGAGTTGACCATGTGTTTCCTTTTATTTTTAAAACGTGTACTCTGCAGGAAGAGATTTAGATATAATTTTCTCGTGAAAGGTCCCCATGGAATCTAACCGATATTCTCAGCAATCGTCATCGAGAGTTGAATCTGGGTGGAACGATAGGACTCAAGACGTTTGGAACTTGACTGATACTACAGCTTCCAGTTTATTAATGTTAACCAGATGTTTTGACAAAATAGTTACAGATCTCTATTTACAGGTAAATATTAAATCTAACAAAAAAGAACAGTATTTATTCACTTTCCTATTAATTCGTGTCTAAATTATTTTTCTGCGATAGAGTGTGGGAACGAACCTAGAACTTGTCCTCCAGCTGTGGTTGACATTGAACTTTGACGCGTCTTCGGAACAATCTAATTCTTCTAATCAATTTGATCCTTCGTTGACACCTGTTATTCCATTGAGCTCCACAGCTATTTCCAGCCTTATCTCTGCGTTATCCTGGTAGATATGACATACCAAAGTTCTTCATTTAAAAGGTTTGAATCGCCAATAACAAAAGAATAATAATTTCTAGGCATCCAGGGGTATCCTTGAGGGCTTGGTGTCTCGCTCTTCAGTGTTTGACTCTCGCAAGTAATCAACCATTACAGACAGATTCTACAGAAGCTGCGAATAGTAGACAGCCACTAGACGGTCTTCTAGGTGGTATGGCTGGATGTATCGTAAAAGAACGCAACATGGGCCCCATGCTTCTGCGTTTACTTTCGGGGAGCGGATTAAATATTAATGCCATGGATAAACAATATATCATGGTACGTTTAAAAATGTCAAACAATTATCCCTACATCTGCAGCAGTTCACAACTCAGTACTTCAATGTATTCCATTTTTAGGCTGGACCCACTGTTTGCCAAGCACTTCAAGATTTTCTAGTGAGATTAGAAATGAGATGCGATGTAATTACGCCTGGTAGCTCTTTAGGGAACACATTGAAGGAGCTGTTACTCTGGGTAGTGTATCAACTCGTGCAACCTGGTGGAGCTCTTTCATCGAGGAAAGGACCACTAGACGCACAGTACAAACTCATAACATCATTGACAAATTTACACTTTGCGAACACTGACCTGGGAACCGCGATGAGTGTAACGGAATGCGTGGGAGTGTTGGTCTTCACTTATGTCAGGGGTTCAGGAGGTCATTTTTATTTTAAATACACACTATAGAGTTACGCAATCTTGTAAGTATTTGTAACAAATTGGTTTTTTTTTTCAGTTGGAGCACAGTGTGGTGGGTCTGTTGATTTAGCCAATCCGTCTGGCGGATTTAGTGGTTTATTCGCTTGTGTACTCGGTGGTGACACAAGACAAGGACGTCCAGCTTCATGGGACACCTTAGTCGTAGCTCTGATTAAATTAGTGTGCCGGCTTATTCAAACTCCTTTACCGAATGTATGTATCGTCGTTATCCAAAATATTGACTCATCGATAGAAGACAAGTTTACTTATTTTTACATTGCAACCTTTTTTATTTGTAGAGTTGCGCAGGTCGATCCGATAGCTCGATGCGAATCGATCTCTCTGAAACAAATCTCGGGTTAGCAAGTGACATTAGCGACGCGCAAATGAAAATAAATATCTCGCAAACTGACGAAAGCAAAGTTGCAGAACAACAGTCCTCGTCTCGCTTGCAGCAATCCACGCTCAACAAACCCAATATACGATGCGTTGCAGACACTGGTAAGTATTAAAACACGGATTATCTCTTTTTAATCAATCATTCATTTCTGCACTGTACATTTTTCAGTTCTGCAACACGAACCTACTATGATGCGATTATTAGGAGCTCTTGGTCATAGCACTGGTTCGTCTCTGGCTATGCTTCTTGGCGAGAGCGCCGGAGCTGGAACCGCAACTGAACTTGGCGATCCAGCCTCGATTCCAGATGCTACGTTTCAACTGTTGACCACACTTACAAAGAAAGCGAGTAACCGTAGCTTGGTTCTCAATCCACTTTATCAGTACCTCTCTTCCTGTAAGAATCGCTATTTCAAGAGTTTTGTTGTTCCGAATGCTATAATTCACAGCGAAACTTACATCTTTTGCAGCATCAGGGCAAAGAGAACTAGATCGTCAATTGGGCGTCATGCAGTTGTCCGAACCCCTTCTCTGGTACATCTTAAGGGTCCTGGACAACGAAATGTCGCTGGCAATGTTTACAGCGATGGGTGGAGTGAGAGTACTTTGCGAGAATTTAGTGAAATCGAGCATTGGCGAAGGTAATGGCAGTCCCGCTTCACCAGGCGTGATCGCCTTGGTGATGGAACACCTTTCCAATGCCCCCAACGTGGTGCCAGCGGCTTCTGCTAGCGGCAAAAAATCCGCGAACACACTGGAGACACACGACGACGGCTTGTTAAACTTTGCCCCCTTGGGCACGATATCTTGGTTGAATCCTACAGCCCAACCAGCGGATGTTCTTATACAGAACGCTACGCCTCACAAGAGAGCAAGGACAGCCGCGTGGATGTACCATTGTTACCCTGACGAAGCATGGGTTGATCTTACTATCACTCTACCTTGCGCTATACTGTTGAGAAAAGTCGAACTCCAGCCACATCTCACATCTTTGGCCAGTAAGATAAATCAATGTTTTGTTTGAAGGTTATGCTATTCTGTTATAGTACTCTACAACATATGTCATGTTTCGTAGCATGTCCATCAGCCGTAGCCATCGAAGTTTCGAGGGAAAGTAACAGTCCACTGACTCCCGTCTGCCCACCAATGCCAACGGCAGGATTGACGTTTATATGTATCACATTGTCCCAACCGGAAGTGGCAACTTCTGTTCTTGTACGATTATACAAACCACGTGACTCGACGAACATAAGCTTAAGTCAAATTAAGCTTCTAGGTACGACAGCGTTCGGCGAGATAAAAACGAGTCACGATACGATAGACGAAGAGCAACTGACGAAGACAAGGTAATTATGGTTAATTTTAATGTAAAATATGTTCACTGTTCCATTATAAATTTTAAAAGAAAAAAAAACAATATTTGATGATGTATCTGTCCAGCTTGGGTTGGTTGCGATTGTTACATCAGTGTCTGTCCGTGAGCACATTGAACAGCAATCTCGCTGTAAAGGTGCTTAACTCTGCAGCTTCGGTCGAAGGATTGATTGAGGCATGCTGTAACCTCCTGTTGCTCCCAGCACCGTCTCTCTTTACTCCTAATTTGGAGAGGGTTCTATTGCAACTAGGCTTATACTCTCGAGAGCTTGGACTTCGTCTTATTGGTCTTTTATTGAACAACAGGTCTACTCCTTTTTTCCAAGGTACTGCTTCTCTCTTTCGGGAACGATTTCCATTTCTCTTTATTTATTATTTCTTAATCTAATTTGCAAATTTTGTTCAGGTGCTGTGACTACACAAGAGACATCGACCGTTCAGTTGGTCGTTGAATTACTCCAACAACTTTGTTCCATTCAGGATTCGTGCACAGAAGCTCGTATGGTCGCGGTGCTTTCGTGGCTTCAGGCATCCGCTTTGAATGGAATCTCTCGGCCCACCAGTGGTCCTAACGCGATCAGTCCGCCCGCTGTGTACATTCATTGCGTGTCTTCCATTATATGGAAAGCTCATCAACAACAGAATTTGAATTATGACTTGCAAGCCCTCTTAACAGACGAGCTTTTCAAGTAAGCGACTCCTCGTGTTTTACAATCTTTCTTGGTACAGTTTAATGAAAAGTATCCTTCTTTACAGTGCTTTGTACCGGTGGACCTTGACTTTGGATACAGGTTCAGCTTTGAAACAGGCGATAGATTCCGCCCTCTGCGCGTTCTGCTACGTGAGACCAACGCTGTTCCCTCTACTACTCCAAAGAGTACGAATCTTGGTGCCTAATATGGCGACGGATCACTCTGCATCCATATCGGATGATTGCAAGGAAAGGGAAGGGCAAATTGATGATAAAAAGAGCGAAATCACTGGCGAGGAATGGTACTGTCGTTACGTACTGTGTGAATACAAGCGATTGAACTTGACAGAGGGACAATTGCTTACCGTCGCTGCTGCTGCGCGATCTCCGCCAGGTATTCAGCAGCTGATCGATTCTGGACTTCCTGCTCTGTTGATGGCGTCCATTACTGGTAAGTTGTTACAGTATTTTCACCAGAAGATTCTATTTTGCTAACTAGATTTTTTGGACAGATTTTTGTAACTTGGAGGAGTCAAGACGGCAACAGCAACAGAGTAGAAGATCGTCGTCTGACGACTGTTGTCCGAGTAATTCGATGGCAGGTTCTAGCCTAACGGATAATGATAAAGCTGGCGAAACTTCTATGCAAACGAATAATCACTTTGGTCAGTGCATACACGCGTTTTGAAGATTCATCATTTCTACAGATTTTGAGGATGGAATGAATAACATGGTTGTTGTTGCTTAGGTGGTCTGTGCCTGACGGATCCAGAAAGTATAGCGATGGTGTTGGAATTCCTGACGCTCGTGTGTTCGGAGGGTAGAATGCGGGATTGGTTGGGAAAAGAGGGCTGTGGGTTTTGGTTACCCCTTCTTTCTCTCCTTAGCAGTCGACCTATAGAAAATCCATCTGTGTCTTCTTCAAGGTAGAACAAAAGCTAACTTAAAAAATAAATTGGATGCTGAAAACGTCTATCCTTTACAGGTGTTCCAAAACAAATATTTCATACTCCTCGCTGGAGAGTGCCATGATTAAATTTTTATCTCGTTGTTGTTGGTGCCACCTTGAGAATCAAAAGCTATTGGCTGAATTATTGACAGATGTAATTTCTCAACAACGAACAACGTCTAGTAAGTCTTCACCTACTTTTTAAAGTTAACATCGTGTACATTTTGTGTAATAATTCTATATTTTTTCTTTGTATAGATGTCCGATACCTTCATGGAATTTCTGGTTTTACCAGACGATTGATCTTGCAATTGCTCTTGGAAGGTGAAAAAGTGTTGGTCTCCGTAACTTCGGAAGCGCCTATGAAAGTTTCAAACACGGCGGCTAATTACAGTATGCCGTCTATGCCTCCACATCCAGCTCATCCGCTGGGACATTATCATCAGTTGTTGTATATGTCCACGCAGTCAACTGTGGCGGACATATTGCAGCAAGTATCTGGTGAGCATGTCTATATGTCGACGGTCGTGTGTTTTTAAGTGTATATTTTTTTAAGAATCAATTAATCCTACGCGTATCTGTTCAAAGGGACATGGCTTCTTTTGCTGCTACCAAACACGTACAAGGGTAACGAAGCTGGATCGACCAACAATCGATCCAGGGAGCTCTGGGAGTCCGGCATGGCCTTTATAGTAGATACTCTTAGCGTAGCCGCGGGAAACACAGCAAAAGATAAGAGAGCTAAGGAGGCGTCTAATAGATCACAAGCTCGTGCTCCTACTGTGAGAAAGTCACGATTAAATTTTGGTAAGTTGCTTTAGTGGCACCCATCTTTGACAAAAATGCTAACTAAAATTTTCATCTGTAGAGGGAACTTCGAATGCTACTAAACCGACGAGCAATAACGTGCAACAGAATCCTGGTAGTTCCACTAATCAACAGTATTTGATCCATTCGTCGCGTCCGAACACTCCGTTGCCGCCTCGATTGACCATTGCTCAGCTTCTAGCCATCGCGGAGGACAGTGGGATATCGTTGTCAGAGCCTTGCTTGCATCTCATGTTACGTCAACGTAATAAAGATTCGACAGGTATTATTATTATTATTATTATTATTGTTATTTCTAGATGAAACTGATTCATTAAAGAGGTGTGTATCGTTTACAACTATATTTTTTATATTTTTCAGAGGACCTAGCGAAACAAAACGACATCGAGTTACTAAATTATAGAAGCATAGAGAGTTCGTTGGGCGTGTTTAGCGCCGGAGGTGGTTTAGCGGTATTGGCACGTCATCTGCCATTGATCTATCCGGATTCTAGAAGGCCGCCGCCTGTGGCGGAGAAGTCTCCGCCGCCAGAGCAAACGTACGAAGACTGGGTAGAATTGGAGGACAACGACAACATGTACGAGCTGCTGGAAGTAGGTGGGGCCAACTCGTCCACGCAAACGTCGTCTCCGGCTCCCTATGTGCCTCCACATTCTCTCGCTGCCTTCGGTCTCTTTCTCAGACTTCCTGGTTACGCGGAAGTGTTGTTGAGACACCGAAAACGGGCACAGTGTCTGTTACGTCTCGCTCTGGGCGTGTCCGACGATGGCGAAGGCGGAGACGTTTTAACGTCGCCGTGGGCCGCTTCGTTACCAACGTTGCCGTTCCAAGTTCTGAGACAGGTACTCGATGCCACGCCGCCAACCACCGACGACGGTCTCCTTCTGCGTAAGACCACCATCGAAGTGGGCGCCATGCTTCTCCTACTGAACTGCCTGGCTATATTTACACATCAGACAAACCAGAACGAGAATTCTGAACAGAAAGGGAGCGGTGGTCAGGGCGAGGCTGGTCGAAGCGACGAAAACTCGCATTTGTACTGGGCGAAGGGTACTGGGTTCGGTACTGGTTCCACTCAACAGTCGTGGAACGTCGAACAAGCCTTGCTGCGACAGAAATCCGAGGAAGAGCACGTTACAGTATTATTGCAGGTCCTGGCGAGTTATATCGGACCGGGTGGCCAGAAACAAAGAGAACTGCCATCGCCTTTTCCCGATCTACTTGCTCTCTCGTGTCTGCTTCCCGCCTTGTCCTCGTATTTAAGAAACGACTCGGTGCTGGACATGGCCAGGCACATTCCTTTGTACCGTGCAGTGCTGCAATTGCTCAGAGCCATGGCTCGTTCGAATCAGTTGGCGCCCCTTTTACTACCAAAAGGAGGGGGAAAATCTGGCGAACCGTCCGTTGTGTCTCTTCTGTCGAGTATGAGGGTGTGTGTGGACACATACGTCCATAAGATAAATCGCACCAGAGGCAACAAGTCCAAGACATTGTTCAAGTACCCAGACGACACTGAGCAGGACGAGGGCCTGGCGACATTGATCCCTGACATTCAAGAAAGTGCTACCATAGTGCAGAACTCCACCGCCAGGTTATCAGGCATCGAAGAAGAGCTGCCAGGACCCAGCCCCGCTGGCCCTGAGTTACCTCTTCGTTCGGTTGAACAACGATATTTAGAGGTTATGAAGAATCTACAGTTTGGTAAGATGATTCTGGGTCCTTTGGATAAGATAGTTCGACGTTTTGAAAATGTTACAACTAGTTTCTTCGTTGCAGATACGTACGAAATGATTGCTGAGAATCCAGAGTCAAGTGGATATAAGTTTGCCGTTTCGTACCATTTTGAGTCGACCATGAGGGCAGCGGGCGAAAGAAGTCATCCCACTCGGGTCAAGAGACTGGCACAGGAGGCTGTTACGCTTTCCACTGCTTTACCTTTGTCATATAGTAGTAGCGTTTTCGTTAGGTGTGACACGGACAGATTAGACGTTATGAAGGTACTTGTAGCGTTTGAATATGCGTAATTAGTAACGAGTAAGCGTATTGTTTCAACGTTAAATGTTTCTTTATCTAGGTGCTGATAACAGGCCCGGCAGAAACGCCATACGCGAACGGGTGTTTCGAGTTTGACGTATACTTCCCACCGGATTACCCTAACAGCCCGATGTTAATTAACCTAGAAACCACTGGTCGTCACACCGTGCGATTCAACCCAAATCTCTACAACGATGGAAAGGTCTGTCTGAGCGTGTTGAATACATGGCATGGTCGCCCCGAGGAAAAGTGGAATGCACATACTAGTAGTTTCCTTCAGGTAACTAGGATTAAAAGAGACGATTAATTTGGCTACGTTATCATGAAACTTTAATCGAAATTTATCTTGAAAACAGGTCTTAGTGTCGATACAGTCACTGATCCTAGTATCGGAGCCCTATTTCAACGAACCTGGATACGAACGGTCACGAGGCACGACGAGCGGAGCTCAATCTAGTCAAGAGTACAACGCGAACATTTGTCAGGCTACTGCCAAGTGGGCCATGCTCGATCAAATTCGCAATCCTTGTCCCTGCTTCAAGGAGGTAACCGTCGCGGTGTACATGTCATATAACTCTCTGAACAACTACCTTTGTACTCATACGCAATTCTTCATTCTGCAGATAATACACACTCACTTTTGGATAAAGAGACACGAAATCGTTGCACAATTAGAGGGGTGGATAAGGGATATGGAGATGCATGGATCGGATCGCAGATTCGGGCGCACACTATCCCTGAACGCTTTAGCTTTAAGGGTAAGTGATGCAGAGTATAGCGTTTCACTCCATCGACTAATAGATACACCAAAAACGAAAATTTATATTTGCGTCCATGTTTGTTCAGAGACACTATAGATTATTGAGAGAAGAGTTGAACAAACTGCCAACTCCCGAGGGTTTGGAGGATTTGGTAGAGCCGCTCGCATCTCCAGGCTCGCCTATCGAACTATCCGGCACCCCGGGTATACCGAACTCGCCACCGACGTCGACGGTTCCCCCGGTCGCCACACTTTCCACGCCGATGAGCAACTCGATCGTTTCCATGAACAACGCCAGTGCCAGCAATCACGTACACCATGACATCGATACGGACGTTGAGATGGAGAAGATGGTTTCAAAAGTGTGTGAATAGCTACAGGATGTTAATAGACATTGTTGGACATTTTGAAAAGTCTATATTGTTTGTGTTATGACGGACAAATAACGGACTGACCGAAGGCGGAACGAAGATCCTAGTATCTTGTCGAATTTCAGATGATTGACGGATAACGAGTAGAATGAAAGCTTACGGTAACTTTTTGGTTGAACAAATGATCATGGAAGAGGAAGATCGGTGAGAATGTCTGAATATATACGTGTGTGTATATGCATGCGTGTGTGTATGTTATGAGAGAGAATATAAAAGAAGAGGGAGGATGATATATAATGCATATGCACGAAAGTAAAAGAGAGGAAACGGAGAGATTGTATCGGATGGAAATGAAGAGGTAAGAATCAGTCGATGATTATAAAGCCAGTATGAATGTGACCAACTCATACGTAGTAGGTACTATCTGTGGCTACTGCTATGCTATATGTATGCTGCATTCTACTACTTCGTATTACTATAAGTAACAACTGTTATTCGATATTTATTATACGTGTTCCTCGTTTACGTAGCCGGTAACCACCCCCTACTCGCAATGCGACCGATCTTAAACAACGCGTTTGTCAGCGAAGGAGACGATTTCAAGGTAACACAAAACTGTACGGAGCAACGATACGAAATTTCTTTATTTACACGAGCGAACGCAAAATGACACTCTACCAATGCACAGGTAGATCGACGCGAATCGGAGTACTTCTGTTGAACGTTCCAATTTCGTTACTACTGTCGATTACGTTCAGATCTTTTCTTCCAGTTTTTCTTTTTTTATTGTAAATTTATCTTTTTCGTTTTTTTTTTTCTTTTTTATTTATCGCAAATCGTCTCAACCGTTTAATTCAACGTCGCATTGCATCCGACTTGCGAGTAGAAAACGACGCAGAAAATTGCTCCATAATGCATGATGCAGTTAGCACTTGATACGTGTGTGCGCAGTGTGATTTAATATTTAGCGTGTCGGTATCTATTACGGTCCGCACTGTATTTTTTACGAGAAATAATAGTTGGACGCGTTCGGCTTGAAATACGATCGCCTACCTTTCAACAGCGAATTTCTTTTGACAAATTTATCGGGAGAACAAGACGTTTTACGAAGTAGTCTTTAAACAAAGAAATAAATAAATAAATAAAAACAAAAAAAAAAAAAGAAGAATCGAATCAAATTTACGACCTCCGTTCAAGCGACGATACAGTTTTGTTCTCTTCGAAACATTTTTCGTTTCTTTATAACACGTGCATCTTTGTTTCAATTGAAATAGTGCTGATCAAAGGCGGATGCAAAAGGAAAGTTTGTACCAGGTCCGATGATTTCTCGCAGAGAAAAGAGCAAACACTGGACATACGGATTATATCCGAGACGTTTCATTTGACACGATAACAAACGGGAACTGATTAAATATATCGATGACGCAGCGATTCTCTCAACCGTCGCGGACACAGGATGCAACGACTGACGGATTGCTGTCGTACAACTAGTATTCCCCTTTGTCTGTCAGCGACTAATTACGGTTAGCTGTGAAATTCCTGGTTGAATCGCGTCCCACCAGTATCAATGATCGTTCTTTCTGTAAATAATCGTCACACGAATAATTGTACCGCATTACAAGTAAATGTTTGTAATTCCGAAGTAACTGGATAAAAATGCTCCGATGTAACGTATACTATTGCATGGATTCCTAAGCAATTGAACAAAGCGAAAACACGTAACATGATGTACGTGACAGGAGAACGTGTTAATAGTTATTTATAATAAACGAATATTACCACGCCATCACAGGTGAGCTTTATTTATCACCGTCTTACCTGTAAGAGGTAATCCATATCTAATCGAACGTTAGACTCGATTAGACCTAGTCCAAACCAAACTGTATAATACTATTTCTAACTAGTTAAATTCTACGAGGTTCAAGACTTTCTGAGTCTTGCATAATTTCGACATTAGAGACCCTTTATATATAAGAATAAATGTAAAATCCATTCGAGTATTTCCCGCAAGATATACGATGGTAATTTTACAGATTCTCCAGGTATGAACGTGGCGTGATTTATGTTGAATCCCGTTTGCTGGAAATTAGAAAAATGGGGAGTCTTCCGGTCAATTCGCAGGCCAATTTGTCACGAGTAAACCTATACCTGTTCGTACCAAAGTAGAAAATCATTTTCCACCGTACTTTCGTATAGCTCCCATATGTCGACCCCCTCGCGGAATATTAAATTTTCAGAAATTTCGCGAAAAAGTCGAGCGCTGGAGATGTAGGTTGCTTTGAACGAGACCCGGTACTAGGATCTCGATACGTTTTAGTTTTAATGTAAACGAAATCTACCTATCATCCCTATAAATATTCAAATGTAAAATTGTCTCGAATACTCGTCAACGAATCGGTAGAATGTCGATCGGTAAACGGATTCGTTCTGCAGATTGAACGCAGTTGCGCGCACCATTAATTAATTATATTTTCAATCAATTGACAAATCAATCGCGAAACTAATTGCAGTTCTTATTTCAGAAGTAGAGAAAAGTTGATTCTCGAGATAAGGATTGTTCCCTTGGAGCAACATTTCGTTAAGCAAAGAGACTGCGTCTGCACCTGAACGTCTATCGCGACTTGGTTCTAATGGCCTGCTCGTTTACGTCTATTACGAGCGTCTCTAATTGACACCTATGTATTCCGATTGCCATCTCACAGTAAATGCTCAAGACGCGTTGGCGTTATCGGGCTTTATCCAGCGACGAGCTTGCACCGCTTGCAAAGTTACATTTTCGATGCAGCGATTCGAAAGGAAAATTTCCTCTGCGAAATTACAGGTGCTTTTCCAGTCAGGCGTTCAAGCTGGAGATCGATGGAAAGAGGTAGGTTTGATTTCATGAATTCTCTAGAAGTTCAAATGGTCAATTTTTAAGAATGCCTTAGTAATGGTCTCTATATTAGTCTGTTAATTAGGTATAAGGCGTAATTATGCTTCGATCGATGCTGAGAAGAAGAATACAGCGACAGGATATCGAGGTACGCACGTGCAACCGATGGTCCGATTTATAACGTTACTAGCCGTATCGCTGGCGTGAAATTTCATCTGTAACACAATGCTGAACGAATATGGCACTTTCTATATTAAACAGTGCCACGTGCAGTTGACCAGTCGGTGCAGGCACGCGTAGAATGTGACTCAACTCGCATGCATATAGGCATGATCCTCAATCTACAACAAATTTTGTTTCCTATAACAAAAGATTTCTCAGCTGAATTTCGATAGTCTCAAGCGACTCATCCGTTCATTTGATCGAATCGAATAAAGCGTTGTAAACGTGTCCTGCGCTAAATTTTAATTAGTGCTAGATCTGGCGATCACGTATTTGTGTAATGACGAACGACTCTTGCATTATCGATGGTCAAACCCCGATAAAATCTGTTTTATATGTTCGAGTCCGTTTCGAAGCAGTAAATTTTGAAGTAGTCGAGTCTTTCGACGCAAGTTGCTAACTTTAGCGTACTCGTACTTTATGCGCACGGTCGTTCATGATTTACGTTCTGGACTTTCAGAAGCTTATTGCAGAACCTTTGTAAATTCCGGACTAAACATCTGTAGTTTGCACGATAAATCAAAGCTGACCACTAGGATCGTAGGAAAACGTCGATGCTACGTGACGCACAATGCAAGCTCGCGGTGAGCGTAATAGGTGCGTTTTGAAAGGCCGTCGCGTCGCATCGAGGAGTGATCGAGTAGCTTAAGCGATCCAGGCTGCGTCAGATGCAGGTGCTTCGTTAATTATCCTCTGGATCTAACTACGTCCTTGCTCCTTTCGATGACAATTCAAGGATGGCGATTAACTGAAACAAAATAGTAAGAGTTACTTTAACTTTCTTCAAGCTCTGTGTAATTACTGTTTTAGGTGAAAAGAAAACCGAAGCGCACGTGGTTCGATTTAGCTTTTACAAGGCGAGGACTGTCAAGCGAGCGTGTTACACGTAAGCGTTGCCGACAAAAGGCTGATTAGCCGGGCGCTCGCACGAAGATTCTCGATTCCTGGAATCTTCCAGAAATTCCTTTGTTCTGTCAGGCTGTTTAAAAGGCGACATGTTTATAGTCCGAGCAACCGCAGCCGACGTCCTGAGAGTCGAGATCATCGGCTGCTCGAACAGCCTTTTTAAAATGCCTAACGAGGCGTTCCTAGCGAAAACGATCGCGTCAGCTTAAATCGACGTTCCGTGCGATGTTTTATCTTAAATCGATGGTTGAATTACGAGGTAGTGGAGAAGAGAAAGGGGAGAAACGGAGACAAAAAGGATGGAGGGACGAGAGATTCTTCCCCGTCGAGGAATCGACGATCGCCGTCAGGGTAGTTCGAGACTGTTTTTGTCGGATTTTAATCGCTTCGGAGTGGTAACGCCTATCCGAAATGGGATTATCCGAAAGCCTCCCGTTCAAGCGCGGCCGCTTGTAAATGGGATAGAATATTCGTGGTTGTAGTCAGCCAACGAATGCTAACTTTTTAATGGCTTCCGAGCGGAATTAATATCGGTACATTTTACCGGTGTTACGCTCCGTTAAGTAAACAATCGTCGCGTAAATATCTGTGTTACGCGGGAAATACCGTTCCCCCGACTTTTCTGCAGCCTCCACCCCCTCGTCGCTTTCCCCTGACATCGAACGATTTTTCAATGCGCAACGTTGGGCGGAAATTTAAAAACGATGAACGTCCAATCAGAAACGATTTCGATGTAAATAAACTAGGTAAATATCGTGAAACTTCACAAATATCCAATTCGCTACGAAAAATACAATTTACCATTGGCAGTATCCCATCGTTACCCTCTGTCAGTCCTGTTCTTCAAACATCTAACTTGGTTTTTACTTTTTCAGGTACCCCCTTCGCAATCTCTTGGTCTTCCACCTTCTTCTTCGACCACAGAGACAAACACCTTCTCTTCTTGGTAATCCTCGACTGACCTGTAAACAAAAAATTCGTTGGCAGTTTTTCGCGTCGAAATCATTTGCCAGGGACACCGTTGAGTACAGAGAGCCATAGAACAAGAAGCACGACAATTCCTCGCGCGGTGGGCGTAAGAAATGCTGGACACGCGTATTTACGCGAAACACGAACCATGAATTTTCCTCCAAAGCGTGGTCGTCCTTTGTTACAGAGTTTTCAACTGGAAGTTGAGCAGAGGGGGTTCTCAAGTTTTTGGGCTCTAGAAAAACAAATGGTAATGATATTTCATAGAATTACGAAAATTGCATCTGTTTCGTCGTTTTGGAGTGAATTTCCTCGTTATCATATTTTCATAAAAATGTCTACTTTTTGGATGCGTGAAACAGTAAGTCACTCTATCGTCATAGAGCGAAGGAAAAAAGGAAAGTTTGGAAACAACGAAGACGATGTAATGGACTTGGCGGGTGTCGATGGGCAGCGCCGTTAATTGCAACGTCTCGCCTAATTGCTCGAAACGTCCGCAAATGCCCCGGAGACTCGACTTTTCCGCCTCCTGTCCACCACCGCGGGAATTCAACCTTTTAAATCGAGTTCCGTTGCCTTTTATCCGCCGCCCCAGGGCTGGCGTCCGTCATTGATTCGTTTATTTATCGCACTCTGACGAAAGACGCGACATCACGGACGAAACGCGTAAACTGGAATCAATTTCATTTTCCTGATCCAATCCCTTGCGGAAATAGTACTTGTGCGCTGTATTTCCCGGAAATGTCAAGAACCTTTAACGAAGTTCCAGTACCAGCATTTTTCCTTGAAATTGATTAACAATGAATAAGGTTTCGTTTAAGTTTTTCTTTATTTCAGACGACAGAGGAAGCGTCTAATTGTTTCAGGATCTAATTGATCCTCCTGAAGATTCGTTTAAAACATTCTCAAGTATATTACAAGAAACTAATATAAAGGTGGTCGACCTCTGTGAAAGTTCAACGAATAGCAGCATCTCATGTGCGACTTGATTACCAATTAATGAGATTTGATTTTAAGATTTGCCTTCCTTGATCTTCGTGTGTGATCTGAAACCTAGAGCCGCTAAAATCTTGCTAACGTGAACACCTGTTTCAGATTGCCCTGGACGCTCTCACCTTTCATCGTCGTCGATGATCGCGAGACAATAGAGTGCAAGGAACTCGAAACTGTTTTTCGTCGATCTGGATAGATCGTAAAATTTAACGACGACGTCACGACTGACAATTTCATTAAGATTCCCTGGCAACGTCCCTTTCCGTGGGTCTCGTTAACGCCATCGCTGGAAATTGCTAGTTGCACGGCACGAAGTGCGCGCAGAGTAATTGCATCGTCGCCAGCATTGCGACAGACGCTCTGGTCCACTCTTTGAGCATCCCGAAGTTAGATGGGTCGTTAGTCGGAAGTGGAGTAACCGGAAGTTAGCCGACCCGTCAAGACGAGCCCGGTAGAACTTCGGCAGACCAGAATCTTCTTTATTCGAGTCTCCTGTATACTCCTCGTTTGCTCCATTTAACGCATCGCTGGACCATGGTGACGCATCCGAGGAGAGCGCATCTCCAAGCGTTGAAATATGTGTTCCTCTGACAACCATCCCTCTCACCAGCTTCCGAACTTCCGAATCGCTCGGGTTCCATTAATGCCCATACCTGTAATTACTCCTGGAACCTTGGAACTTGGAACGCTTTCCCCTGGCAGCTTCTGTTTACTCGTGTTCTGATGTTTCTCACAGAGAAGAATTTTTGCGCGGTCCGAAGGAACATTTCTTAAACTTTTACCGCTTCGAGATGAGCGTTTGAAGTGGTTGTGATAATTTCTTTCCAAACTTTCAATCGTAAGTTTGTCGTATTAATTAGTTTTTATGTTTTGATTGTAGTTGCCTCGTCGCCGTAGCTAGGAATTTCTGCTGCCCGAAGCCAAGCGCCTTCTCGAAGCAAATCCACGCGAAAGGAAATCTGTCAGCGCGAGTAAATCTCGCACGAAATTAAATCCGTTTACGCGTGCGCAAGGTACGATATCGGTGGCCACGAAACAGCGAACAGGGGATTTGTGTCCGTGGGATTTCGAAAATCTATTGGACCCGGATAGAAGGGGGGTTTGCACGTTGCACGAGTAACCGCGGAAAGTGGCGAACGGCATCACTCCCTGGAAACTTTTCTATTTAGTTCGAAACTCTCGGTTGGACGACGTTCCTTCCGGTTGTCGTGGCTCCTTTGCATTTAACGAGGACCCACTGAATATTCAGAAATACCGCGACGCCCGCTTCCGTGTACACGCTTCGAGGAATCCCCTCAAAAAACTGGGTCGTTTCATCATTTTCTTAATTAGCATCCCTCGAACGTCCTTTCTCTTCGTCCCGGTGTTATTATTCCTCCGCGACCAAAATTAAAGAAGAGGAATATCGAGGATGCGCTTGTTTAGCCCGACATGGATTTATTCGCGTTTCCTCGTTCAATGTTCTTATCCCTGGATAGCTATGGTAGATACGAGACCATAGCGAGTAAAAAGACCTTGGCAATAACTAACGTTAGGTGAAAATCTCAACCATCCTCCAGATATAAATTTTTCTTTTTATACCATCATCAGGATGAAACCAGCTTTTCCAGGTGTTTATGAAGCTTTCGACTCACTTGTACTAAGCTCTTACTCTCTATAGCTATACTATTTACCAAACAACCGAATCGATTGTACAGCAGAGTATATTGATTCCTAAGTCGTTTCCAATGGGCCACTAAACGAGTTCCGTTCGGCTTCTTCGGCGGACAGCTAGAAACACAAGAGGCTAGTTTGTCGGCCAGTCATGCGCTAGGGGCGGAAATATTCGTCCCTGGCGTAGCGCATTCCGAAAGTTGGATGGATCGGCTAGACATAGGGTCGAAATAAGCCGGAAGTTGTGGATACCGGGGTTGCCGCGATAGGAGAAGTTACGTAGCAGCGAAGTAACTTTGTCCTATCCTGGCCACCTCGTTTAACGCACCCTGTGTGTGTCTGTGTGTACGTGAGAGTTGATGTATAATTAGTTCCGCCCGAAACCCCTTCTTCGACCCGTTTCAACCTAAATACATGTCTAACTCGGGCATGTTTGTTTGTGCGCGCGCGCATGTCCGGCGTGCACACGTGTATCCCGTTGTCCAGTTACGTTTTCATACGTTCATTAATGCCCTCGCGGAAATTGTCTAAACTACCTGGTCAGGCACGCAGGGGATGTTTGGTGAAATGTTTTCATCGGTACAAGATCGGCTATTGATCGTTTGATAATAACGTCACGATGAATTTTCCAGTTGTTAGGCGTCGGACTCGATTGGTTTATTTCAAACAGTCAACTGTAACGGGATAGGGTCATCAGAAATTCTCACTCCACGTAGGTGGAATTATTTGGATCGAGACAAAGTAATAGACTATAGAAATTCCTAGGGAAACATTGATTCAGGGGTGAAATCGTTGATCGCAGTAGTCGCGTATGGATTTAGTCAGCCAGTAGCGTTACTCGCGCTTTGTTAGACAGTAGATTACGTGCCGTACATAGCCAGACATTTCGGCCATGGAAAGCAACTGGTTACTAATGACGTACCACCGATAGCTGTATTAATTAAATTGCGCCATAGGCATACTGGGTCGTGCAATATAGAGAACGCATTTACTGGGTGAGCCATTCCGAACAGATCAGCTAAATTAATGGTGTTTCGATAGCTTTGATGTATCTAGAGCAACATCTTTATTTACTTTGTACTAGATACTAGAGACTTTATACTGGAGCGAGCACAGCAATAATAGTTGTGGTAATTGTCGAATGCCTCCGGTTCGACATTGCCGATGATCGTTGAACTATCTCGGCGTGTTCAGAGTGATTTTTGACCCGGTTGGTCGTCCGTAAGCGAAATTAATTTGCGTTCAAGGCGGGCAGGACGTTTGCCAGCGGGGGTTGTTTCATCGGAGATCGCGCGGTGTGCACGGGATGAATTTTGCGGGCAGGGAAACAATGTCGAAGGTTCAACAGATACCCCCGGTGACTATTGCGGTCGCGATAATGGCCCGACAATGGCCAGCCGACGAATTTCGATAAATTCTGTTTGCGTGACGCGTGGCTAAAACACGACAGTTATTGTACGATAATAAAGCGATTAAAAGAGTATCTGTCTGTACACGGTGGAATGGATCGATCATACACCGTATCATTTCGCGCGTGTGAATTAAATTCATTCGATTCGGACCATCCAGTTTGTTTGAACTTTTCGCGGTATTATTCAACGATAAAGCCAATAGTTTTCCCTGATTACATGGTTACGTGAAAAATGATTCGAGAATAATATTCGGAAGTTTGTTTTCGTGATATATGTTTCTCTGATCCGGAGCCTGTTTCTTTTCGTTTTTATACTAGCATCGATATCGCCTCGAATATTATTAACGTTCTTTTTTAACGCTAATGGTGACGAAGAGCATGTTACTCACAGGCCATTTATTCCAGCGCATCCAGCGTCGGTTCGAACGACGCATTATCTAACGAAAACGAGGTCGTAAAGAACCACGTCGCAGAAAATGATAAGCCCAAGATGCTGCTCGGGGGCAACATTTTTCTTCGATAAATACATACACAGAATATTTAATGATCTCGTAAGGGAATGAAGCTAGCAGAGCAACCCTCTAGTCGGTCTGTAACTCCGGTTGCCGCCTGTCAGGGGCATCTTACTCGCGCCTACCAGCAGGCAACCAGCTAGCTAGTCTGTAGGTGCGGTTGCCTAGCGCAGGGAAGAGCCCCTGATAGGCGGTAAACAGGATGCGTTACATCTATTGAAAATAAAAACTCCATTTAAAGATTTTAAACAGAATGTACGTACATACCTCGTATATGTATGTGAGAATCGAATAAATTTGCATGTTTCAGTCGTGTTCTCTTGTCAATGTCCGTGTACTTTCTTCAGGGGTCTTCATTCGTAAAGCGTTCTCCTTTCCAGTTCGTGGGTATCTAATAAATCACCGTTATTGCCTTTGTCGTGCATGAAATATATTACGTTACGAAGCGATCCCTCGCTTCTTTGACTGCCTCGACGCGTATGAGCTGGCTGTCTGTCTTGTTCGCCTGGCCTTCATCAATCTGTTCTTCCGTTCCGCTTCGGCCGCACGGCCATTTTGAACGCGGCAGACGCGCGTCCCGTCGCTTCGATATTAGTTCAGATTTCCGTTTCTTGTCGAACGGTCCTACCAACCCTGCAATTTATGGCCGAAGTTTGCGTGCAAAGTGCTTCGTCGAAACGGAATTTCCGTGCCATTATCCTTCACTTTCGTCGTGTTATCGTATCGTCGGTGCCGTGTTCCTCTTTTCGATACCTCTCGCAGAAAAACAATAGCTCGAACCACGTCGAACGATCTCGTCGTTTTCCTAAAATAAGGTTAAACGACGCTTTTATATCGTGGAACACGCGTTTTCAACAGGGAAGTTATGCGACGCTCCACAGTGAAATAACGGCGCGAAGTTTCCCTAATTCAATATCGGTGAACAATCGCGAACCGCGCACAAAGCGTGCTGGTAATAATTGCGGCTCATTATTTTCTAATTTGAAATTTCCTATTCCACGGAAGCGCCACTGGCGGCCGACGAGTGGTACTAGGCCAGCGTCGGTTTCAATATGAGAAAACCGCGCCAGTCGAAGCGAGAGGGTAGCATGGGGCGCGGAGCCGTGATTGGTCGAGGCGCGGGTAGCGTGGTGGTGGGAGCACGCGAACCACGGAGACCTGCCAGTACGCGCTCAACCGTCACCTCGTGTGGTTTGCGCGTAACCTCGTTAGTTTATTCGGTCTTTCTCGCGATCTGCTCACGTGTCCGTGGATATCGTCGCTTGTTTTCGAACGGTTCTCCCGCGAAGGTGACATGAAGTGATCGAGCTTCGGGCTACCTCGTCACGACAGGAAGCATGGATCGACGCGGTGGCTTCTCCATTTCGATCGCCTGCTTGCTGATCGCCGTTGCTGTCGCCTCTGGTGAGTTGTCACAATCCGTGATTTGTAATTCGTGACGGTTCAGGTTATCATGCGTCGAGATTCGTTGAATGCTTAACACAAGGTAAGGAGTTGGGTTCACGATTGTCGTCGGAACCGTTTTCAGATTAATGATGAAAGCATAAAATTTCAACAATATATAAGGAAGTAGTGTTTGCCGTGTCAAAAAGTTGATTGATTAGCTACTGGTCGGTAAAGTGTAAGTAACCATACACGACAGTTACATCGAAGCTTTCAAAATATTCCACTACTTCGATCAAGGGAAGTAAAGTGTCAAAATTATTTTGAGGGAAGTTTTTTCGTCGCGTCCAAACATTTTCTTGATCTAGGTTACGCTTTGAGTCAGTTCGTCAAATTCGTATGACGCTAAATCTATACTATAGTCCTCCAATGTGCATGTTGGCAAGAATACACAGTGACTATACACGACAACAACGTGTATAATGGTTATAAAAATTGCTCGTCAGCGAATCGTATTTTATTCGAAGCTTGAATTCATATGTTACAAAGGGGTTTATTATTATTGTTTTAACACACGGCATTTTCCGTGTAATTTCGCAGAGATGTGCACGTCATAATAGTTACTGGATTATTCATAATAGTGACTGCGCTTGACTCGCGTAGTCGCATGTTTATTCGCTGACTGAATGGAATACGAAAGTATGACCGAGTCTCGAGGGAGAACTTCTCTCGGAGAAGCACGGCTCTCGTTCCGCTCTCTACCGGTTAGTGCAAAAATGGCGCTAAACATAACAAAGACAGAGTCGTTAATGGTTAATTAATTTACGAAACGAGTTCGAAACACGATCGAATAGAACGATCATTAGTGGTATTATTGAACACGAGAGGAAATTTATTTGCAACTTAACCTCAAAAATCTAGCCTCGGTAATTAATTAATATTCGAGTTGGTATTACCTTGTTTCTTATAAAAAGTGGTACTCTATTTAAAACTACTCTAATTAAGGTGTACTCTATTTAAAAATAAATACTACAGGATTGCTTTTTACAAATCTTCCATATATATATATATAAAAAAAAAAAAAATCAAACAAAAAAAAAAAAAAAAAAAAATATCAAGAGAGTCACCTTGGTTCCCAGATGCTCTAGCTTTTAGACTCGTGCTCGATGCTTCCGTCTAAAGTTCTGCGGAAACGTTGTTTATTTGTTGCCATTCCCAAGTATCTCATAATGGGTTTTTGAGCAGGCCTGTAGTTGTCGCGCGTGAGCTTCTCGAAAACAGGCTCTAGAGTTCGACCCGTTAACTCGTAATGCATGTACTCCCCTTTCCGCTCGGTTTCTTTCATTGTCGACTCGTGCCCTCCGCGTAAACACAGAGGCCTGCACGGGATGTAATTCGCTCGACAAAGAGGCGAGCAGTCAGCCAGCCAGCTTACCTCCAAAGTTCGCTGCACACCCCCGCAGGGACCGTGTGTACGCGCATCAGCCTATCCCTGCGCTCTCGACCCGTTGAATTTAACGAACCGACGCTGTTCAACCCTTACCCGTTCCAGATAATTATCGAGGTGGTCCCGCGGTTGACACATCGCTGGGAAACCCTTCAACCTTGACTCAACAGCTTGCTCTGTCTCTTGTTTCTTTAACGTAATGATATAACTTAGGAATTTTTATAGGTAGATAGAACGCAACCTCCTAGGCGATGTGTAGCAACGGTTGCCTGCTACTAGGCGGTGTGTAGCAACGGTTGCCTGCTACTAGGCGCTATGCAACAACGGTTGCTTGCTATTAGGCGCAGGTGCGCCTGATAAGTGGCAACTGTCTTTACATGCTCTCTGGATAACCAGAGAGACCAATAGAAAAATCTTGTTGTTAATACAATGAACTCGTTAAACACTCTGTTCAGTCTTGGATCTGTCACAGAATCAATAGTACATAGTTCTGTTCTGGATTTCGGCACGCTCAGGCGAATGTATCGGTAAATAGTGGAAAGTTCCAGCAGGTATAGCAGGCATCATCGAGTTTGCGAATACTAATGGCACGCCACAAGTTCTGCTCCATCCCTCTCTGATTAGTCGACGGCGCCTGAAATCCTTATGTTTACAAGACAGTTTGTAATTAGGTTCGGTCTATTTGTGCAAATGAAATCAACATTCGAGTTGATGCCTGAACTCGAATGCTCGCGAGTTGTGTTTCTCACCCTGTCGTGGGAGTTAAGAATGTTTGACGAACTAGTTACACGTTTTTTTTCTCGCCTATAACGAGATCCTTTCTCCGGAACTAATTCTTTCGGTGTCGAATAAGATTTCCGCGATGTTCCAAATTAATAAAAATAACTGAAACGTTATTCGAGGAAACAAACAATATCTCGTTAAGCTGTATGAACTTGTGCTTCGTTTTCACCAATTTGCATTTCGATCCAGTCGTTGTATCCCTCAAAAGAAAATTGTCGAGTATCCGCAACTTTCGTTCCCAGATACCAGACCCCTTTAAAGAGACTTGGGAACTTTCGACACGCTAATTTACCGAAATTATAATAAATATCGTCGGGAAGTTTTCCGATCTTCCGGTATGCAGCGGAGTTTCCTAATTGGCCGATCGAGACGAGACCCTCGTTAACTGGAGTAGAGTTGCGAACCCGGAGAAACAATGCTCTCGCTTTCTGGAACGAGAGACGGGCTCAACGAGCCAATGTGGAATCCTCGCGACTGTTAATTATCGATCTCGCGCATTCCACGCGAGAAGAGACGCGTAAGTCTCGCTATTTCATCGCCGAGAAAAATTGAAAGACAAAATTTCACGTAATAGTTGTCGTTGATACGAGATAACATTTTAAATGTGACGCGAAATTTGAGCGAATAGAATATTTCAATTTCGTTGAAACGAAGCATTTTATTTTATTGGCTCGATCGTACGAAGATATTTATTTTGCTTCGTAACAGAGGCCCCTGCGCCTAGTAACAGGCAACCGTTGCTGCATACCGCCTGGTAGCAGGCAACCTGTTAATTAAATCATAGCTTCCCTATCCACAAGACTCCATCTCTTGAAATTGCTCCCTTCTTTTTAATCGAGTATTTCTGCTAATTCACAACGGTTAGGCTCGTTTCATTCCAAGTACGAATTCCCATCTCGCCACTCACTTTTGCTGCTTGAATGAAAGCGAATCGTCCCCGCCGAGGCACGTCGACTCGGTGTTATAATCACGCATAGTAGTACCGCGTTGTTTACTTACAATTTAATTACTTTGGGAACCGATATAAATCACCATCTCGGCCGAGTAATCTTGGAGTGACTCGGGCTCTGCTGGATGTCGTGGAAACTTGTAGCTTCGATGAAATTCGCTCACGGCTTCTGTGGAGATCGCTTCCGGTATTAATTATGACTCGTATTAAACTGCTTTCAGACGCAGCGCATATTGCTTCCCATTCCTTCTCGGATAAACGTTCAATTTTCCGCGGAACACGTGAAACTTACTTGTTGGATCAGCTCTATCGGTTGTAGCATTAATTTTCAGGGATGAAAGGCTGATGACTTGCGGGTTAAGTTGGGTTTGGTTTAAAAGTGACGTAGTATCCAACGATCCGTATTTTCATTGAATTAAAATAATCGATATCAAGATTAAATCTGGATTAGTTAGAAAATTTCACCTGTACATGATTCTGTTTCACGATTTTCGCGGCCTCGTTTAACCGTAAAGCACTAATGTGCACAGGCCAGGTAATAGGGGCCGCGCTATCCTAGATGGTGTAATTGGACGATGAAGTTGAGCGTATGCGGGCCCGTGGCTTTTAATTGGATTACTAGATTACTCTTCGATTTCGCTATCGGTAACGGCAGTTAATTGGCTCCGACGAGCAAAAATGCGTCACAGTGTCCTGTTCGCGCCTACGCTCCCAAATAAATCGATCCTCGCCAGCGGTCTTCCATCGGCGGAATCGATTCCGATCCCGCGACGAGGCTGGGGGGGTTTCACTCCGCGATTGGGCAAATATTTGTTGACGCGGCATATTGAAAGAAGCATTATTGTATATTTTTCGTCCCCATTTCCGTCACTTTCCCCCTTTTCTGCTCGAAAGTTTTCAGAGGCTTTCAAAATACGACAGAAACGTTCTTTGTCTTCGAATAGGATTCGAGAAGAACGATATCGGATAGACGCATATATTTTTCGTTCTTTTAGCGTAACAAAAGAATTGCTCAAATACAGTTTCGTTCGTATTATAGTAGTATGAGAACGAAGGGAGGAGAGTCGAACATTTCCTGGCTTGCGTATTACGCGAAGTTTTGTAATAAATGATCTTTCTAATGTTACATAATACGATGGTACATGATTGATCGAGACTAATAATAACAGATACTAAGACGGGTTAAAATAAGTAAAGTAGGACACGGGTCGAAGTGAACCGTTCAATTCCAGCTTGAATTCGTCGAGTGTATACGTGTTAGTGGAACAGCGGGGCGATTTGTCGAGGTCCGGGACGAATCAGTCTTTGACAAACGCGTTACGTATCGACGTCTGGCGGAAAGAATTTTAAACTGCAGGATCGTCGTTGGGAAAGTTTCAAGAAAATTGGAGGCTGATAGCTCGGAATCCGTTTCCACGTGAAATATCGGGCTCCGAGGATTAAACGTCCGAACAGGGTAAATTTATCGACGTGGCCCGCCAGGAATAACTGAACGAGTTCTCTTGATTCACTCTCATTTCTCCGTACGGTTGATGCGAATTTATCGCGCTACACGTCTCGCGATTCCACCTACGTGCCAGGTACAAATTTTCGTTAAGTGCACCTGCGCGATTCCTTCTCGCGCTTAACCATCGCGCGTTGCTTCCACGGTACTTCTTACGAGTTTTCAGCGACGGTCTTATTACTGTCGCTCGTCCGGAGGCTTGGGTCCTCCAAGCCGAAGCTTTTTTGGAAATTTAGAAAGGATCCGTTGAATTAGAGACGTTGGTTTCGAAACTTGAGGCGTTATTTTGAAATCTGAGACGTTGGTTTTAAATTCAAGACGTTTCGAGACTTGAAACGTTGTGTCAAAGTCTCGAAACATTGTTTCAAATCGTGAAACGTTGTTTCGAAACCTGGGATATTCTATTGACACTTGGCACTATTATTTGAAACAACGTCGATGCTTCTACCAAGCAATTCCAAGAACGATAAGGCCAGCTTTACTGGAACGTTACGCGAAACGAATCGAATATCTGTCAGTCTCACTGACAACGCTCGTTTCCCAAATATTCTGTGCTTTGAGATTCCAGATTAATTTCGCTATAGGTGTGTAATCAAACGTAATTGGACCGTTTCGTATGGTCGAATTGAACGGGCAAACGTAATTTTGATAACGCTTAATAACGCATTAATATTTCGGTTGCGTTTTCACTGCCATTGCAGCTTGAAAGAAATCGTTAATAACAAAGAGGATCATTAGTAATTTGAATTCATACCTAATGAGCTATTCGAAGGAATTATTGAACACTGGAACGTTTCACGCTCCCGTTTGATAGTAGGTGTCAGTGACCTCTTGTTTTAGTTCTTGTTTCATTTTATCCATTAGTTTCACTTGACTGTTTGACTTTGGAGTTGAATTTCAAACAAAGTGAAATCCATTACTAAACGAGCTTACATTCAATGCTTTAGAATTCGAAGCTTTAAAATTCTGTTTAACAGGTCCTAACAAATCGTATCCAATTTATCTGTTTAAAATAAGAATCAAAACCAGAATCTCAAAGCCTACTTTTCGGAAACCTTTAATACACCGCTTCTTGAAGAGTCTTATTCGAAATACTCGCGATTAGAAAAGATCTCGAGCATCGCCTTATCCAGAAGAGCGAAATAAAACATCCCCGTTAGTTTTGTGGCTGCGGTGGTCTACTCTGAAACGAATTTCGACACGGATGGTTCGGTGTAGCGTCCGTTCCATCTTGTTCACCGTGGACCGAGGAAAGAAGGGGCGGCTGAAATTCGCGTTCGACGTAATTGGGCCGCAGCCTTTCGCGAGATCGAACCGTCTTTGGGAGAAAAGGTATCCCAGCGGAGCCTGGCTTTAATCTCTTAGCCAAGGAGTGTTTCTGTCTCGAATGGAAATCCCCCGAGCGTCTCCGCTATTCCACGGGATACCAGGCACCGTCCTGAAGAACTAAACCCGGAAATGAAATTAGATTTGCAAAGTAGCGAGTCGAAGGCGCGGACGGAGCTTCCATCCTCTCGGGGGTCCTCTTGATAAGTTCAAAAAAAAAAAAAGAAAAAAGAAGGGGAGAGATCGATTAATCTGTTCTTCCGGCTTGTTTCACTGGCCTGGATTACCGTTCTCGCAATTAATTCCTCGCCAAGTTGATTCGAGGGTAAATACTTTTGTGAGGGACTCGGTTCGTCAAGGGGTTGGAGCGCGGAAGGTCAAAGGTAAATTTTTCTTCTATTTTTTTTTTTCCCCGGCATCAAAGTGTCGCCTTTAGGGAATATTTTGAGCTCTTGGGAAGGTCGCGGAACGTTGAGAATTACGCCAGTTATGATTTTAGGAAAGAAAGGTCGCGTTCTGTCTTGAAACTATATTTTCTTACAGCGTGTACGACGTAACTCGCCGAATAATTGTCCCGGCGTTTTGTCGCAGCCATTTTTCTTTTTAACTTGGACACATCTTTTGCTCACGCGCGTAAAATAGCCAAGTTTTCCATACGAATTCGAAACTGTATTTTTGCAGACTGGCGCGTCAAAATTAGAATTTCCAATTTTTCCCCATTCTCCACCCCCACTCGCCGAGCTACTATTTTTCGAACCTGTGCGATAATTTTTTTTTTTTTTTTTTTATTTCAGACCATCCAATTTGTTCTATTGTTTGATATTCGAACGCGTCGCTTATCCTGAATTTCGGTTAAGGTTCTCTTACGTTTCTGAATGTCTAGATACGGAAAGGGAAACAATTTTCATCTCGTGATATCCGTTCGGATTGCTCGAACAAAAATAATTCGCGTTTCGGTTCGTTACCTTTCCCCTACCTTTATTCGCGGAGCATCCGAGGCTGCAGGCGAGCTGCAATATCCATTTCGAGATTCCTGGGCGCCCGGTATATTCTCCAGGAACGATACCAACGGCAAAATCGGTTGGAAAACTCGATACACCTTCTTACGTTCCTCTGTTTTCTTGCCTCTGCGTCGCGCGCTGGACGCGAATCGTGTTTCTCGTATGAAAATCGTGGAACTTTTGATCGAAACGAGATAAGCCGGAAATTCTTGCGGGACCGTGTGGGCGAATACCTCCGTGATAAGGGAAAAATATAGGGCAGGAGGTGAAGGAATTTTCCAGTACGGGAGAAAAACATAACAAGTCACCGTAGAGAATTCATTCGCGGTTCTCTCGAAAACTGTGAAATCTAGATCAGGTCAGCAGATGGATTCAGAATTGGAAGATCGGAATCGAAAAAAATTATGTTTTTAGGGAATTTCCATATCTACTATAGAGTATTATTATCTGAGTAATTCGAGGCTATTTTTTCCCCTTTAACATCCAGGAGAATTGTTCAAAGTTTCCTCCCAGTTTCCACCAGATTTCTCGAGGAATCTCGGTTTAAATAAAGACCCAACGCCTGTCGGGAGAGTCGCGCCGCGAAAGGAACGAACGACGAGTGGATACTGGAAACGTTCGCGTACGTCTTCGATCTCCAAAATTTCTTCCCACGAGAATTCCGTCGATGGAATACCAAGCGACGGAAACGTGTCATCGTGTCGCAGCCTGGAGACGTTTCGTATTATCCTTCGCGTGTCACTTTCCGTACACAAGGAAACCGGTAATCCTCGTCGCTGTCTCGGCTCGTTCCCAACCCAGACGCCAGAATGTCGTCGTAGCGATGCTCGCGGGCTTCCTTCGAAATTACATCTGCCGGGACGGGGATGCTTCGAACGGGAACGAAAGCGACACGTTTACAACGTTACTCGAACGACTGCGTCTCGCGAATTTAGCGTATCGATGCACCGCTCTCTGACATTCTCTCAGAACGATCGTCCACTCGTTACCTCCAACTTCATTCCTTCGAATACCGTATGTTACGTTTTCGCGAAAGTAATCTTTTTCTAGAAACGTGTAACATTGTGTTACAGTAACTGATTAGCAAGCCTTACGGTATCAACTTTACGTCGGTACGAATCGTAAAGTCCTGTTTCATTTCTCAATCGAGGACTTCGTTATCGAGATACAAGCATTCGAAGTTTATGCACGCTTGAGGTGGTGTGCGCATGTGTCACAGCGCGGTCAGCTGACTGCGATATAAAATGATGCGCGCCAGCAGTTACGCCATCGAACTTGAATAGCTTCCATTTTCCTAACTAGGCGTCAGACTGCAAAACGATACAGGACTTTTCGATTATATTTTGCTGAAAGAATTCACCCCGAGAAAGTCACACTGTCTCGTCGTCTCCTTAGGGACCTGACTCACTGAATCGCACAAAGTACAATAAGATCTCTAAGTCGTCGTCGTCGCGATGCTCTCGAGCTTCCCTTCTAAATTACGTCTGCGAAGGAACAAAAGGGACAAGTTTAGAACATTACCCGAACGAGTGCATCTCGCGAGTCGAGTGCACGGTTCGCGAGTTCAGTCGTTGCCTCTCTGCAATTCCAATTTAATTCCAATTTTTCCGAACATTCTACTTTATAGGTGCCTATAAAGGTCCCTTTCAGCACGCCAAAGGCCTTCGAAGCGTCTCGTTCGAAGGGAGTCACTGTTCCGGAAGTTAGTTCGCAGATGCTCTTCGATCGCTTTAGCTCGTACACAAGTTCAGGATATTACAAGACGATACGTCCCTGTGTCGCTTCGTTTATCCCGCGTTCTCGCCACTGTGCACTGGTACGATTACAAGTTGCGCGACGGGGAAGTTTCTCACCTTTGTTGCGATACGACGCAACTAAATTGCGAGTTAGCTTGGAATTATGGCGGGGTAATATGGCGGAACAACATTTTCGTTGGCTCAAAGACGTGAACGAGGACTTTGGGCGGCTTGCCGAACTCCTGAATTACTACTGTCCACGCTCAGATTTTCGACGATAAATAAATCGTTAACAAAGTTCCCGGCTCGACTTCCGCGAACGCGTGGCCATCGATCAGCCAAGAAGACGTACAAGAATCTTAGGTTGGCGTTCGAGTCTTCGCCCTTTGTTAACGTGGAAGTGGTATTCGTGCCTTTCAGCGTGGAATTACAGAAAACGGTTAGCTCGTCGAAGACAAACGGTTGCCGACGATATCCATTCGCCGTCTCCTCGGTCGAAAAGCAAGATTAACGGTGAACGGGGAAACCCGTAACGATGGCGTCGCTCGGCGGCGTCAGTTTCGTGCAATTTTTACGAAACGCGGAGTGCTTGGAGTCCAGGAAGAAATGACCTCGAAACAATCGCCTGAGGCGGTGTTTGTTCCGGGCTGCCTTGGCCAAATGTCAAATTCAAGGGTTCGCGAGAGAAGAGGAGCAAGCCTGGGCGAGGCGAGGAGCGAAACAAATGACGCGTAGAAAAGCGAGACAGAGACGAACGGTTCCAAGGACCATGCGACGTCGACACGCTCGGCGTCAGGGAGGTCGAAGGATCGATAAATACCGTGGCTCCTTACCAAAGCAGGCCAAACGACCGTTCTCTTCGCGACACACTGTCGTGACCCGATTTCCTCGCCTAGGTGTCCATGGGAACCGCTATGGGCCGACCAATCCTCGACTTGTATCACACGAAACTGCCAGCTGACCTTTGACGTTCCCAGACTGATGATTCCCTCTATAGTTTGTAACGCAGGATGATGTATATCGCAGTTACGGTACTGCTGTAGTTCCGCTGTGATACTTTGAAAGTAACCGCAACGATTCGTCGACTGTACGCTGCGTACGCTAAAAAATGTTGATGGGTAAGGATCAAGTACCTCTAAAAGTGTATGCAAATACATCCCGTTGGGATGCGCGTGGAATAAATTCAGCCAGCGTGCCTTTTTGGTAGGATAAAACTATCGTGCGTAAACAAAACCACTATTTTGGGGGCACGTCGAGTCGCGAGAATAAAGTCGGCGATTTTCGCGTTAGCGGATCCGCCGATCGTGAAGTCGAACGGAGGGGATTTCGCACAGCGAGGAAAACATCGGTTTATCTCTGATAAAATTCAATCGCCTTTTGTTCCCGCGCGACTGTTGACGCGAAACGAGGAGAGCGCGATAAACTCAGACCGACGAAAGAACTTACTTTCGAGCCGTTAACTCTTGGCGTCCCAACCTCATTTTATTTTGAGCGAACCGAGCTCTGGGACCCCGTACGTTCTATCGTCTGTACCATGGTGCAACGTGTCGGCCCAAATTTTCGACATATATTTATATTAGTTTAAATTCGAGAAAAATAAGTTTCAGTAAAAAGGGGTCGCCTAGTATCAAACAGCCATCGCTTCGTAGTTTCCATCGGAAACTTGCTTTTACCGTCTTCTATTTCAAGGGTTCCTTCGCAGCTTTCGAATTTAACTAATTGCACTTTCAATCCTGGCTCGCAGTTTGAAATAACGTCCGTCGTGTGTTCGCGTGCGCTTTCACCGACGAGGAGACACGGTGCCGTTCCTTTTTTCCAAACATTTTTCTCCCTTTCTTCGCCCAGAGTCTGAGACTCCATCGTCCCAGAAGCGATTTCTTTTCTCCTTTTCCTTTCTTCTTTTGCGAATTACCGCGCGATCCTTTCAGTTTCACACCGTTCTCGGCGTTGCGTCCCTTTCGCGTTCTCGTCATCCTGTTCCCTCTCGCGTTCGCGTCGGATGGCTCCGACAAGATCGAAGGGAAAGGACAGAGAGCGAGCTCCACGAGCCGCGGTGATTTATCTTAGGAGGAAACTCGTTCCAATCATGTCGGCCTTCGACGTCCTCCCTCTTATCAGAGTTCTTCCCTCGGATCTTTTTCATCCCTCAGACTCGTCGACGTGGATAGAGACACGTCCCCGTTACTCCCGTGAAATTCGTGTTTCCTCCTTTGCAATATTCGTCGAGGTATTTCGCGAGAGCTTTCATAGAACGAAGGACGGACGCTCGAAACAGTCGAAGCTTCCCAAAGACCGCGGGATACAATCATTTTTGATCTCGTCTTTGCGCCAAGATAAAGTTATTGCGAAACAAAGTCTTGTTGGAGAAGCAATTCTAAGGAAATTGTGCATGCAATGCGGTGCATTGACGATTAATGGACATAGGTGGAGCAGCCGTCACTGCTCATGGCGTCACAGGCCCAGTGGAGGCTCTTCGTTGATTGACGCGTAGCTCTGATTCGTCTGCTTTTGATCGTTTGCTTATGAATGACAGGCAGAAACGAACGACGAGCAGCCGTCACTGTACGTGAAACGCCGTAAGCAGCGACGGCTGCTCGTTTTATAGCTAAACCATGTTTACCTAATGCACCCTGTTACCTAGCTCTCTTCTATCGTATTCGCGGGGCTAGATGAAGGCATAAAAATTTGAGACAAGCGCAACGGCAACTGGCAGTTTACTGTGTAGATCCAGAGTGATCGTAAATTCCGTGTCACGGTTCTCGTAGCGACGGCTAAGGGTCCGTAAGCGCGAAGCGTCGTCGGTTTCGTGAAATTCCTGGATCTATGCACAGAAGGGCAGCGAGTAACCGCAAACGCGATTCTCGTAAGCTAGGATCCGAGAATGCGTCTATCCCGGCTACTCGAACGACTCCCTGGTCGGTAGAGGTCCTGGTCGGTCCGGATTACAGGGGGTAGCTTGCATCAGCGTTAAAAGCTAATGGACCAGGGTCCTTTGAAGGCAGAGCCAAGGCTGGCAGACAGCGGCCGCTTAGCCGAACCTCTCGAGAGACATTCTTGCCGAGGGAGTGCATCGGACCGTTCGTAAAAAGATTACCCACCCGATGAGGAGCCACGCTGGTAACAATTAACGTTCGACGTGACGAGGGAAAGTGAGAGAGAGAAAGGAGAGGAGAGGATGAAGGGATGGAGGATCGATATACGGGTGAATCGGAGAAGGCGCTTAAAGGGGACTTTGTTGGAAATTCGATCTTGTTCAACGAGACGGGGAATTAACTTCCCGTCGAATGAAATCGGAGATTGGCCCCTCTCTCTCACTCTCTCTCTCTCTCTTTTTTTTTAAGAAATAAAAAGAATCCATGAAAAATCGTGAAACGGGTTGCGCGCACGGGAATCGGCCGGCTAATTGAATTTGCTTTTTGAGATGGAAATCAGGAGCCAGGAACATGTGGATTGCGTAATAAAAATTCCTGGGGGACTCGGCGTCTACCGAATCCGTGACTGTTCGAGGATCGATCGTATACGAGATTGCTAGACGCGAGAAGCGCGACCGATATCGAGGATGAGGCGAGTGATTCCATGGAGTCGTTATTATCATTTTTATTGGTATCATTAGTAGCCTAGTGGAGTCCTCGAAGAATTTCCTTGGGATTCGTTAAGCTAGTTTCGGTTACGCATGGGGAGTTGTCTTTTAGCTTTCCAACATGATTTTTCTCTCTTGCGAGAATAAAATTTCCTCGACTCTGACGAATCGAGTGCGCTCGCGAGACTCGTATTCTCTGCTTTCGACGTAGTTTGACCCGCGAGCTTGGCTTTCGCTGGCGATTCGAACTAAAAGTTTTTCCATCGACGCAACGGAATCGCATGAACGAGCCCCAGGTATCGAGAACATCACGGTGGCTGTCGATGGGACACGTTTCAACGAGGTCTTTGTTAAAAGTTCGCGTAGCGTGTCGACTCCTTGTAACTCGCGGTCGAGCTCGCGGGACCATGAAGCGCGACAGGTCGATAAATCAGGGTGAAAGCAGCCCCGCGAAGGAGAGAGGAAGACTTGGCGAACTGTCCTTTGCATAAATAGACGTCTGTTGGCTTGCCACCCCGGCTGGAACGTCGTTGGAAATTTATCAGCCAGGCGCTATCCCCTTAGCTTCTTCATCGTCGCGTTTTCATCACTTTCCAATTTCTTTTGCTGTTCCTTGTTAATTCTATTCGCGAAAGAAGGGAGGCAAGTGGTCATTGAATCGGACTTTTCGGATATTTCATCTCTTTGGTAGGTTTAGGAAACAGGGGAGTATATTTATGTACATTTAGATTAGTTTCAATTACTCTCGACTTGTAAAAACAAAAAAGTAATATCGAGAGCAAGTTTTCCTTGGCAATCTTCTTCTCAGCCTGCGTGCAATCGATACTTTCAGAACCAAGGGAACACACTTACATTTAAATCGCTTTATATTTTCTCCACTTTACAAGAAAAACATGGAGACACTGAATCCCAAAGTGCCCAACCGCCTGAGCCATAGCTTATCTAGCTTACCTTTAAATTCAGCTTTGCGTATAGTAGCAACTGTGGCCTATACAGGATGTCGTAAGAGCGCCTAATAATTCCTAATGACTGAATAGCATGGGGGAGCATGCCATGCTTGAAACCGTTTTCCAAAGGCGCTACAGTACAACTTGAATTATTACGGAAAATCGGAGCCAGGAATTCGTGGAATAATCGAGGTAACCAATGCAATGAATAGCAGCCCCACTTAGCGTATCCCCGCTGCTTATGGTCCAGGCGTAGCGACTCTAACCTTACTTGTTGCTTAGCGATTATCCTCCCTCCACGTGCACCGAACAAACCTGCTGTGCATTAATTGAGGTTGCTATAATCGAGGTTCCACTGTATTTCTGTCGAATCGACCGCATTTCCGTTACCGTGTCGTCCTTTTGTACAATTTTTAGCGTTGATCGATGACGCTCTCGATCGAACATTAATGACAACGCGAAGAGAGGAATATGTTCGTTTATATTAATTCCAGAACGTTATTGCGTCCCGGTGCAACGTTACATCAATATTTGAGCGCCGTAATGCGATGATGCAATGATTATTAATTGTAAAGTGGAACACGTTTCGTCCATATTCCATTGTTCGTACTAAATAAATTATTACTCGGGTTACTTTCATTCTACGGAAACATTGATCGCTGGTATCGCTGATACGTGGAAAAAGCATTCGAGGAATCGATATTAATTGCAGCGAGTTGTACATTGCAGCATTAATTATTCGAGCAGTGTTGAAAGGGTAGCGCTGTTAAAGGGGTGTGTTAGTTTGTTTACTTGGTAGTCCATTCGCCCGGGGCGTGCTTTGAGCTAGTTGCAGTAGGTATAGATCTCTAAACGTAAGAAGTGACTGTGTCTTCGCTTCGCGTTCAGACACCCCTAAATCGAGACTTTACGATACTCACACAACACCACCAGGAGTCTATCTCGAAAATCGAGCGCAGCCAGAAGCAAGAGTGTAGCGGTATCGGCAAGAACACGGTGGATCAACCGCGGGATTTTCCAAGCGTTTAACCGGCGGTAGTAATCGAACGTAATGATCACGAGACGACGATAAGAAGGAATTCCCGGGGGATTGGAGAGGCGTTAGCAACGGGGCGGAAGGCTATGCCGAGCACGGTGGTTGAACGGTCAGAAGAACGCCGCGCCGTCGCCAACCCCTCGCTAAGGGGTGGTAAAGCCACGAAATCCCCAACGACTCTCCGCTCGACCCGTCAACTTTCTCGTTCCGCGTTTCTTTCAACACGTTCCACGCTAGCTGCTTTCGATTCGTACCGTGCCCGAGGATATTGCTACTCAAAATTTTACGAATACGCAACGTTGCTCTCCGTCTGTCGTAAACCCTGCTCCCTTTCGCCTCTGCAGAAACTTTCTGGCCAGTTTTCGTTGCTGATTTTTCTTATTTTTCCCCTCGAGCGGCCTGCCACCCCGAGAAAAACCAACGAGTTTTATGTTTCCGGCGCGCTAACGAAAACCGGAGACGGTTTTTAGCCGCGCGATCGCGAAAGTGGGATGGAAAAGTTCCGCGGATCCAGACGCTACCTGTTAAACGCGTATTTTCCGACGCTCGGTTTTTCTTCTGGGAATACCCGTTACTGTGGAAGCGTGTAATTACTGTTAAACCCACCCACCCAACCCTCCCACCTCGTCTGCGCTACCGGTCAGTTTATAATTGCAACGCGAATAATTTGTTTCGCAACCGTTGACGCGACTGTTGCTAACAAATTGCTTCTGTCGGGGGATATCGGGGTTCGCTGGTTTAAAGAATGCGAAAGAAGGATTTCGGTGAAAGTCGGACGATTTAGCATAGTTCGCGTCCACCTATATATCCATAAATCTATCGTCCGTGATTGTTCCGAGAGTAGGATCTATTTTCTACTAATCGATCGCAATTTCATTCGCAGAAACAATAGGATTAATGTATGATTAATTACGGCGCGTTCTACTCTATTCAGTCTTCCCGTCCGTAGTATAATCTAGGAGATTACACCATAATTAATCAGGCTATCCAACTTCTCATCCCGACGCTTATTGTTAGATCTGCGATCACATTTTCATACATACCCTGACAAATATTTAAACGCAGTTAGATTTATGACTTTTTGGTGGTTCGACGCCATACCCTCGCGTCCTTAAATCCCAGTAACTCAAAAATTCCTTCCTCTTGTCGTTCGACATGCAAACCACGAGGATAACGACGCGTAAAAAATGCTCGGAGCTGCATGGCTAAACGTTTCCACGGTGCAATCTCTGCTTTTCGTTCCAGCCACGTTCTCGAAACTCGCGTGGCCGAATTTACGAGGCCGCGAATGTCGTTCCTTCGCGGAACCGACTGCGACCACGAGCATAACGCAGCTCCATAAATTTCACCGCAAACTCGGCGAGCCGTTTCTGCTCCTCGAGGAATGAATCATTTCCCCGGAGTTGGCCGCGAAGAAAACGATTGGCGGTCTCGCGATTCCCAACGCTTTTCGACGCCGACGACTCCGAGCAAGCTCGAGGAAATTTCCCTCTTGGCGGCCGAGGAATTCCCCTCGAATCCGTCCCTCTTCTTATTCGGTCCCTTCCGCTCACGTGGCGTGCCTCGCGACGCGAGAAATTGTTTGGTGCTTTGGCAATTCGGGATTTTACCGCGGCCGAGCTTCGTTTGTTCGCGTAGCTGTCTTTTCAACGCGTTGACTCTAGCGTTGAAACTCGTGAAAATTTCTAGAATGTTGAAATTTTCTTTAGCGAAATTCGTCTAGTTTCTTAATGGAATGTTACGGAGCTTGGCAGTGGACGAGGATAAAGATCATGTTTTGCGTCTTTGATTTTCCTCGTTCCTTCTTCTTGCGATTTCCAGTCTTTCCCGACCGCATTCGAGCGAGCAAACATTCCCCCGCGAGAACAACATTCAACCAGTGGTCGTGGGTGGCTGCTAGCTCGCGTGCAACTTCCGCGATACCTTTCGTCCAGCGGTTCTCGATTTTTTCCAGCCAGTAATCGATATCGATTCAAAAACAACACGGAATCTCCTTGTGTCTCTCAGTGTCGATAGATCATTAAATCTTCAACGTGTTCTTTCGATCGAATACTCTGTAAAATTTTCTTTTTCTAGTACTCTCTTTGGATTAAAGCCCGAGGCTTCGAGTTCTCGGAACTCGTAAGCGAAGAAAATACACTAAATCCTTGGTGTAGTGACTTGTGTTTCATGTATCTCTAATTGACGGAACGTCAATCGAAGTAACGAACCACGAAGAGAAAGATTGGCTTGAAAAAGTCGCTGCCACGGTAAGAGAGCTCGTTAAGGACCATAAGAACCTTTGGAGTCCCCCGATGTCTCGAAGCAACGTCCTTCTCGCCCCGTTCCAATCTGCTGGTTCCCCTGGTGTACGCGACAACGAGATCGATACTCGTTCCCATTTACAATTCGTCATAGAATATTGCGCTCTCGTCACGCCCTCGATCGTGATTGTTATTTCCCCCAAGATTGTATTTGGAACGAAATGGAGGATGATGTCCCCTTCCTCCCTTTCCATACCGTGGAAAACAAAGTTGAAGCGACCTGTCGGATCGATCCTCGTTCCACTGGGAATCGGGATCACGGATAACGAGTCCTCTCCCACCATGAACGAGATCGAGCCTGCTGTTTTGTCGTTCGACTTTACGAAACAAGGCGGTCAATTAGCCGCTAAGACGATGGAGCTCGATGAAAATCAGCTGAAAGTAACGAGGATAATGTTGTAATTCGATATCGATGATCTGTTTCCTGAAACGAGGCTTTCAAAGGAAGGACCGAGCGGGCTGTAAATAAAAAGCGAAAAATGCCTTGAATTTATCGCAAGAATCACACCATTGAATCGACGTTGCTACTTTTGAAACGTAAAGAAGCACCGAATGGTTGAAAGGTAGCGATTAGACGAGGTAAAATCGCGCTTCCACCTCGTGCTCCCGGAAAATCATTCGTTACATATCATGGAACTTAATAGGGCTAAGTATAGCGCAGAAAGGGATGCTCCATTAACGGTATTAAGGGGCAGAGAACGTAGAATGAAAAGTGGTCGGGCGTGGAGCGTAATTGCAAATTCAATAACGGTATATTGCCAGGACCTCGCTTTTATCGAGGTGGGCTCGTTGTAAAAGCTTTCGATAGCACGCGATAATTAGAGTCGAAAGCCCGTAGGGTGAGCGTAAACGGTGAATTGTGTCGCGATTTATGCCGGTTCTTGCAACGTCACCGCGTCAATCCTCTTCGCGAGGCTTACGCGGCCGCGAATGTGTGTCACGTAGCTGCCACCGACGATAGTCCGCGGGTAAATTCCTGTTCGAGGCTCGATCGTACTCGTAGACACCTCGAGTGTGGGTTCTGGATACTTTTAGTCTGGAAGAATAAAGAGTGCTGACGCGAAATAAACGAAACCTGAAGGGGTTAAGAGCAAGGTATCTAAAGTTGCTAGTACAGGAATCTCATTGGAGCTTTCTTAGGATGCTCTGGATGGCGACATTTTGAACTTTGAGATGCCTGGATCTTAAAGATTTGAATTTTAAAGTTTCGCGACTTAAAGCTTCGGACCTCGAAGCATTGAAACTCAAAGCCGTGGAGCTTAAAGCTTTAGACTTTAAGGCCTTAGACCTCAAAGCTTTGGAGTTTAAGGGCCTTAGACCTCAAAGCTATGGAGCTTAAAGCCTTGGACATCGAAGCTTTGAATGTTAAAACCTTAACGGCGAAGCTTCAAGATTTTAAAGATAAGCATTTCACGTAAAATAAAGCACCGTAGAGCAGGGGTTGGTCGGTTTCCGCCGAATTATGGTGAGCCGGTTGTTGTAGCTTGGCACGGATGGAAGTTGGCCTGATCGAAATATCGATTCGACCCTAGAGGAGGTACTGTCGATCGCGTGACTCGCTCGACGAAACCTGGGAACGTGTTCTATATGGAAAAGGCCTACTTTGATTATTTTCTACCGCTTAACCTCGACCAGCTGAAACTATTCCTTGTCTTGATCGTTAGGTTCTGGTGATCACGAAAATGTTCGAAATGATATTATTCCAGATTATAGGTACTCTATAAACTAATTGTTTCCAACCGAATTTCATTAAACTCAGAACCGTGCATTCGCGTCGCGTATCGTTCGGTTTTCTGAGCCGCGTATGAAATATCCATAGTTTGGAAGTTGCTTGAAAAGTAAAGTAGCAGAAAAGTGTATCATTGCTCGTGGGAACGGCGCAGTGTTCTTTGCAGCTGTTTTTCCCGTCGATCAGTAGTCGTTCCTTATTCGCCACGCGAACGGGGGAACAAGCAACCGGTTATTCGTGTCTATTTTCCGCTCAAGAACCTCCCACTGCCTCGATATCGTGCGCGAACGCATTGCTGGAAAAAAATAGCAAGTTTTCCCGCTTGAATAGAAAGAGCTCGAAGAAAACTGAGGACACGTAGCTTCGAAAAATGTTCTTCTCCGTTCTGGAAAAATGTTTTGCTTACGAGAGGGATCGATGGTAATTGAATCGGCGCGAAAAAAGAGTTTCAGCATTCCTCGAAATAAAATAGGGGCGAGCACGCGGAAGTTTAGAGTAACAATAAAGAAAAGAGAGCTGACTTGTCGAGACGCAAACGTTCGTATCATTTTTCTGGGAGAGTCGTGGCTCGTTTCTGGCAATATTTTCCAGCACTCTCGAGCTTCCTTCGGGCGAAGTTTCCGGATGACCCGGAGAATGGATACTTTCGTCCCGATAGTTGACGTTACGCTGTTGTTTTTCATTGTTTAGTGGCACGCGACTTCACGGTGTCCCGATTCGTTCGTTTCTATTCAACGTTCTGGTACTGAACTATACAAAAATTGTGGTATTGGTCGTATTCGGGCGAACGTACAGGTTTTATGCTTCAAGGGTTTGAGGCTCAAAGCTTACGAAAGTCTCTTGAACGAAAAATCGAAGATTAATTATTTTCTCTGTATCAGACCCCGACTAGAATTTCCATTCGTGAAACTTTAGTAAGATCGAGATACCAAAATTGTTTCTAACTTGAACAAAAGTCAGACGTGCAACGTTGAGGTTCCAAAGGAGCGCATTACGCACTTACCTTGATCACGCGGTCAGCTGTCCGACAAATATCCCTCGCTTCTTCCCTGGGGGGGTGGAGTGGTGGACATAACGTTCGCTTACAGAGAACAGGGAGAAAAATAGACAGAAACGAAAAGCAAAGAAGGGAAAAAGCGAGGATAGTCTCGGATGAAAGCAGAATTCACGGGACAGAGGCGCGGGGTTACCATCGGAATAGAAAACGGACCGGCGAACGCGGCGAAGCAACAGCGCCGCGAAAAGGAACAGAGAATACAAAAAGAGAAAAACCATGGTGAAAAAAGAGGGATAAGGAAACGGTGTAGTCATGCGGGGGAGGAGGAAGGGTAGCGTAGAGGGAGGAAACAGGTCGAGAGAGCTTCCGTTGGAAACTTTATCTCCCAGAAAGTTCCGAGTCACTAGAAAAGTAATTCCGTGGACGATACACGCTCGACGATACGGAGCCAGACGATACACGCTCGACGCTGCGAATCTTTTGCCGGGGTAATGCCGAAGACTGCAGAGGAGAAGCCTCCCGAGGAAAAAAGTTTGTTGCACGGCATTAAGTGGGTTTAAAAAAATTTTCCGCGAGAGAGGAGCCTCGCCTCGCCTCGCCTCGCCTCGCTCGTCTCTCTGTGCAAACGGCGCTTCAGTATTCGGCGCGGATTTGCTTTTCATCGGCACCGAAACAAGGGGGTTCCCTTTCGGCTCCCTTCGTGATTAGAGTGCTTAATTAATGCCTTGCCAGCGGATTCGTCCGCTTTGAGAGCGCGCCTCGCTGGCGGTTTATAATGACGTCCGTTGGAACTCGCATTTTTCATTAACCACGGGCTACAGTTTCCCCAATGAAATTTGAGAGTTTTGATAGCGTCCCTTTGAATTTATCAGGAAATATTCGTAGTATTACAGGAATCAATTCTTCCTAGCAGTATCAAGCACTTGAATTTTAGATATTATTTCGAGTTTATTAGAAAATATACAGAGTATCAGGGGAATCAATTCTTCTTACAAATTTAAATAAAAAAGTCCTTTTCAATCTTGCGATAGAGTATTATCATAAAGTTTGATCATACGGTAAAGTGTTACCCCTGCTTTGGAGCACGCTTGCGCAGTCACGCGATCAGCTGTTTACAATACAAAATAGCTTGCACCAAGAGTCACGTACTCGAATTTCGACTCTTCGTATCTTCCTAACGAAACCTCTGATTGCGACGTGACAAAGGATTTTCCGTCCCTTTTCGAACGACAAGACGTCAAAACATTTTTATTACACGGAACGAGTATTTATTTCGAGAAGAATAAGGATAATCATTCCTGCGCGAAAGGATGTCAACGGGATTCAAGGGTGGAAGGAGATAACGTAAATGCGTGTTTCGATAATAAAACGTCGGCGTGCATTCATGGCGCAATAAGCTTCCTCAAAATCTGTTGGGGCAAAATGAGTTTCTCGTGCAAATGTGCAACTAAAAGGAAATAGGATGAGGAGGGCGATAGAGAGTCTCGGGGATATTCATCGCCATCAACCGAGATGCAAGCGAATAAATAAGAGAACTCTCGACGATAAAAGTTTATAACTAGCAGACGTCTCGTTCTCCATTTAATGATCTGTTTTGCCCGTGTCTCGAATATTTACCCCGAATACTTTTCTTCGCGACGAATCGGCCCGAAGATTTTCGAGCGCATAGGATCGATCTTCACCGATACTTGGGAAACTTTCGGGCCACTCGGCCAGATAAAAAAGGAACCGTACTCCCACAGTTGTCAAGATCGGAGAACCAATGCATTAACGAAATGAGACGTAGAACCGATACACGTTTTGCTGCGACGATTTTCTTTCCACTCTTCTTTCTTACGAAACAGTTATGCAAGAAAAATGATCGCGGGATACACCTGCGAGCATGGACCTTCGATATCTTGGCGACTCGGATACGGTTGTCGACGTCTGTAATGGAATGCTTTTCGGATAGCAAATAAAGGAAGTCAGGAAGCTGGTGTCGCAATGAAACGTCCGCGATTCTGCTCCTTTCGAGCGATGGATTTATTAATTGCGCAACGAGGCGATTTATGCTCGAGGGACGGGCACGACGGTGGATGCTTTTCACCCTTAGAAATGTTAACGCGTTGATTGCTAGACTAATATTTTTCAAAATTCCTACGAGGAAGTTAGAGACTACTTATTTTCACTGTTTCATTGAAAATTTCATTTGAAAATTTTGTTGATTTATTTCTTTTGATATCTCACCTTTAGAATTAATTCTTTTATTTCGCTCGCGAAGAATCTCGTCACCCGTATATGTACGCGTTAATTTAAAACCCCCCACCTGTACGATACACGTATGCAGATGGCCGACAGGCGTCGAGGGTACCCGTTACACACATCGTTTCGTGCCTCTTTCTCTCTCTCTCTCTCTCTCTCTCTCTCTCTCTCTCTCTCTCTCTCTATTCTTTTTTTATTTCAAGCTTTCTGGCGCAGCCTGGAACGAACGAATATTTTTTCGGGCTATACGAAATTTCCATTAGTCCGTGAATGAACTACGAGGAAAGAGAGAAAAGGAGAGGAAAAACAAGAGAGAAATTGTTCCCGCGCGGCGGGCGTTCTGTATCGCGTATTAATCGGACCGTCTAGGCGTGCCTGGTCGGAAAAATCATACTCCTGCTTTTGGTGCGCTGATTTTCATCGGTCCGCCGTCCAACGGTTTTTCCTTCTCCCACGCTTCAATCCGCGTCGCTCGTATTTCGTTTCACGAGACTCGAGCTCGTTTGCCGCGTTTCTCGCTGTAACCGGAAGTGGCCAGGATCCGGGCGCGAACGACGGTTGAACGCTTCGTTAATGCCGCCATTTTAATGACGACCACCATTTCCGAACGGGAATGAATGATGCTTTGTCGCTATACGAACGACAGAAATGCTTAAATAGAGTATACTCTGCGCTAGCATGCTCCACTCTATCTCCTTTTACTCTATCAACGCCTGATGTCTCCATCACTCAACCCTTCTCCATTTCTGGAGGCGCCACGATAACCAGGAGGCTTTACATCAGAGTCCCTTGTTAGTCTTCGTAAAGCAAACGAGTTTGTTTCTCTTTCCGCATTCCGCGACATTGCAGTTTCGGAACTAGGCCAATTTCAGCGTGGAAATCGCCGCAGTCGTGGCATAAATAATTTAGCGGGTAAATTAACCGCGCGAACTTGTAGGAAGAATTCGTTTCCTGGTGGCTGTTAACGCGATTCCGATGCGTTTCTCGTCGTTCCTGAGGCCGAAAAAGAAAAAGTAATTGAACGACATCGTCCCAGCGACGGATGGAGAGAAGTTTCGTAAAGTAAAGCGGAAAGCGGAGTTTCGTAACTAGCTAGAAGGAATTTCCTTTCGTTGGGAGGGTAATCGTCTGGTTTCGATGCCGTCCACGGACACCGTGAAGCGAAAATTGTTGCAGACGCCTTGGAACGACTACCGTTACCAAAGATTACGCGCACAATGGTGTTCCTCCTTTCTTTTTCCGCCGCGGTGTCACGCGAGAACTGCGTTCAGGCGTGCACACGACCCTCAAGGGGTGTAGCGGTGTTTGTAGCTACAGTACGGGCTTAGCAAACCCCGAGGTACCCGAGCTAGAGGGAAGAGTTAGATGAGAAGTAAGAGATACAGGAAACAGTATTAAAGTAATGCAGGAGTCACGTAAGACGATGACAAGAAGAATGGAAATAAGCTAGTAATAAGTAAGCAGCAGTGTAATAAGTTACGCACTTTAAATAAACGAACAATCAGGCGCGCACGTGACATGGGAATTGAAATATCGCGGGCGTACAGAAAAGTTTCATTGCTGGTGGAAGGGAAGCGAAACATTGGCGGGACGGTTAGGGGAAAAGAGGGGCAAATGGCCTACCTAAATGGCGAGAGCAAAAGCGCTCTCGCCACGAGACGTCTGGTGTTTCGAGGCGAAGCACGTTTGTCTCGCGCGAATAATCTTTAACTATTCCGCGAATCGCTTGCCTAGAAATTGCAACGATTTTCCTCCTGGCGAGTACGTGGCTAGATATTAGTCCATACGGTGTCCTGTTTCGGAAGATTAGATCTACCCCCTATTCCTCGTAGCAGCTCGATAAATCCAAGTCTGTTCACGGCACGTTTCGAATTCTGCAATTTTCGCTAACGTTCCAAGTCCGGCCAGAGGCTCCAATCTCCGCGAACGCTTGTTCGGTTATGAACAAACACCGAAACAGTTTATCTTCTCGTCTCGTTTGCTTCTATTCGCTCTACTGGCTTCCAACGAAGCATACTCCTTTGATCACGAAACGAGATCGACTTGCGAATCAGGTACACGACCGATGCATTCCCTCCCTCCACTATTTCTTGCTTTTCCAACGCCGTGAATCATATCGTAATACTCGTTGTCTATCGGTTTTCCAGTACACGTTCGCACAGTTTCTCAGCAACCCCGTCGAAGCCACCCTACCGCGTCCTTCTTTTCCGCGGAAACGTCCATGGAAATATTGAATGGCGTCTCTGGCATTGCTTCTCCATTACGGTCGCTCAAGGTACTTAGGATGGTCTTTGGGTCTCGCGTCTCGGCGTATCCGAGAACCAGAACGTCGAGACGACTCCTCCCGTCCCATCGAAACCCGGACCTCACCCAATGGAAATGGAGAAATATCGCCGGGAGCGCGGCGAACCGTGTAACGTATCGAAACGAACAATCCTCTGCATGTATATTTCAATATTTCAGTCTACGAGGATTTTTATTCCGTGTTTCTCCGACTCGCGTTGTAACGGGGTGATTTGTACGCTATTTATCGATTTCGAAGGAAACGTGACATGTCGAACGCGGTGGCCGCATGTGGCTCGTTTCGATCTTTTTATTATATCTTTCTTGGTCCCTTTCGAAATTCGAAAGCTTTGATTTGCTTCGAACGTGTCACCTTTGCTTTTTATGAATAAATGCATCGATTCGGTTGTAGGATTTCATCGATAGTTCCGGAACTGCGGATTGTTCGAAAGTGCCAACCCGTGTACGTGGCAATGCTCGACTTTTGCTCGATTGCAGCGTGAGAATAAATCATCGTAGTCTGACTATCGAAGTTTGCCATTGGGTTCGGAAGCTGGAAGTATTATTTATCGTTTTCGAGAAAGTGTAATGTAAACAGCGAGTGGTGTGTACCGTAGAAATCGAAGGAAAAAGGATCTACGCTTCGTTCCGATCGCTCCTGTTTCATCGATGTCCAAATAGAGTTCGTGCTTCGTCCTGAACACCCACTAATTGCCACGATCACTAATTCTTCTTCCGAAAGATATCATCGTCGTTAACGACGACAACGATCGATGCGCGAGATCGTCGCATACTTCCGCGACGTTTTCCAGCGACACTGAAAAGTTGCTGCCCGGAAATATAGGAGCGAGGTAGTTATTAAGCTACGAAACTCGTTTCGCGCGTTATCCTTTTATTCGTCCGGTTCAAAGGTGAAGATGAAAGGCCTTAATCCGGCCGCCGAGCACGCATGTACTGCATAATAACCGTGTTATAAGGCATAAGGGGGTAGGTTGGCGACGGTGGATTATAGTCCCGCGAGTAAATACTGTTTTGTGCACGGCGGAGCACTAAAAGTCATCTGCAACGTCAGATTTACCGACTCGCTGTATCTCGCGATTAAACGACCGTCGAGTACACGAATATGCTTTGGATTAGAGCGACGCGACGCGGATTACGATCCATCGAACGATCACGATAAACGAGATCGTGGAGAGGTAGTCGGGAACGTATCCGAGTCGTCTCCTTTGCATGTTTTTACTAGGATTAGAGCAGAATATGAATAAGAAATGGTGAAACTTTGTTTGAAATTGTGTATTTCAAGTACCTACGGTGAATAGGATGAGAGGAGTGATGAATTAATGTCAGTTTTTCCAACGTTCCGTTCTCTTATTCATTTGTCAGGAAATTATCTTCTTGCTTTTATTAATTTCCATTTTCTTCGGAACTCCCTCAAGAATTTCAAGCTCGTTCCCAGTTTATTTTACGCAGGTTTCTTTTTCTCCGATACAGTAGTAGACTTTTACTTCCTTTGTACATTTATCTATATATCCTCTTACTTTATTCATTTTACACGCTTTTAATTTAATTTCTACGCTACTTCTCATTACAAAGAGTGAACAGGTGGTTACCATGCCGCGCGTAGCACCGATAATGGTTTAATTACTGCTCAAAATTAAAAAGCATAAAATCTTTGGAAGCTTACGAACGTAAAGGTAATCGAGAACTTTTTTTTGCGATCCGACGAAGGAAGTATCCACTCCGGCAACGCGAGATCGTTTACTCTTGTTTCCCCTGGAATTTTATTCAAACCAGAACTTTTATTTCGAAGAACTTTCATTTATCTGTTCTCATCGGAATTTACAATGTGAGAATTTTTATTACAAAAGTTCCATTTCCGCTGTTTCACCGGAATCCGTTTTAAAACTTTCATAACCGTTACGACGGTGTCCACGGTTAATAACAAAAACTTCCATTTTCGTATTATCAACAAATATAGTGCACCCGCCGTTTCGAATTACGAAAGAGAAAAGAGTGTGAATAGTTGTCGGAATAAAAATGATTTCAAACGAGCTAGGTATCATCGAAACCACGAAGCTAGGGGTTTGGGTAAACGATGCGTCAGACGGAACGCTGGTGGAAAGGTGGACGATTAGTCAGCCAACGTTAAAAGGGCCTCTGTTTTCTTTTATTAGCAGACGCGATGACAGAGAAAAAAGGACTATACAACTCCAACTCGAGACGTTGACAAACATTAGGAAACGTTCCTCGAGATCTCTCGAGATTATTCCTTACCTCAAGGTACGATACGATCCCTCCAAGGGCGCGATGCAGAAAAAAAGTGCCGTGAAACGTCGCGAAGTCTGTTCGAGGACCGTTTCTCTTCTTTCCCGACGGGTCAAAGGTTGGAATCCGGAGGGGTAGGTCGATTCGCAATATCAAGGGCCGCTCGAGGTGTCCGGGACCATCCAGGATCTCGATGGTCGTCGTGTATCGACTTTCTCTGATCCCCCGGTCGGGATGGCTCCCCTGTGGTCGTTTCATCGCAAATGTTTGCGCGAACGGGCGACGAATCGGCTACAAAGTGGCGTCGTTTTTCTCGCGGGATGCAGCCTCCCGATATTATTGGTCCTCGACGCGAACGAACCTACTTTTATCGGGGTGCAAAAGGTTCCATCCGCCTCCCCCTTGGTCGCTCCGGTTGGGATACGAGCCGACACAAACGACCCGGGTTCTACTCCCTTGCCCCTGACGTCGCCTTTCTGCTACTGTTATCGCGCGCTCCGCCACTTCCGTTCTCTTCGCTTGTTTTTTTCTCCTTTTTTCTTTTTTTTTTTTATACTCCCGGGGATATCGAGAGCTTTTACGCGAGCGAAGAACGTTACCGGGAATACGATACGCGGATCGACGGTGCCAGCTATTGCGGCGGACTCTCCATTATACGAACATTTATCGAACACACTGCTCGCCCGCCTTTCGCATCCTCTTTTCCCTCGAAAACCGTCGAGTCGGAGCGCGTAAATTCACCGTCCACTCTGTTTCGTTGCATCTTTCATACGATTGTCGCGATCGAGGTTAAACGCAGATTCTACCAGGACACGTCGAGCGCGTTCAGAAATCTGGCGGCAATTGTTCGGGACGTTGGTCTCGTTCGAATTGGAGCGAGTTTAGTGGTTGGGGATTTCGGGGGAAAATGTCGAGGCTGTAGGAAAAGTGTTATCGATCACGGAACGATTATAAAGCCATCGCGATGCAATCGCGAATACAATCACAAAGCTATTACAAAGTAATCAAAGGACGATCATGTTACAAAGACATCAAAGGACGATCGCAAAGAAATCGAAAGACTTTCACAAAGTTACCACGGTGGAATCACAAACGAATCCTAAAAGCATTCCCAAACGATTCTCAAAAATCAACCCCTCCGCTCCAATTTTCCCGTTCTCCAACTCAATCGGCCACTTCCCGTCGCAGCTCCACAAACGGCATGGAAACATCCGTAAACGACGGTAGCGTAACACTCGCTGAAATAGCATGGAAATCTTGGAAAAGGTATAAGTGCATCGTGATTACGGGGAAGAGGTAACAGAAAATGATGGCCCCGGAGGTCGAGGTTCCTTCGAAATTATCCGACCATTTTACGGCTCGGCGATTCCGCGAACGCTTGCCGTAAATCAGCGCCAGGGAAACGCATTTTCTCCGGGAGCTTGATAGCCGAGGAAAATTCGTCGGTTTTTCCGCGGCTCGGGTTTCGCGTAAATCACCGAATCACGCCGCGCGTTTTCCCTCGTCAGACCGCGTTCCACGAGCACGTAGGCGCGCTTATGCGACGCACCACCTGTCGAAGGCGTACGAACAATCGAACGACTTCGGTTTACGATTTCTGCAATGGAGCCTCACAGATGCTGCAAGAACCTCGCTCCTCGATAATCTCGGTGCTGTAGGAAAGACGACCGGTTGTTGGAAGGAGACCAAAACTAACCCGACTTATTTTAGTAAATATTTAGTCGGTGCTCTTGGAGTTTTTAAATTAAAATTTTATACGAGATAGCTCGTGGATCTTGAAGTGATACGCATGAAATACCTTCGGAGCCTTCGTTTGAAGAGCTGGGGATATTCGTAGATATTAACAGCGTCAGTAGAAATTGCTGTAGTAAATTCTGTAACTTTGTTTCTCGTTTGATACGAGGTCGAAGGTGAAGGTTCCACTCGTACCCAAATCTGTCGAAACGAAAACCGTGAAACTCCGAAAGCGAAACGCGGTGATATCGATACCGCGTCGATGGAAGCAACACCATAGTCGGCTGGCAGATGCCGATGAGGTGAATTTACGCGGCCGGAAACGACGGCTGTAATAAACTGCCGTCATGGTCGAGGCGGAGTTATTTATGGACGGGAGCGCGTCGATCGCGCAGCCCCCGTTTAATTGGCATTAATTAAGTAGAGATCGTAAATCGCGGGGCTGTCGCAGCGGTACAACAGGTTACTCGACCGTCCGGACGGTTTTCCAACGGTGGCTGGTCCAATTCACGAAACGAAGACGAATGGGAAAAGTCTCCTCCCGGGTGGTCGGTTTTCTTCCGTTTCCTTCCTGCCCTTCTCGTTTCTCCACTCGCGACCCTTTAAAGGAAACCCGTCCCCGCGAGGCTCCTCCGAGGATTCTTGGTCGGCTCGAGTCCACCGATCCTCGGACGAGAGCCTCGCGCCTCGTTCGTCGCGTCTCGAGCACGCGCTCGGCTTTCCTTCGGTAACGATCCGCCGCGACGTGCTGTTTGTCTTCGGTGTATAATTAAACGGCGCAACGTTGCCAGCAAAGTTGTAATTTGGTTTTTACCCCGTCGCGTTTCGGTTTGAGAGACAGTACGTCTGAAGTTTCGCGTGTCGAATTCACCGAGAAAACTTGGCTCGGGCTCCCTTGGAAACAGGACGTATAGTAACACCTTCAAGTCGGTTATCCGTTATTCGAAGTATATCTTTGGGCAAGATCGATTCATCGCGTTACCGCGAATACAAACGTCCTCTTCCATTTTGCGATCAGCTGACTGAGATAGAAAATCACGCGCGAACGTAACCATTCGTATCTTGGTAACGATGCCTCAAATTGGAAAAGCGCTAAATGACTCGTCGGTCCCTTTTTACATAAAGAATCAACCCAGAAAAATTCATCATCCAGAAATAATTTTTTCATGATTGAATCGACAACCACAACCATGTACAGATCAATTTGCGTTCTCGATACTTGGACGATCTAACAATTAAGAAACTTCCTCGACTGATTCGTAATGTCATAGTCGATGAACAGGGATTTATCGTTTGCTCGTTCCGTTCTCGAGTAACAACTTTCGCGTTTATCGTAATTCCACGAGTAACTCCTTCGGAATTCTGGATAAGGTTTGCGCGTCCGTGGTCTGGAACGTGAAACCGAAGACACCCAAGTCCCCGAGTCGCTGGCTCGAAGTTTCTAAATGGAAGGAACGCGTCGCCAGGATTAAACCGCGAGAGTAACGAACAACTTGTCGTATTTTCTGACGAAACAACGTGGACCACGCGCAAACTTCTCCCCTCGAATTTGAATATTTTAGGAGAAGTATCGAGAGGCGAGGAGAAGGAAGCTGTTTCCCTGTACGGGATGCGAACGTGTCCGTACGGACTCGGTGGCAGGGGGAATCGGTTTTGACGCGTTCGACAAGATTGCCGTGCCAAATAGTGTTTCTTATATCGTCGTTTCGATCCGTGCTTGATATTCCGCCCTCGATGCTCCCTTTTTTTCGAACAAAACTCGAAATTCAGTTACACCTATCCAAGTATACGAATTTAATCGCAGAAATTAATTTCACGTTGTTACGCGAACATACATGTGCAGCCCTTTTTACATCCAGTTTCGAAGCATGTCCTAATATTTCGATAAAGTCAGATATCGTCATGAATGTTTAGTTTTTCGATTTTCGCCCATTCGCCTGCCGCCCTCCACATCGCGAAGCTACGATTCATTTTTCATTTCGCCTGATAGCTACCGGACACGTTCTCTCCTAAGAGACGAGAATGTAAAAATGGAAGTGTATCCACCTTCTCGTCTCCTCGCTGTTTCATTTTTGTCTCGGGACGCGAAGTCGATAGTCGGGACGGACTGTTACCGGTGAACGAGTTCCGCTGTTACTCGTTCCGACTGTTACCGAACGAAGGGGACTCGAGAAGTTTGATTAAATAATTCCCTTCGAAACTCAAATAGCGCTCGATAACGTGAAACGGGGACGCGCAACCGTATAGTTTTACATTCGGAAAGTTACGGTTCCGTGTCATACTTGAAAGAGGCCGTACACTCTGCAATCTCGCAATCTACTTTGCGATTCTCGCGGTACTTTGTTCGCGAGCGTGCTCAGCTCGCGATAGGACCACCGTTTGGATAAGTGGCGCGCCTTCAAGGCTCATCCACTCCACTGAAACGGAGAATTAAGCTCACGGGGTTCTTAACGAATAAATAGTCGATTCGCAGAAGCGTTCGATAGACGAAACGATCGCAGAGAAATCGAGAGAGGTTCGAGATCGAGAAGAAAGACGAACAATGACCGAGCATCGTTTCCGCGAGGGCAAAGAGGAACGGAGCGCAGAAGATAGAAATCCTTCTGGCTTGGAGCATAATTTATCGTGGTGCGGCCCACTTAGTCGTGGCCGGGAGTCATTAAGGACGGCCGGGTGGTGGCACGTCAGGAGTTACACACTTTGTCACGGTAAGTTTCTCTGGCGTGGCAATTTTGCTGGTCGCGTCGTGCCGGCTCGATTAAATTACCCTCCGCCGACCATCGTTGTCGTTACTCGTAGTCAGGGTCGGAAGAGGCCCGGGGAAACTTCTCGAGTTACTCTCGTTTGTTCTTTTCGCGGTTCCCGAAGACCACTCCCCGATGAACATCTGTCCTACGACCGAGAGATACTTCCTCTTCGGCCGCGGACAAAGTGGGACTTGGACGAACGAATATAGAGGTCTGCGAAACTTGCTAGGGATCCTCCAGCAGAGTTCCACTCTCGGTTTTGTCGCGTAAAAGAGATTCGGGATACTGTGGACGCGAGGATACAGTCGGACGCGTGTGGAAAGTCGTTTGTAGGGTCGCCAGGAGATACCGCTTGTTTATTTGTGCCTATTTGAACTTTAAAAAGACTGTAAAAAAAGATATTTATTCCTAAATAAATCAGCTTCAAACTCGAGTGCAAATTCTCCCAGGATTCTCGCGATCATTTCGACCTATTTTGTGTCTTTGCTTTGATGGACGAGAAGCTTGCGTCTGCAGGATTCGTGAAGCATCCGAACAGTATTTACGACTCGCAATTTCGCGAATAGCGACGTTCAGCAGTGAGTTGCTGTCGATGCATTTGGCGGTTATGAGAGCTCGAGGGATTAGCATAGGTTGGTTCTCTTCCACAGCAGCCATTGCATCAGACTTTTGCCTGCTCGAGACGTCTTTGGTTCGGGAAATTAGATTTTAATCGAGCTCTTCCGCGAGGACTAATTTCTGTGGAACGAAGCGACTTTTACCTAATCGCCGTTAATCGAATCGCTCCAAGTTTCAGCGCGGATGCTTACGCTGTAACAATGGGCGGTTGGGAATAATGAGAAGATAGTTCAGGATCGTGGATGACTTGAAATTCGGTTCCAGGTTATGCAGTTCTGTTCTCCTTGGTCGAAACGTTCTGTCTCTGGCGTTTCATGGATAATTGCGTTGATCGTACGTTTCCTGCTCGCACACGTATCCCAGAAAGTTACTCGTTCTATTGTTTGTATTCGACCAAAGGAGGAGAATATGCCACAAGTAGAAGAGCGATAGAAGACCTTATAAAATAAACAAACAAAAGATATTTACAAAATTTCTGTCTCTGGAATATCGAAAAATGCTATGGCAAGTAGTCCAAGTAGGACAGAGGATGTGTGTGTTTCCAAGGGAAATTTGTTTGCTCCGCGAAAACGGGACGATCGGTTTTATAGTCGGCAGTCTGCTTCGCCGTTTAGCTGGCAATTGGATTTGGACAAGAATTTGATTAAACCGAATTATTGAAAGCGTCTATATGGCCGTTGAGAAAATCCCTCTTTATCCGGTGGAATGAACATCGAGCAAATTAACGGCGAGATCAAGCGGCAGGTTCGAGCAGCTTAAGGCCGAATTTATTGAAAATTGTCGACGTTAAGAGTGCGACATTTCGTGTCAGAAATTTTTGAACGTTTCAACGAGTCCGCGGCTGGACCAGGAGTAGGTCTTTCTCGCGTTTCCACGGTTACAGAGTTGCTGTGACCATAAATCGCGCCTGACGCAATTAAAACGGGAACGATTAAACGATCCGTCGTGGTAAAGTGGCGATTTTCGAGATCGTAGCTGTTACAAATTTTTTCTGAATATGTCTCCTTCGAAAGGACAAAGAACCAAAAATAGAAATCGAATAGAATTTCTTTCCATTTCGTTAAGTTAGTTTGACGCCATTTTTCCAGTTCGCGAAACAAATACACGCGCGTTGTAATCGTCCGGGAACCCATTGACAACGCGATAAGCCGAATCTCGTCGCCATTAAATTAACACCGACGACCAGAGTTATTTCCAATTTGCACGAAATCGCGATCGATCTCTGTCGTCGATTGCTAGAGGTGACGATCGAACCCGACGAGAGAAGGACGTGGCTAGAGGGGCGCGTAGAAGAATTGCGCGATTCCATCGGTCCACGGTTTATGGTGACCAATTACCAATGCAGTTTGCATTTATAATCCGAATTCCGATAAACTGGCTGCCCGTTGGATTTCACCCGAGTTCCTCCGTTTAATTCGATGTCCTGTTAACGCTTGCCGCGGATAATAATTTCGCTCTTATAAATGCACAATTGACTTATTAAAAGAACCCACTAATTGTCGTACAGCCAGTGGAAATTTTTTCTTTGGTGGTCATTTTGAAAGATAGTCTGGCAATATTTTCTTGTTATTGCCTAATAGGCAATTAATCATACACCAAAGAATTGAAAATGACGTAATTTCGTCGGTTATTACACCGTAGAAAGGCGTACTTCCATCACTTACTTTCATTTGAAAATTACGTAAGTAAAATCGTCCCTGGCACTTAAACTAACCACCCACTCCGCTTAATTCGCTGCTAATGAAATTATGAAGTCGTCGATCTTCCAGGCGCCCTTAAATACCGTCTTCCGTGTACCAGGAACGGAAATGCAAGGAGGAAGAGCATCGAGAGCAATGCGAAATTCTTTTTCTCGGCACTTTAGCTCTGATCTCTCCTTCTCCTTCCCCTCTTTTTCACCTATCGCAACCGCGATGTAACGGCGGCGTGCGTCCGCCGCGGTAATTTAGTATCAGTCGTAAAGTCTCGTTCGCAAAATTATCGCGACACATTTTTTCCCTCTCCCTGCGTGCAGAAGGGCGAAATACATTTTCCCCGGGGCGTTTCTGGCCGCTTTATTGGGCGCATAATACGCGCCGCTGCTGAATTATTCACGCGCGGAACCGCCACGGTATTGATTCAAATAACTTTGAAGTTCGCATCGCGGCAACTACTTGCCGTCGTGTTTGCCCGTGGCGGTGTGTATGTTTCTTTCGAAAATATTTCACCGCGCTCGCGGAGTTTGGAACACGAGCGCTTAACCGGTGTAACGACCCTAAATAATTCCGTGGCAAACCGTCGAACGTGGGCGGGAACGTCGACTTGCGCGGTTTATCAGGTTTTGGAGAGGTATTTTAATAACGATAGGTTGTTGGATCGGATGGTATTTTAAAGGTGGATTATTTCATTACTTGGTGGATTTTATTGATAGAACCTCTTTACGTTACTTCCAAAGATCCATTCTATCCAATGCCAGTTTATTATTAACGAGTCCACTGTTTTCTACCCTACGCTCCGAGACCATCACGCTGGCCATTCGTTTCCACCGGAACAGCAACGTGTCAAACTTTATCTCTCCATTTCGGTCTCGTCGAACTTCTCCGCGCGTCCATGAGAGATAGTTATCCGTTTCCGGACAGTCCATCGTGCGTGAAACATTTACCTCCCGGTTTCAGTCAACACAGAAACGGTTTCACCGGTCGGTTCCTAACGAAGTTCCGCCACCGCGGAGCCAATTCCATCGCAAAAATCTTGGTAAGAATCTCTTTGTTTTCGACGACTCCGTTGAATGGCCATTTAATTGAACTGTTTGAACGTTGCGAGGCGCAACACACTGTCCGGTTAACAAACATGTCCGCCGCGAAACGAGGAGGTCCCATTTTGTTGACCGCGCTTCCACTTCACGAATAGCGTTTCGCCTTTAAATGCCATCGTCTCTCGAGATATCTGTGTACTTTGCAACGAAATTGTCGTCTGCGAAACGAACTTTTCTCTCTGTGTTCAATTGTCAGCCGTTGCAGCCCGAACCGTGTCTATACGCCATTTCAATTTAAAAGCTCGCCTTCGGGGATGCAGCCTGTAAATGCAAATGTTTATTTATCAACGTAACTATTAACTCGTTTGTTATTTCATCGTATGCTCTGGCTGCAGGTTCGGTGAAATTTGATTTGAAATCGTTGCGGAGGATATTAATTCCATGCACTGAATCGCGAACATTGATTTTAAAACGTTTTACTTTAGAAACCTTTTCAAAAACGGGCCAACGGAAACTATAAACTTGATGGGAACGAGAAACTCGGCTCTAAATTGTTTCTCCGTATTTTTAATATCATTAATTTACAGGCTTCCGCTAGAATTTTTCAATTATCTCCTCCTGGCAACCAGTGGCGCCGCTGGTTCCTCTGGCCCGCGATCTCGCGAAAATAACATCGTGGCTCGAACCAATGAGAAAAAATACAATTCAGTTGGCTCTGATGATTCGCGGATGGTTGTTCTCGGATTCCATTCGGAGTAAATTATCAGAGAGTAAACAATATTCCCGGGAAAACGTATTCCAGACGGTTGAGTTACGTTACGAGGGAGTGAATCGGATAACCATAGCCAGTCGTTGTGCAGTTCCGGATTACGGAATCTATCGAATGACTTCTGGCGCCGGGACAATTGGCCAGAGTCCTGGAGAAGCAATCGCTTCCCGCGGAAGCAGCGTAATCACGATAAACACGAATATATTTTTCCCCGGTACGCGGAGAGAACAGTTCAGAAAGCAATCTCGCGAGGCCGGGCTTCTCATACAATTTTCTGCAGGTATTTTCAATTACCCAATTAATTCTCGCCGTCAGATGCGCCGTCTCAATGGCCGTGATTCGAGCGGCCGTAATTGCGTTACACGGTCACGCATTATACGGGTTTCAGGGTCTCGTTTACATGCTTCGTAATGGGGAAATTAAATTCAGCGCAAACGAACCGCTTAAAAGTTCCTTTTCAACCCTTTTGCTGACGCGTGTTGCGCGTTTCACGCGTGAGAATAATGGCTTAAGAAGAGTGGAGAGGTGACCTATTTTCGGGAATTTTTAGCTTCAGAACGGAGCTAGGAATTTTTAACCGACTTTGAAAAGGAGGAGGTTATTTTTGCCCAGCATCGTTGGTGTCAATTTTTGCCAGTCGCGGTGGATGGTCCCAGACCATCCCACGTTTCGCAGCTGTGTGCATCACGATCTCTTTCAGGCTCAATTCGACATGTATATATATATATATATATATATTTTTTTTATGCTCGTGGTCGCAAAGTGTTTATTATTTCTTGCTGTATAAGATCACAGCTTTCAAACTTTCATAGATGGTTATACATGGATGAGTTTTGTGCTCCAACGAAAAAAGTATATAGGTCCTCTTTAACCTCAGGGTGGTTAGGAGGAGTTATGTCTGGAATGATTACGTTTCTCGAGGGTGTACTTACGAGATAAACTGGCTCCATTAATTTGTCTAAACTGAACAAGTTGTGTCTGTTTAAAATAGGTAGGATAATAAGGAGAAGCAACACACGCTAAATTCTCCCACGTGACACTCGATTGTGCCACCTAATCGTCATCCTGTCCTAAAGGATTCGCTCGTAAACTTTTTATCAGGCTCCTTGTACCGCGTGCGCGCCCTTATCTCTACTCGTACCGATGCAATTTTTCATCAGCCCTGGTTACGTTCGTCTCAAGGGAGGTTTCAATTCCACCCTCGTCCAATACTCGCGTTACAACTTTTTCAGCTTAGGGGAAAAGATTCTTAAACGTGAAATCTGGCAATTTTTTCCAAGATTTTCCGCGACTCCTGTGAAAAAATTCCCAATTAAAATCACGATCGATGGCAGCTGGGTCACCGGGATCGTGTACGAAGATTTCCGTGGCAACCGTAAGCCAAGGGATTCTTTTCCGACCGGTCCGTTGCTACGTAACGTTGCTACGTGCCGTTTTTCGAGTCACCCTTCTTTCGTCGGTTACGTCTGACGGGAAATTCCTGTAGAATAAGAAATTCCTCATGTTCCTTGCTCGAGAGCAGCGCTTTGTGGCGGGGGGTGCTCCCAAAGATGGATCTCGAGTCGAGGAAAGAAGATTTAAAATAATCAAAGGCTACGAAAGTAATCGTCGTTGAATCAGGTGGGCCGCAATGCTCGTTCTGATCGCATGGTTCGAATTTGTACGTTAAACTTTTCAGCCAACCTAATACTTGATACCCCTTAACCCCCTCTGGATGCACTTTCGCGACTCTTCATTTGAAATACAGCTTTCTCCGTCCAAAATCTAATGGAACCTCCGCACGAACCGCTTCCGGTGGAACTTTATTTTTGCCCAGCACCGTTGGTGTCAATTTTTGCCAGTCGCGGTGGATGGTCCCAGGCCATCCCACGTTTCGCAGCTGTGTGCATCACGATCTCCTTCGGGAACGCCGGGAATAATTCTCGAATGATGTATCGGTCGTAGCTGGAGGCAAACACGGCACGTTCCACGTCAGTGGATTTAGTTTCATTCCCGTCACGTAGCACGGGAACGGAACGTGAAATAGTAGACTGGTTCAAATGAGACTGTTTTACATGGCCCGCGGAACGATGAACCTAGTTAGCTGCTCCCAGGCGCACTTTGCGACGAGACACCGAGCCGGCAAATCCGCCACGCATTTTCTTTCCCCCACGGGAGAAATCTATTTGCGCGGTCGGAGCTCCCGCGGCCCATTTGCAAATTGCAAAACGCTCCGTGTGAAAGCCTACCCCTCTATCGACTCGCTGGGTAATTAATGGAATACCGGTGCTGCTGCTGTTGCATGCTGGTGGCGCAGTTGATGGATACGTAATGAACTTTCCGCCGGTGAGATTGAGTCTATTCTATTGGGAGTCAGTTTCGCGAATGAGATTATAAGATTTATTTCGCTTGGCTCTCTGAATTGGTGCATCGTTGTTTCCAGGAGCGCTGACTCCACCAGGTGCGGGCGAGACACTCGTGTAATTCGAGAGGTAAAAATAGTACGTAGTTTTTCCTGGCTGCGATAAGTTGTCGATGAGACGTTGCCTGATGGAAGTCGACTTTCATTTCTGGGATCAAGGTGTGTTCTCTATCTTCTCAAAGCTCGTATAAATACATACGATATCAAAAGTTTCCTCCGGAACCGGCGGATATCGCGTATGAATAGCATTCGCGGCGAAAGTTGAAAGGTTGAATCGAGGTCTTTCGTGGCTTAGAGCTTTTCTCTACGATGGGGAAGACCTGGATTTAAATCCCCTGGTCCGACGTATCCGCGTTTATCCGTTTTTTTTTCTTGAGATACAGATACCCGTGGCATCGATAGTTATACGCTGGATTATAAACAACTCGGTTTACGAACTACTCGCTATTCGCCTCATTCGCTGAGATAATATTCTGGGCGAAAGCAGCTCGATGTTCGTGCGGGCTATGGTGTAAAGTCTAATTCGAGATTATCCGTCGCGGAAAAATATCGTATACCAGGGCACACGGGACTTGCGTAACCAAGGGGTGAAACGGAAGAGGAGCCGCGATGAAACACGTAGAGCGCAGCGAGCAAACCACCGCGCGGAATACAAATGCGATCAGTCGCTATCATATTCAGATTACGCCGCGATATATGGATTTGATGCCTCCCAGAGAATTGTCGTATCGATGCAATCTTAAGCGCATTAACGACGTGGCTGGCTCAACGAGTTTCATTTCCATGCTATGTGTAACGAATACGAAACTCTACGTGACTATTATCGCGATGATTCTAATCTTTGACGAGGGATACATATGTAGTTGGAAAGACCTGAAAATTGCTGAAGCACCGTTTTTTTTTTTTATAACTAGACTAGGGGATGTCCATGCATATTCATATTTTTATAAGCACAGATGAAGAACAGAAACTTAAAGTAAAGCATATTTTTGGTCTTCGTTATGTATATTTTATGTACATACTGTAGGAGTCTAAACGAGAAATAAGGCACGGGGATTCGAAGCCACGATCCTCGGATCCACAGTCGACCGCTTTACCTACGCGACCAATCCCGTACCCTACTTTTCGCGTTCTTATTTGATTCCTTATTGTTGGGTATGGGAGGCGCGGATACTACAATATCGATATATACTCTTATGTTACATGTTGCCAGAGCTAGTTTGTAATGTATTATTTGTTTAAAACTATAGTTTACAAAGCAACCTAGCTCGCTGACCTACAATATGGGTCATTCATCCCACCAGTTTGCGATTAATCTAACCGTAGCCATCGCTTTCGAAATCCTGGTTCCGCGAGAAACGAGTTAAACGTTAACTTTCCGTGGCGTCGCAATTAACTTATCAAACTGTACGACGCAAGTCCCGCGGGATTTGTCGATTACCGTTGTTATCAGCAGTGCGTTCGCGCTGCTGATTAACGTGACCGTGGAGGGAGTATCGTGACAACGCCATTTTGAATAGCGTATTCGAAACAGTTGGCGCTCGTAGTTTCGCCATTTTGGAAGACGGAATCGTAAAATAGACGGTAACGAAAGTACTTACCCGTTTGCATATTAAAGTGTGGTCGTTTCTTCATCAGGGGGTAGCTAGACGACCGCGCTACCGTAGACCGGCAGTTTTTCGCACTTCTCAATTTCCATAATTCTGCATTTTCACCATTCGCGACTCGCCACGCTCGCGTTTCGTCATATATTTTTATACGTACGTAATTTTAAATTTTCGCGCCCCTGCTCCCTTGCATCAGACCAACGCATGGCTTCCTATGAGAGCTTTCTGTAGCATAATCAAAAATTATTTTGGAAATGATCAGTTTCCAGTATTATTATCGACACCTTAATAATTTCCTGTTCCACGTCGAGCGGTAACGAGGTAGGGAAGTTTTCCAGGACCGATAATTGTCGGGAGGGAAGAAGAACGGGAGGAGATTGATCAAAGGCGATCGGTCGCGCGAAAAAGACGGATGAAACTTTATCCTGAAACGCTGGTTGTCCCGTTGGTCACGTTCTTCGTCGATCCGGGGAAGCTTTTTTCCTGGAAACTTCGCAATAATACGGCCGCACGACGTATAGAAATATTACGTGAAACAATATTTCTTCCCTTGGCGCGCGCGTTCCTACCGACGAAAGCGAAATACAAACGAAAGACCGTGTTTTCTTTCCGGTTGTTCCTTTTTCTACCGTCGAAAACGGTATCGCGAGCGCTAAGAATGAATTCGCTCGATTTTTAATCATCCACGGTGATCCACGACGGCTTCTTCGTTGCCATTCGAACGTCGAGTAATAAATAGAAAGTATATATAGACTGCGAGTCTTGTACATTTATGACGTGAATCGATATAATAAGTACGTATGCTAAAGATGAGAAAAACCATAACTAGAAAAAGCATCGTGCGAAAGGAGAAATCAATACTTTCCAAGATACTTGGTCGATTAATTCCCAAACGGAAGAGTTTCTTTAATTTGCCCAGTTTCTTCGAGGTATCGACCAGCTTTCCTCTCTCTCTCCTCCCTGTATCGCGGATTCCGCTGTTTCTCGGAGGAAGTGGGAGGGATGGGAATGGTGGAAAATGAATTTTTATGGAATCGTTCCACTTGGAGCAACGAAGTGCGAAGGAGAACGCTCGCCAAGAGTCGACGCCGACGTGGACGCAATCTGGCAATGAGCCATCGGCTGCCAAATTATCGGATAATTCGGCCAGCCCCCTCGTTCCGGTCACGTCCGATAGCATCTTTAAAGGACTTTATAGACTCCTCCATTCCCGTCGCTTCCGGCCCGACCGCAACGTTGCTTTCTAGAAGCTGGTGGTTTATTGGTCGGGTTCGTTTGTCCGGTAATGTTCGCAATGCGGAGTGTCGACTCGATTATCCTCGCTTGGCTCGATCCCCCGTGGATCCCTTGGATCCTCTGGAGCTTCGTACCATCCGAGGTGTACGCAAAAGTTTGCAAGACACGCGATGGAAACCGTACCGCTCCTCGAGGAGGTGAGATTTCATTAGAGAATATTTCTTCGTATGAAACTCAAGAGCACCATCGATGAGGGGAAATTTAATTAAACGTTGGTCCACTTGGAGCGCAATTTTTCGCCGTGGAAAGTTGCTGGGAGGGGAGAGGCGAGCTTTCATTACAGGCTTGTATTTTTAGGGAAATTTTTAATACCGATGGATAAGTAGTTCGAGTATTACTAGGCAAATCAATGAAGGATTTTGTGGGTACGATTTTCTCAATATGGTCGTATAGACGACCAAGAATAGAACAGAAACGCGCTGGTGTTTCGTCAAGTTTGTCGCACTCCCTGTCGAACCTTCGCGTTTCGTCCCGTTTCGAGTTTCAACGAGCCACGAAGTTTTATCGAAATTGCACGGTCTGTTAAATTGTTGATCGGGAAAATAATTAATTAATTATTACGTAACGTTTCACGCTGAGCCGCTCGTGTTTAATTACGAATTATTGTTCACCGATCGGGCAACGAGGATTTAATAAACGGAGATACAAGATACAATGTTGCATCTGTACCGTTAATTGTTAAGGATATTGAGCGGTTAATTCAGCGTGCAATTTTTCTTCCGGAAGAAAGACTGTTTCTCGTCGAATGTCGACCTTAATTGCAATCACACGCGAAAATGACTTTTGTTTACGATTATTAAAATTTCGAATCGCGCTGAATAATTATTTCGTTTCGAGGACAGCCTCATTATACATGCGTATTTCGTGCATATAACGTTTGGTTCAGTGAATTTATTGGCATTGGGTCAATTAAATATACTTGGAATTTTCCAACGAGTAATTATATGTTCGCGAGTTATCAACGATATACCGCTATAATAGCGACGAATCAACTTCGTAAATACTAGTTCTGTAGAATTGCAACGGTACTCTTCTCTGTAGATTTATCAGGCTCGATTGTTCCTTTTAAACAACGAACCGTACACCGAGTTACCAGAAATCACTGCCAAGACTTTCCCTCCGTTTCTCCACAGAGCAACGTTTCTTCTTCGGTTCCTAATTGGCTCTTTCCTGATCGCGATGCTCGGAAAATCGTTCACCTCTGCTTTCCCCTATCGATGGTTAGCGCAGGCGGTTCGTTAGAGTCGTTCCGATTAATCACCCGTCGTTCTTTGGCATTAAGTGTAATTGTAATTCAATCGTGAAGCTGCTATCGGAAAAGAGACCGAGAACTTTACAGTTATCCGTTGGATTTAGCCATACCGATACTATAAATTAACTGAAACCAGTCTTAAATCCTCGGTCAGCCTCCAAGTTTCTATTCTCGAATTTAGATAGGTACACGAAATTCGGAATTTGTTTGTCTGTGATTTCTCTATTATTCTACGAGTTCTTTGATTGCTCTTTACATTCCAACGGAAACTATAAGCTACTTAAAAAATCGCGAACGTACCAATTCGAAAACAACGAGGAACGATAACCTTTTCACGAAGAATGAAGGAAAAGATCGAAGAGTTTTATCCAAATTTAAGCGAGAATCAGCTCGCTCGCGAGGCGATTCGAAGTTACAAAGGGTTTAAATCTTCTTAGGGAGACGTCTGGTTCGACCCTGGACGGTTTATCGCGATCGAGTCGCAGCTAGTCCTAGCAAAATGGAAGCAGCGTCGATAAGTCGATAAGCGTGTAACGAGTTTCGAGGGCTGGCCACACTGTTTGCCAGATTAACTGTCAATACCAACGCTCTTCCGATCATGCAAACTACATTTCGACGCTTTATTTTTAATGGCGTTTGAAACTCTTTTTCTTTGAATTTCTTTCGACGCGAGTAACACTTTGTCAGAGTCACTTTCGATGCCATTGCCCCTCTTTTTTGCTTCTTCGTGCTTTTTATCGCCCTTGTTTCCTTGGTACTTTTACGGTTCGTGCCTCTTTATTTCCATGGTCGCTTTGATCTCTCAGTGCGATGTTTCACCCGTCCATTATTACGCCTCTGTACATTCGCGACGTTATTTTCGCAGCTGATCCGCTCGTTGCCTTTTTGTATTTCGGTATTAATTTACCGGCAAAGAATTTGCTTATATAGTTAACGTAATGGAATCCGTATAGAATTTCGCGATAGTCTTTGTTTTCACGTTCTACCTTCATACATGCGATTCTGCTTCTTCGTGTACGGTCTACTTTCCCCGTTAAGCATCCACGCGTTTCTCCGCTTCGTTTTCTTTTCCCCCTTATTCGTCGATGAATGGCTCCTCGGTTACGCGAATCCCACAGAAATCGTTGGATTCACTCGCGTAAATGTTTTTTTTTTTTCCCCCACGAGACATCGATCACTTACTCGTTCCTTTTTATCGCGAACGCGGACGAGCCAGTGGCGAACGGCCCGAAACTTGATTTCCGCTTTGTACGAGGATTTCATCGTTAAGCACTCGCTGTCGCGGTAGCTACCGAAAGCGGGTTACGCGGCATCCACCTCTCGTTCCGTTGGCACCCCGCGAGGCTCAGCAATTTTCGTGCAAATGGCGGACAGATTGAAACCCGGCGCCGGCCACTCAATGACGTTTTAACGTTCGAGCCCGGCCTCTTTCTCATCGTGTCGCGTTTTCAAACGCGTATTTTTATCTCGCTACTTGTCCGACGCTCGCTCTTTGGACGCCCGCTCTTGGAAAAATTACGGATACAAGCGAGAGAGCCGCACAAACAGAGTTATTTCACGCAATCTATCCCGACTGCGGGATTAATGTTTGCCCCAGGCTCTTCGCTGATAACGCGAATAAGTGGATTGCCGGATCGAGTTTCTCCGGTCGACGGGAATCGAGGATCCACGTACCCATTTAACGGGTCGATGGGACCATCTGCGATTTACCAATTTTAGCAATTTTAGCAAGTGGAATCGAATGTTAACAGGTTGGGTGATTAGTCACTGTATGGTAACTGAGGATCAAGGAGTCTCCCAACGACAATATCTCGCAAAATGAATCGTTCTCCGTCATCAAAATTCTTTCCCTTTGTTTCGTTTAACTCGCAGAAACACAGACGAGATTCCCCTTTCCAAGAGCTGCCTCAAAAGAACAACAAGTTACTGCCAATCGCTCGTTTTAAAGTAACAAAATCTGAAGCCCCTTTTAGAGAACCCTTTGGCGTCGTGACTGGCAGCAGTTCGTCGCGGTAGGTCGATAAAGCGCGGATAATAATAGCTTGCCCGATGAAAGAATGGGCCACAATATGGCTTGATTCATCCTGATCGATTCCCAGTTTGGTCACGAGATAATCATGCCTCGCGCGCTGCTCAATACTCATCAAATGAACTCGCGTTTGTGCGGCCGGTCATTCACGTTTCGGTTGTTACGAATTGTGACAACGGTCGAATGTACGGTGACAAGCTACGCGAAACACGATTGGGTCGCTAATGAAAATCAAACTACGAGTTTGCTTATCGTGCCGATGGGATACAATGGAGATACCGTCATTGTTTCGTCGCCTCGCGTTCCGCGCACATTAAGTAGACCGCTGGCAGCTTTCGTAACTCCCTCAGTCGGCTCCATCGTGCCTAATTACGCCATTACGAGCCCTCGAACTCTCGCGAGAATTAACCTTAGGTGTACGAGTCCCGTTTTCGCGTCCTGTTTTCTCATCCTAGGTTCCTTAGTTCATTTTCAACATTTCTTCCAACATATAAAAATCTCCACCTTTCATCTCCCACCTGAGCAAACTTCGTCTACTATTAATCCTTGCCATTGCTCCCAATCCTTCAACGAGACAGTTGAAGGCCCACGTATGCGCTGGTGATCGGAGTAATAGTCACTCCAAAGAACGAATACGTATCATTGGCCGACCGAAAGCTGTGCCACTAGCAGCTCCGTCATGTAACATTCTGGCTGGTTTTAGTTGAACTGGTATTTATCTCTTTGAACAATTTGTATCGGGGATCATGAATATGCTTCAACCGAGATTACCGACAAACCATTCGTTGATACAGATGCAATTCATTTCCATGCGATGCAGAACGAAACAGACGATTCGATTGTGCCAGAACGATTACAACCCTTCCTTTGACTCTCCTCCGTGCATTTTAACTGCTCTATACTGTACTTCAAAATTAGCGCACGGTAACTATCGTTTGAATAATCCGGATGGAATTATTTCGCTTCGAACGCCGGCTTCTGTGACTTTGTCATCGAATGTGCCTTCAGATTAACCATCATATCATTAAATCAGACCTAAATGAAACTAAAATCGAGATATAATATATAATATATATCAAGTTGCGATATATTAAGAGCAATGTACAACGACAAATAGTTAATGCGTTGCAATTTATCCTAGTCTCCTCTATCTAATGCGCTTAGAAGCGAACCCTTCGCTGGAATCGAGGTTCACAGGAGCCTCTGTGCTTCCAGCGACGATGACAATCGATCCCTGATCCCAACCGAAACTGGAGGACCAAGAGATCCTATATTCTCTCGTGGTTAAGACTCGAACACAACCTCGACGCTTCCGGTAGCCAGTATCGATTCGAGACGCGTGTCAATGTCTATCGAATCTATAATCCTTCACAGAGGATTAATATCGAGATCCTTTAGGCCATGTCAAGGGTGTAGAGTTACGTGTTCGGGTATCGATCGTCCTAATCAGGCCGTGTCGGACAAATCATCTCGGATCACCCTGCATAGACATTCGATCCCTATTGCGGTGGCTCAATTTCTCGTGACGGAAAGTTCTATGGGGTAGTTAGGAGAGGATTACCATGCAGAATCTATTAACTTGAAATTTTCTATTTCTGGAACAACCGGACAAATTGTGTTGTATTTTAATCGGGATCAATTGTTAATGAAAAAAAGGAGCTCGATAGATCCTTTACTATCTTGCAAATTGAAGCTTCGTTATCGAGATACGAGTCATTAGAAATTGTACGGTGTATGACTCCCGAGGCGCGTCATTTTTCAAGTAGTCAGCTGATTTCAGCGGAATTCATTATTAACACGATTTGCTTTCTCAGTTTTCGTTCACCAATCGCCGCATCGTGATAATTCTTCGCGTAACAGTGACATTCGGATCGATCGAAACGGTTTGTTAAATCTCCCTATAATTCAGCGGAACCAGAGTTCGTGGAACTAATTAAATTTTATTCCAACCGGTGTTCCGGGCGTCTCTATTACTCCCGCGCGGGAGTCGATCAGTTCGTGGAACGATAATTCGTCGGGGCCTCCGTTGCAGCCAATTCCCCATTGTTTCCGTGAACGGCGACTAATCGACGGATTAAAGACAGAACCGCCATGGAGTAAGCGAGATAGAGGAGAGATCGTTTTTGGTCGTGGTACTCCTGAACTTGCCGCTTGTTTCCATAATACCGTGTCCTTCCCTTTGGACGCTTTTGTCCTCTGCCGTCTGCTATGCATTGCAAATTGGCTTTGATCCCAGCCCAAGTGCTTCTTTCTTCGCAGAACCAAAGTATCTGACGTGCGTTGGCGTAAACATTTGGTAGATTACCAAATCTACCAAAGAAATACACTCTCGAGTGAGGATTTCTTTGTGTCGTGCTCGTCCCTGACTCCCTTTCATTCTTCAAATAAAACATATCGAGGATACCAGTTTTTCCTGTTTGCCTAGATCTTCGAGTTGTCGAAGTTTCCTCACAAGTTGGAAAATGGGAATTGAACTTTGCTGTTCCGGTTTATCGACTATTCTAGACTATTCGGAAGTGTTTGATCGTGGCCAGGGAGACGGTCCACCGATTGCAGATGTTTCGTGGACTTTGCGATGCGATTGCTTCGGAGAGCTTTTCGATCGACTAAACCGCACGGGGTTACGAGAATCGGTACTTCGCGAACGACTATCGGTTGATTTAAGACAGGGATGGAGAACATTTGGTATTGGAAAACCGTGCGCGATCACTTTTGCCGAGATATACTTATCCGAACGTAAATTAATTTGTGGAAAAGCGCGCTTGATACACAGCGGGTTCACAAAAATGTAAGAATCTTCGTGAAACTGTGAATCGATAAGCCCCTTTTCCATTTCGCTACGAGTGCGTATCGCAAGCTGTTCAGCGATTAGTACGCGAACGGCGAATGTCAGGCGTTTCGAGGCTCGCGTTTACGCTTTCTTTGCCCCGTTTTTCTTCTTCTCCGGTTAATTTTACGGCTCGTTGGCAGCGAGGGGTCGCGACGTCTGGAACAGCTCCTAATTTACACCTCCGCGAAGGTGCGAGTACTTTTACTGCGGTATTTTTCTTGGGCACTGATTTACGAGCTTACTTTCCTCGGAATACAGCCGAGGTCTTTATCAAACAATCGATCACGAACTACAAATACAAAGTATCGGTGAATATTAAATCCTAGGTGTTCTCGGCGACGTTTCAATAATCCACAGTTTACAAACTGGTATTTTCTTTGATTCGTCGCACTAGCCTTTCCAAGCACCGACCATCAGCACTCGGTGTAGAAATATTCCTGGCTGTTATTACGAGAGCCATTAGCGACGCGCGATGGATTTGTTTACGAGTTTGTTCGAGCTTTACGATACAAAGTGGAAGGCAGAAATATAGCGATCTTCGTCTCCGTGGTTCCGTTGCGGTGATTTCGAAACCGAGTGACAAGTCACGTGCAACGGAGGGTAGGATTTGATCCAACTCCGAGACGAAGCTGAATCGGCCGGCTAAGTTTTCGTTCGATTAAATTCTTCTTCTTAGACGCAAACTCGAGTGGTGTACCTTCGAGAGCGCTTCGAGATTAATATTGATTCTTGGCTACACGCATCGGATGCCGATGGCGTCCGAACCGCGAGCCCAAATCGACTTAACGGGAATCCGTTTAAGGGAAACTTTTAAGCGACTTCCTTGAAATTTATCTGGGAACTTGCGAAAGAACTTTCACCTTCGGCCCAGCGGCCAATCGCGTTACCACTCGAAGGGAACACAGCCAAACCTGCTGTAACACGATTATTTTACTGTCTCTCCTTTGACTTTTCGCCCGAATTAAATACCCGTTGACGGTCGCAAAGCGAATGACAGCAGCTGAAGCTAGATCGACGATCTGTCACTGACGACGACGCGCCTTTGCGGCCTCGCAGCTTTCATCCGCGAGAAGAAATTGCGCGATCGTTGGGCCAGATCTCTTCATGGATTTCCAGCTACCGTCTCCCTGTTGCGGTTGTATCCAACGAACGTGGTAAACGTTTGCCAAGGTTTGCGGTTGCGGTTGCGAAAATGTATAACACAGGGCTTGCCTTGCGACTGAAGCCACTTGCGGTGTTATTCGAAATAGGGGGATGAATCCTTATATGGTACAGGCGAGAATCGTTCGATTTCAGGAATGATGAATAAAAGGATACGTGATTAATGGAAACGAACGATATCGAATTAGCCAAGGTAAACGTTCGCCAGCAAAAGTGTCTACGTTCACTGTGTATTTCTCTCCACTTTCATGAGTGCGTGGTATAGCGCGAGAGAGCAGTAGAGAGAGAGAGAGAGAGAGAGAGAGAGAGAGAGAGAGAGAGAGAGA